>NW_022987582.1:1573976-2049576 GCF_902827165.1 Trematomus bernacchii | reverse complement strand
TTTCACCACATGATAGAGTTTCTATCCTTCAGGATTTACCTTTGTAACTTTGTTTTTTTAGGCACTAAATAAATACATTCTATTACTTTGGTTCGACACTAATCGACACACATTCATGCATGAATACACACTTGTCCACATTCTTAGAAAACTCATTTGTCCTGAAGCAGTCTTGAAATCTTTTGAAAAACTTCCTTCCCAGGCTGGGATTCATGTTGCTGACCATGTTCGTGGCTTTTTTAAACTTTTGTGAGCTGAAGAATTCACACAGCTAGAAGAGAAAGTGAAGGAAACGAATCAGCAAAGATACAAATAACAAATGGGTAATTTTTCTTTTTAAAGTTAATTGGCTTTTCTTCTTTGCAGACCCCCCCCCCCCCACCTCTTCCTTGGGAGCAGAATCAACATCCTTTGGTGCTAACTTGGCATGTAAGGTCCCATCATGTTCAATGTGTCCGAGTCCAGCCATTTTGTTTTAGGTTTGCAGCGCTCCATCGAACCTGCAGATGAAATGAGGCAATCGTAAGTCACATTCTAAAAACAAAGGTACTGGAAAGAGGTCATGTTCTGTGATTTGCATGATTTTCCATGATGTCCTTTCCAGTTTTATTATTAGTTGTTCAATGACATGATTCTCCACCTGCTTTGTATGATTTGCATATAAGAGGCTTGTCCAGCTCCCACTCTAACACACCCCTGCCTGTCTATTGTTTTCATCCTTTCTTTTATTTCAGATGCTTGGTTCGCCGTGCTTTTTGTTCTCTATATCTCCATCTTTCTTCCCCTCTGATTGTGTTTCCCTCTGTGCTGTCACTTCTACTTTATTAGGTCTTACCCTCTGTCCCTTTCACTTCGTGCCACCTATATTTTCAACACATCCTCGCTCCCAGGTCGGCGTATGTTGACGTTATGTCAAGGTCCCCTGTGGTCTTTTTCCAACGCAAGGGGGCGGCCCTTAGCGTACATTTTCAACTTTCCGGGATGTCCATAGAGTGGTGATGTCACGCCCATCTACTTCCGCCCCATGGGATCTTATTTCGGAAAAAGTATGCATTGAAGTCAATGGAGAGAGAAGGATTATCTTTCGATCCCGTTTGAATTGTGCCACGAATTACACATATGATGTTTGTCAATCTTAAATAATTTCCATGTCAAAAAAGTCACAGTTTGTCGTAAAACTGTTGAAATATAAGACTATGAAATGTGTGTGTATGTACAGCTCTCAACATGCCCAGACTTGTAGTGATTTTCACCTCTTTTAATACCACATTACGTCACACGTTTGATGCGCGCCCGTAAAGCATCTCTTTATTTAAAAAATACGGGGAATACGGATCTCGGGGTCTCCCCTGGGTCTCCCTCCATGCTCCCTGTGCGACGCGTCATATGACGTCACATGTTTGGCGTGCCTGGATTGAAAATGCTTTATTTAAAACAAAACAAGGACAATAAACAAAGCAGTCTTCACAACGGCCGGACAAAATACTTTGAGCCGCCCTATAGCCAAAGACACTGTTTAAAGCATAATAAAGACAATATATAGAGAGCATAATGTTTTTAATGCAATGCAGCAACGTATGCTTCAGCAGAGAATGGCCCGCGGCGGGAAGCATTCGCTCGCGATCTCAAGAAGCCTATGGACATCCCGGAAAGTTGAAAATGTACGCTAAGGGCCCTTGCGTTGGAAAAAGACCACAGGGGACCTTGACATAACGTCAACATACGCCGACCTGGGAGTGAGGATGTGTTGATATTTTCTTACTTCTCTGCCCTCTTTCTTTCCTCTTTCTATTTAACATAAGAGAGTGACATTTTCTCCACTTCTTAGTGAATGGATTGTATTGAAATGTTTGACTAAGATTATTGTGAAAAAAGGTTACTGCATCCATTGGCTTTATCTCTTTTCTTACTTGATCTTGGATCAGCTGCTGGCCTCGTTGTACAGTTGAAGTACTTCTCCATGATCTGCTCTTTCTCCCATTTTACCACCTGAGTCGTTTGGTCTTCAGACATGCCAACAAATGTCTCCTTCAGCATGTCCATCCTGGAACAAATTACCAATTTTGCACTTTTAAAAACAGTTGATGAGAGACAGTGGAGAAGGCAGTTGCATAAATCCAAACTCACCACTTTTTCAGGTTTTGGCGCTTTCCTACATCACGAGGAAGTTTCATTCCTAGAGCAGGTTTGGAGGCCCCCAACAGTGTGTCATATTCATCTGACGTCATGTTCTCACTCTGTTTGGTCAACATCTCCCAGGAGATAGAGGCCACAATCGCTTGCATGTGACATGAAGATGGCATCTGAGGGAATAAGAGAGATGGTAGGATTTATTAGACTACCATATAGCTGCACTTGTTAATGCATCATGTTTTATTTTTTACAAGATCTTGGCATTAGTGGGGAATACTGACGGAGTAGTTCCGCATCTGCTCGATTGTGGCTAGAAGACATTTCTTGTTTGTCTAAAATGAGAGAAACAAAGAGTTGAACAACACATACACAAAATCAACCGTCAAGATAGCAATTTTAAAGATTAAAATAAACAATAACAATAATCCTTTTGTTGTCTGAAGAAATCTTTTGTGGTTTAAGTGATCCTATGTTTGTTAATTCGTATTATATGTTGTCCATGGTTTATTCACACCATTACATCCACTTGTGGGTCTTTGTTGGAAGAGCCTGAAACCATGCTTTCCAGGTCCGCCTTTGCCAAGTCACTGAGAAATGAGAGTTAAAAAAAAAAAATGTGGTGAGTAAAAAATAGTTTAAAATAGTTTGTTTTGTGTTTTACTGCTGATTAATGTCTGTCATTACTTTGCTTCATATACATCCTGCACAGTCAACCATAGTCTTCCACTTTTCACCTCTATTAAAGCAGTTTGGGTTAAACACCTTGATTAGGATGGTTTCAACAACAATAGATTGTTGATTATTCAGATTATTTTGTAGCCAAATAGTTTGAAAAAATAAAAAGGCAGCTCAGCATTTGAACAGGTCCAGGAAATGAACCGAACACACAGCAGACACACACACAGACACACAGAATTACCAATTCTTGAAGAGAGTTATCGGCAGCATCTTGGGCTCCGGATACCCTGTAAAACAGCATCCCCCATAATAATATGTTGCACAGTTAAAACACATCAGGACTCGGCCAGTGTTGAGTATTTGCCATGTATTCGCTTTGACTCGGGTTACAGAGGGCACTTTGCATGCAAACATACACTGCCTATATTCAGTGAATCAGCATTGTCTAATGTTACACGCACACACACACACACACACACACACACACACACACACACGTTCATTTAACAATTATAGTGTATTGAGCGTTCCCTCACCATTTTTCAGGCACTTCTTCATCTGAAACAAAGACAGACATAACATCCTTAATGTTAAAGGTTAGAAATGATTAACTGTATACAGTAGTTAAACAAAACAAAGTATGAGATTACTAAAACAATGTGAAAAAAAGAAGTGAATAGACTAGCAACATGATACTGGCTGTGATTAAGTGTAAGCTTTATATACAATCTATGAGTGTAAGGCACAAAGTGTGTTCATGAAGCTGAAAGGCCTGCAATACAAGTGATGTGTTGGCCATATTACAAAACAAATGTTCTCTCTGTGACAAAACCGAAATAACCTTTTTTTTATCATACTTTTTCTAAACTTGATGATTTTATAAATAAAAAGATTTTGAGATAAAATACTTTCTACCAAAGTACTTCAAATATGTTTTATGTGGCAACAAACGGGTTAAAAAACAATGAGAACGCATTCACATTAAAATATTCAAACCAAATCAGAAGAGCCACTTTGCTTGCCCTTATATGTTCGTAATAACTTTAACTCACTGTCCTATTTTATTTAAGAATGACTCTTTTGACTAAAGCTTTTCACAGTCTTAATGTGATGTTGAAATATTCTCTTTTTAAGAAAAAAAAACGGTGACTATAAAGATAATGTGTTGGACTTGATGAAGAGAGAAATGACTTACCAGTCTCCTGGAAATGTCTTTGATGTCAGATTTAATATCAGGATCTGGTGGCTTAGCTGAAAATGTAGTAATAAATAGTTATATAAAAACACAAGTTTTTTTGTACACATAAATAAAATGCATGCCTGTGGCCATGCACCTGGAGAAGTTGCAGGTGATGGTGTTGATGCTTACCCAAGGCTGCACACGCCAAGATGAGAAGAAAGCAACATGTTCCTCCTTTGGGAGCCATGGTGAAAAGACCTGCCAGCCTGTCTGTTGAACGCAAGTAAACAATTCAATGAGAGCGTTAATAGAAACAAATATTAAAAGGGAACTCCTTGTACTTTGTGGTGATACATTTCTTTCCCTAAACAGTAGGTTAAAGGGTTTTGTAATTATGTCTCTCTTTGTTATGGAACCTGTCTCCATGACTCCCCCTCCAGTTTTCTGATTTCCTCCTTTGAGGATTTGTGATGTAGTTACCACTTTTGTTTCTCCTCCTAGGGAAGCTTATTGGACTTCAGAGAATGGCATGCTGTGAAAAACATGTTTGGTAATTTACATGATGTTCCTCTCTTCCTCCCCTCTTACTCGATCACTTCTGCACTCACTTTAACTTGATGTTCCTCATTTCTCTTTCTCACGCATTCGTGATAACTATCACACATTTGCATGATGCTATTTTGACTCCATTTGTATACTTTCCCTTGATTTGACTTCTCATTAAATGTGCCAAATGATGACAAGGCATTGTTAGAGTTAACAAATATTACACTAAAGATTCAAGTCAAACAAGATTGTAATGCAATATTATTATTTTGCTTGGTAATCATAGATATAAATCTTTCATCAAGGATTAAAAAAAACTATTAAAACATACAAAAATAAGTGTAGTATACATGTAAATGTAACAGAAATGTCACAGCTTCAACATAATAAGGTTGCAATCCAGGGTTAACGTATATATTTAATATTCTATCTGTCACATACTTATGTATATATAATACCTTGCTTTATATCATTGTTAATTTGTAAATTCAACATGTATATTTTCTACTTTCTTGTTTATTTCTTGTCTTTTAATTTGTATTGTACAATGCCATGTTTTTTTATGCTGCTGCAACACAAACATTTCCCAAATTGGGACCAATAAAGTAATATCTTATCTCATATAGACTTCTTGCATTATTTTTCATTTGTATTTTATTATATGTGTTGCATCTACAGTGTAGCTTACTGTATGTGCATATGACATTAAAACCTTTGAATCTGAATCTTTGAAAACAGAGTTATGTCTCTCAAAGGAAACAAAAAACGAATTCATAATATATACATTAGTTTTTACTTACCAAATCTATGTCAGCTCCCAGGCAGATTTCAGAATCAACGCAAAAAAAACAAGATTTAGAGAAAAGTGAGAGATGTTCCTCGTCTCTCTCTCCTGTGATGTGGGTTGGCTCGATGGTTACCTGTCCTATACTGAGGCAAAGCAGGTGCGTGCTTTTAAGACGTGCTTTTAAGACATGCTCTGTGTGTGTGTGTGTGGTGTGTGTGTGTTGTGTGTGTGTGTGTGTGTGTGTGTGGTGTGTGTGTGTGTGTGTGTGTGCATGTGTGTGTGTGTCATGAGAGAGAGAAACAGAAGAGCATTATGCATTATTCAGTAAGTGAACACACCTTTATAGCTACATTGCAGCTCCTATTTTAATGTTTTAAAAAACAGAACAAATCAGACACTACAAGCCGACAATAGATCACATAGGATTGAGTTGAGATCAGATGCACATTTGTACATTTATTTGGGAGGTTGTATGATTGGATGTTCTGATAATTCGTCAGATTAAACATTATTTTAAATGAAAGCAGGAAAAGATGGACACACTTATAAAACCACAAACAACAACCATATAAAGAGTTTAAAGGAAACAAAGGAAAGGTAACCGCACGGTAAAGGCTTTATTTACACAATCCATAAAGCAAGTGGGCAAACATAAGCTCCTGAATACAGAGCTGTGACAACCGAAACCGAGCACATTTGAATATTAAGGTCGTTGTAGAAGTAGGATTAGGTGAAACGGTGGAGTTGAATTGAACACACACACATTTATCTGAAAGAAAAATTCCATAAAGTGTTCACTTCTTTAGTCTTTTGGCAATCTATAACTTTTCCTTTTCCTTACTTTCAATGGCACAAACACGAACATATGTTTAAAAAAGAGAAAGACTTTAAGACAGTTTTAAAAATTAGAAAGACAAAAACTGCAGCATCATCATGAAATAAATCAGTCTTGACTGGCCCATATCCAGATCAATGCGGACTATAACAGCTGTGTGCCCACAACGCGGGCCACATGGTAGATGGTTCTGGTGAAATAATGGTTGAAAGCAGTAAACACAAAATGCAGCCTTGAACAATCATATTGGTGATGTGGCCAACAGCACAGTGTAATGTATGTGTGAGACCCACAGGACATCCTCTCCTCATTAACCTTTTAATCACTCTTATTAGGAAATACAGTTAGCATCTTCCCCATCTGTTGGCTTCCTGCATGTGTATGATGGGAAATCGGACAATAACGCTATCAAGTGGACTGACGTAAATGTATTTGTGTCTTAGTCCATACATGTGTTGCTCTGTACAGAGAAGGCAAAAAGGGGAAGCACTGTGACTGTTGGGTGTGTTTCACTCCATGTTTCCTTCCATTTTGGAGCCGATTAACACATGAAGGTCTGGATTGGTGAAGTGATCTGGCATGAAAACATTGACAGGTATTAGTGGTTTAAAATGAGCATGTATATCTTGACAGTATTGTTAATTTGGATTGTGATAACCATGGCAGCAACTATTCCTGGGGTACATTTAAGGTTAACATCACAAGGCTAACATCATCTCATATTTTTGTGCTTTTTAGTCCATTCCTCATCATTTCTCCTCAGCCATATTCCTATTCCTTCAAATTACATTTGAGCATGTCTTTACAAATGCCTCACAAAGTATTTATGAGCATTTATTTATTTTTTCAACCCATTAGATGCACTTTTTGATCCACACCAAGAGTCGTTTTGACGTATTTTCATGTGTGTGTGTGTGTGTGTGTGTGTGTGTGTGTGTGTGTGTGTGTGTGTGTGTGTGCGTGCGTGCGTGCGTGCGTGCGTGCGTGCGTGCGAGCGTGCGTGCCTCACCTGCAGCGAAATCCCGGATGTCCGCAGGCCTTTTTAGAAGCACATCTCTGTGAGAGGAGGACAAGAAATGTGATTAGTAACTTTACAACTGCAGAAGTACAAAGTATATTGAGGAAACTGTGCCCTTTGAGTGTTTAAAATAAAGAGTTCACCTTAAAATGTGATCAACTGATATTACTTAGAGTCAGATACACTCATTGTCGGAGGCAGATTCTAAAGTATCTTAAAATACATCGCCTGTTTCTTTCAAATAAGCTGCAAGATACATCAATACAAGGTTCGTATTCGTTTGAAGCTACTTTGTATAGCATCTGATAACAATCATAAAAAGTCAGTATGTCATAATAATTATAAAAATGCATGATATAATTTATTATAAAAATAATAAAAAATAAAAGTCATTGTTGGTTATAAGAACCAGAAAAAACATGATACTACAGTATAGCATATCAGAAAGACCCTTTAACCCTGACGAGAAGATAGAAGTCCCTGCATAAAGGCATTACCTGACATCCTATTCACATGGACACACAGAACACTCATTTGTGATATACAATTAATTGTTCAGTCTCTATCCCAAATAGGCTACTACCAGCAGACACAGTGAGCAAAGAACAGTTGGTTTAATGTAAGTTAACTAACCTTAAAAAGTCACCTATCAATACCTCCACTTCTGGATGTGATCTCAAATACTTCTCATTGTTAATTCTCGTCTTGATCTAAAAAGAAAAAGCATTTCAGGTTAGTCAACAACATACAAATCCAGCTGCGGGTTGTGGCTGCGTGTGAATGACACACTGTTACCTTGAACTGTCGAAGTTTCTCCTGCTGATCAGCAGTTAATACACCAACGTCCAGTTTAGCTAAATCCCCTTTTCCAGACATATTTTCTCTACAAATATTGGTCTAATGTATCACCTTACAGACCGGAGCCATGTTACGCTCAGATCTGTCCACCTGTTACTGACATGGCTGCTGCTAACAACTGTTACTATGGAAACAACCTCCAACAACTAACGGCTGCGTCCGCTAGGCGGCAGCAGAAGACAAAAAAAAGACTAACATTTCTGCAAATGTGTGAGTTTTCAGTCACACACACTTTTCAATACAAGGACGGACTGTTGTATCCTCGCTGAAGATTTATGGGATTTTTATTTTATTATTAATAAATGCTGTAATTATTGTTGTATGAGTGTTATTAACTACAAAGTAATGTATCGCTTTCTGTGTGGAGGAGGGGTTTGGGGTTTGTATTGTATAAAGGACTTTGGGTTGCATTTTACTTTGATCAATCACAGTTAATATACACAATTCAACATTATAGCATGAGCAACCATGGGGATACACGGTGTGCCAACACCAGGCTTCAGCCATCATCACACAAACATGTAATCTATTCACTTTATAGCAAAAATAATTATGATATGCTAAAATAGCCAACATCCCCCTCCCTATAGAAAGCTCTTCTATAGCCTGGATTGTTGCATATTAGCTTGTTGCTATATTAAGAAATATCTAGGCTATATTCAATGTGTGTATTGTTTCTTGACAGTCTTTCTAATATGTCTTTAACTTGTAGTCCATCAAGACAACATTCATTTGTGCTATTGAATCCTTGTTTGGAAGCTCAAGCACCTTCTCTGTCTGATATAGGGTGACTGTTCTCTCTTTTCTTCTCGGTTTCAGAAATACATCATGTGAAAACTGCAGTGTTATGTCAGCTTAGACCTTTTTTAAAGTTACATGTTTTGACTCTTCTGTAATATTGCAGTAAAACACCATGGCAGCTGAAGTGCAGTTTCAACACTGACAGCCACCATTCAACTTTGTAAATGTATAACACCACATTCCAGTTAAGTCCTATAAGATGGATTTTTGCATGAAGAAAACATTTTAGAGGCTGGGTGATTAGGGAACTGTTCTAGCTTCAGTATATTGAGACTGAAAACTATTTAAAAATGCTTTTTGACGTTCAGTATCCCAGCATGGCTGTATTCAGCTGCTATTTGGGGCCTCAAGGCTAAAATGAGCCTCTGGGCCTGAATAACAACTCTGTCCCTCCTCCTCTCTGTGCAATGTGTACAGTTTTCCCATGCTTGATAGAAGCATATAACCACAGGTCTTAAAACTATATTTTAGTGCAGAGACATCTAAATAATAAATCACTTTTAGCCCTGTGTTATATTGATTTATATTGTGCTTTGGTAAAATATTCCTAAACACGTAAAAAGTTCTGCAGCTGACTGAATTTACACTTGTATGCCATAACCTTTTTCCGGTCATCAGACCATATTTATTCAAAAATAAAAGAAAACATCACATCCCGTTTTGCAATCGCTTTTGAAAATCTTGTAAAAAAATATGTGGAAACTGAAAAGACATGAAGCAAGTAATATAGTCGATAAAGCTTAATAAAAGTGTATACCAACAGAACAGGAGTTGGTCGGCTAGATGTAGCTTTAGAATTAGACGACATAGCCTGCTGTTTTATCAGGTCTTTCAATTGCCACAGATAAATGAGAGAGTATAGCTTTACTGCTCTTCATATGACAAATACAACAAAAAAGTCTTTCAGAGGTATTCAAGGCATCAGATAGAGATAGAAAAATACTATACAAGCTGAGTTTGATTGCAACACAAGCTCATTGGAGAACCATCAACGTTTTAAGTCCATTATCCTTTCCATAATATATCACACTGGATATGGATTGTTTTATTCCCCTTTTGCCTGTTCATCAATCCCTTTGGGGGAAGAAATAACTTGGGTTGTTGAAATGCAAGGCGTCTATCCTCTCCTTCAGGTGCTGTTTTTCTTCTTCACTTTCTTCTTCACTTTCTTCTTCTTTTTTCTTCTTCACTTTCTTCTTCATTTTCTTCTTTACTTTCTTCCATTTCGCTCGGTGGGGGTTCTTTGTTACAAGGAGGGGCAAAGGTCACCAGAGCATGTCCTTCTGGAGGTGTTTTGAGCGGAGGGTGCAGGCCGTGGAGAGTCACCGTACGGGGTGCTAACCCTCATACTCTTGAGTTTAGACATGAACCTGTCCCTGTGTCTGAAGTGGGGAAACCATTTTTTTAACTGAAAGGATTTTGCTGAAGTTTTAATCAAATGACTCCCATCCATTTGGGATTATTTAGCTTTTGTTATAAATGTATCCATGTTTGTTTTACAGTAGGAACAACTATTTTAAACATATATTCATTACCTGAATATGAAAGAGCCAAAATGACCGACAAGAAAGCAAATGAACCACAGGAGATCCACAGGATGAGATGTTGACCCCTCGTCTCCACCTTGCACAGGTCAGGGAACTGCAGGAAGACGGGAAGACTGTGAGGAATCCAAATGGAGATCAATAACATACATGCAAGTATGTTTGGGTGGGACTATAATGTCTGTGTGAGATAGGTGTGTTGAGCCATGCTTCCTGTGGCTTGTTTCGCTGTTGTGCCTTAGTTATTATGAAGACATGGCTTCCTGTTGAAACCCAGTGGGGCACAGGGGGTTTTCAACACTAACAAAATGTTAGAGTTCCCTTTCTCTCACTCTCTCAGCCCCCTCCTCTTTTCTCCCAAACACAATAAGTTAATTAAAAACATGTTTGACTTTCTGCTATATTTCTTACCATCAAACAGATCCTCATCTGCACCAGAGGCCTTCAGTGTATACTGAAAACTGTTAGAGAAGGTAACATAAGAGACGGTGTGTAGATACTGGAGGCAGGACAACAACTGTAAGCATCAAAGTGTTAGGAGAGCATTAATGATCAAAAGACACATTTAGACTGTTACCCGTTGTGTCAGTGAGATCCTCATACTCCACTGACCGTTTGGCTGAGGAGAAGAAACATCGATACAGATGAAATCAGATAAACATATTGTACTGTAAGAGTGTATTATTGCAGTGCATTCCCAAAAAAGTCAGACATATCAAATAGATATGACGGATTTAAAGTGAAAAGAATAGAAGGATATGTTAGAGAATATCCCGATAAAACCTTTCTTAAGAGGTTTCACTTCGATGTCAAAAGTTGCATGGTCAATTTAATTTAATGGGGTTTATTTAATTTTTTGAATTTGAAAAAGCATTTATTCTTTTTAAATATTAATTTCAACACTACATGTATCCAGGATCCCATAATACTGCACTCAAGGCTGTGTACAAGAGTTCACTTATTCAGAGGGATAAAAAAAGTGACGGAAAGAGGTGAAAGTATGTACAACTTTAAAGGAAGGGAAACGGGAAGCTTTCCTCTACGGGTTGTCCTAACTTCTTTTGTTTCCAGGGAGGATCAAGTATTACTGAAGCGAGAAAGGACAATGATTTACAGGTCCACCTAATTAGCACCACTTCCATGTTTCTGAAGCAATATGTTATAATGATATCATACGTTTCCTCTAATAGAAGAGAACTAAACATCCACACAATAGCCCTCAGTTTATACTGTAGCAGCCAGAGAGGTAAGTGAGAAAATGAACATTTAAGGTAGTTTGTTGTTGTTGTCTGATCTATTTTTATTTTTCTCTTCTGTGTTTATAAACTAAGCCAAGGTGGACAAAGTGTAAAAAACAGCTGGCAGGTGAGGCTGAAGTTCACCACCGCTTGTTTCCAAAAAGACTTAAAGCAATTCAGGTTGTCTTCTTTGCAGGTGAGTTTCCCACATGCACTCTTAACACAAGGTATATACAGTACATTGATATGTTTGGGCTGTTTTCCACAGATGGGAAAAAAGTTTTATAGAAAAATTGAACTGGGAAAGCGTCTCTTCCACAAAATATGAACAATTATCCCGGCAACAAAAAAATAAAAAATGCTCACTTGCGTCCCAGGATTGTTCTGTATCAGCTAATGGGAGGATCTAATTTTGAAATGGTTTTACTCAATGCTTTTATTCCTACGTGTGGATGTGTGTGTTTGTTTACCTGTCCCAGCTGCTTTCATAGAACGGTGTGTGCTCCAGTCACTCCAGTGACCATCATACTCTTCCCTAGTCCTGAGCTGTATGAAGTATTCAACACCAGGCATTGCATCTCTTATAGTATATGAGTGTGTGCCCTTAATCATCTGTATCTACAAAGCCAATTACAGAAAAAAACATATCAATAAACAATGTCTTCACCTGAGTGTTAACTGTTTAAGGCCAGAAGGCTAACAGTATATTGAATCTACTAAACTGTAGCAAGCAAACACACACACACATATTAAAAAAACTCTAGCATGCACCTGCCAATGATCAAAGGACTTGAGAGGTCGGTATTTGATCTCGTAGATTAGTTATAAAAGCTTGTCTTGAGACTTCCAGAGATCGGACAAACTCCAGGTGACCGTCATCCTCATCTCTGTCCCTCCTCCTGTCGGACTGACACACCTGATGGAGGGTCGGGCTTCACTGAGGGAGCAGGAAGGAATAGAATGAGTGCTTTAATTACCCATACATTTCACCAAACACATATTGCGTCAACACACACAAACCTACATATGCTCAGAGGCATGAATGAAAGCAGTGAGCTGGTGGCGTTGCCTGCCCATGCTTGTGACGCACAAGTAGGCCATGTAATTGCTTCTCAGCTCGTCGTCATTGTGATCCAGAGCACACCAACAGCGGGAGTGCTTAGAGGAGTATGAGCACTGCAAATGAAGAAAGGACTTGTCGCGCTGCGAGCAAAAAATTCAAAAAGAAGGAAAGAAAAAAAACAGTTTCACACAGCACATAGATGGGTTAGATATAAAGACATAAATAACACAACTTCCTGTGGTATATGAAACTTCTGTTTTGCTGTGGTTTAACATCGTCCAGTGTGAAGTAATTGGTAGCTGGTAAATCTCACACAGTGTAACCCTGCTTATAATGGTTCGAAATTCAACTTAACCTTATTTTCATTCCATTTAGGATTTTTATTTAATTGTTACTTCATTCAGTGCCTACTCCGAAACTCCTCAAAGCACTTTCGCTTCAACTGTTGAAATGTTTTGAACAGCAACATTTCAGCAAGCATATACTTTCATCATAAAGTGTCCCATTCTGGTTAACCTTTAATCTTTATTCTAATAGATATCACTTGAAAAGATCTCCAAGAGGGATACATTCCAATTATTTATAGCTCATCAAATGTGTAAAGGGACCTGCTTACACACCTAATGTGATCTACAGGTTAGGTCAGGGGTGTCAAACTCATATACACAGTGGGCCAACATTTAAAATCGGTACTAGTCGAGGGCCGGACTGGTTCAATGTTTATTGCAAAAACTTATTGAAATGACTTATTGCACATATTAAACCTGGAACTAAACAAGCTTAAATAAGGCAAGGCATCTGAAACATTAAATAAATGAAAATCAGTTGCATGCATTCCTTTCTTTTCGGAGTCATTTCTTATGATTACATTTTCATTGTTGCATTGTTTTCATTGTTGCAAGAAAAAAAAGTGCAAAAAGGAAACATCCATTTAAAACTCAGGTGTGCTGCTCTGTGATGCTAGTTTAGCCAGATACTTGGCATCTCATCTTGGATGCAAGTTCATCAATGTTGGGGTCAGGCTCTGAGCTGAGGAAATCCTCATGATGAGTGAAGGTGTGCGTGCATATATACCAGGCGGGCCAGATCTAATAGTAATTAGAAATTATTCTGCGGGCCGAAAAGAAATCCACCATGGGCGTGGATTTGGCCCGCGGGCCTTGAGTTTGGACATGTTAGGTGATACAGGGTCTAAATATAAACTTTACTATTTTCTCACACATGTATAAGTTATTCAATATTAAATTATACTGTAAGTGTCTTTACCTTTTACTGAGGAAGAGGGAGCAGTTTAGGGGAAGATAGTGAAGGGCTTCTGAGGGGCCCACTCACAGCGAATCTTACTGCTGGGGGACTTTTGTAGCAGGACAGCTGGGGGGTCTCTGGAGGATCTAACAGAAGAGGGGCAATGATATTGTACATTATTCAAGTCATTCAGTCAGTTAATTGTTTCCTAATTATATGTTCATCAAAAATATGGTTAATCCCCTCATCTGCTGGTACGCTAAAACTCAAATGTATAAATGAAACTATATGTAATACTATTTCTGCTCAGCTAGAATGAATAATTCCCAGAGTCCAACATTACACTTGTGTAAAACCAACAAGCAAAAGCAAAAAAGTTCCCATCAAAAGGGAAAATAAAAAGAGAAGCAAACCAAAAACCTATTTAAAGATGTTTTAAATGCAGAAAAGTATGCCATGTTGCAATGTCTTACTCACACTGTATCGTGTATAGAAAACCGCCACTATGGTTAAACTTTTCGTTTCATTTTCTCAATTAAGACAAATGGAAGGGCAAATATGGCATGGATAACATTGACACTCGATAACTTCAATCATCCGTTACAGCTCATTGATGTTGTGACCTACCTGCACCTTGACCTTTAGGGAGAACCTCTCTCTGCCTCTGTGGTAACACGTGAACCTGCCGGAGTCCGACAGTCTCACTGAGGACAGAGACAGTGGAAGACCCTCTCCTCTCAAGCTGATTCCACCCCAGTCCCTGCCTCCTTTTCCCACGATCCTCCCGTTCCACTTCCACTGTAGCCTCGGCTTTATGCTCCTGTTACTCTGCTCCCATCCTCACCCTCCTCCTCCTCATAATCTCCAGTCTCCCAGACCGTGGGAGTGCTCGGAGAAGCTGTGTAAGCTGTTTGCTGATGTTTGAGGCTCTTGCTTTCTCCTGCTCAGTCGTGTTAGAGTGGTATCCTTCACCCACAGTATTCTCCACATTAGGTTTGGCACTTTTCATCAAAGCTTCAGTGCTGCTTATATTGTTAACAGAGGGTTCGATTTTCATCAGAAGAACTCCCTCCTCTGACCTTTACTCCATCCGCCTCCACATGACCGCTGCAGCTCAAAACCAACTTACTGCCTTGATATAAAACCAACACACCAGGGGGAGGGTCTGCAAAAAAAAAAAACACGATTACAGAGCTAATATAAACTACTCTATGTGTGCTGGCTGTCTTGAATTGTGAATGTCTGAACTTGCTTTACGGAAGAGGCAAATGCGAAAACTCAATGATCGTTTTTCCTTTTCTAAGTCTAATCAAAATCATTTTCAGACTTAAGAGCAGGCGGGAAATGTTGGCCAGGACAATCTAAATTTGGGGAAAGAAGATTTTCAGCATACTTTTTTCCTGTGTGTTGTTGTAATACACATTTTAGCCAGAAGAGGCTAAAGTGTAGCACCCTCTGATCATCAGTAAGATGTTTGTTTTTAATGTAATCCTTCTTTTTTTTGTTGCAAATTACATACTTTCTCTTGATACGCCCTACCCTACATAACAGGAATTTGCTAAAACACAATACATCTAACATGTGAGTGCATGGAGCAATGAAAACTCTCCTGAAAGGAAAATGTAGGTCTATTTGTATACATGTGATGTGCCTCAGCCAGGGGCGATCTACCCCCCAGCTGCCCCCCTAACTTTTTGGTTCTTAAAAACTGTTATGAGTAAATCGAAACACCACTATGTCCACAACCTTCTCAATTCATTATAACAAGCAATACATTGACCTATTTTTATTTTAAGAGTAACCTAAAGCCCCTAAAACATTAACGCTTCCCACAATGCAGTTCGGCGAAAAGTGACGTCACCCCATTCAAAGTGAATGGTGAAGCTTTCAACGCACGCCGCTGTGTGGACGGGCCGTTAAAGTCTTGTTAGTTAGTGGTTCATATCCAGCATGCATTAGCTAAGAAACGATAAGGATGTTGGTGTGTTAGTTAATGTAAAGAAATGTATGTGTGCTCATGTGCAGACGTATATATAGTTTGTTAATTGGATCATTCATATCCTGCAAGACTCCTAAAGACGTCATGAGATAATGACCTTTCGACATCTGGAACTTACATGTTGCTCTGATGTTGGTGCGTCCAAGTTTAGGAGACCTGACAATGTGTGTGCATTAAACATGATTAGGGAACATGTTCGTGTGTCATTTAGAAAACGTATATCTGCCATGTGTTTCTGATATTCGAGGGAGCATTACTATCACTGCTTGAGAGCAAAGGTAATGTTTTCCTCATTATTATTGATTGTTGTACAACGAAATAATAATTGATCAACTATATCTGTGTTTGTGTTTTATTGATTCCTCTCTGTTTCATTCTTTCCTGTTGTGAGTGCTAAATTGCCACAACATTTACATGTCACAGCACAAATTAACAAATTAAAACAAGTTACATCGCAAACGTTTACCGCATAGACTGTAAATAGATGTGTGCCGTCAAACTGAGAAAATACAATTTGAGTAAATAGTCTGAACACAAGCTTTAATGATTTTTACTTTTCTGATTTAATTTAAGTTTATTGAATTTCTAAATGGCCAGACAGTGTAATGTATTACGAGGATTTTAACCAGTGCTTCACATCTTGACTTTTGCAGGCCAGAGTACCTGTAGTTGTTCGACAAAAAATGAAAAGAAAAGGGAATATCGCTTATTTTTTTAGCACAAAAAGTCAGAGAACTGAAAATGAGGACAAGAGAGAGGGAAATTAAAAAGGAGAGGAGAGTACACTGGAGAGATCAGGAGGGTCAGAACATGAGAAGGCCACAGAAGGAGATGAAGATATGGATAGAGAGGAAGTGGATGTGAGAAATTAAGAAGAGAGGGACAGAGGCAGGAAGTGATAAGGAGGCAGAGGGCAGGGAGGCAGTTACCATTCTAGCTGGACCACATGGTATGTTTTTATTCCCCATCCATTACAGTAGCATAGCAAGGCATGTCACTCACATACAACGTAATGTAAAATAACATGTTAATTCCTACTTTCTGTTTTATGTGTTACTGTATATAGGATTACTTGCGTAAAGATGTACAAATGCATCTTATTGTATTAGTGATTTGTACTACTTGTATTTTGCCTGACGTTTTATATTTTTTATCGAGAAATTATTGTAATTCTTGTATTATTTTCATTTTGCTGAAACTTTTATGTTTTAAAATATGCACAGTCTTGTTTTGTTTGATCACTGGGCATGTTCCTTTTGTGATACTATAACAATACATATATGTATATTTGTGTTTTAATGTTTTGTGTAGTGGATTCATCCATCCTCCCATGCCCCCCTGCAAGGCTGCCCCTGGCCAACTTGTGGCCCCACGCACAGTTATGTGATGAGGCCCTCTGTGTCGCGAGCGTCGGGGGGGGGGGGGGGGGGTGGGGTGCTGCTATTGGAGCACACGCGTGAACTGCAAGCGCCGGAGCTTCGCAGCGGCGAAACTGTGGCGTGCTTGATTGCGCGGCATTTGCGCATAAGCTGAAGTGCGCCGCATTTGCCCATCAGATGAGGCCCCCTCTGCGAGGTGAGGCCTGCCCCCCTGCCAACACCTCTTGCCACCCCTTTGCCACCCCATGTAAAATTGTCTAGATCCGCACTGGCCTCAGCTATTAACAAAGAAGAGAAAATCATTTAGATCTGTCTTAAAAATCGATTTGCAGATTTCTACTTAATTGCCTCTCAGGGCTTCCTTAATCTTTTGCACATAAAAAAAGTGCTTCTGCCATGAGTATTGGTTGGCACAGCAAAGATAGGATGCATTGTTGCATAACCAAAAATACCAACTCCTTTTGAACTTCCTCTTTTAAAGTGTCTTTTCTTTATGGTTTCTTTTTCTGTCCCTGATCATGTATCGGGTCACATCTCACATTTACATCTCTGACATCCCCTAATTATGCAGATTTTGTGATTGCTCTCAAACTCACAGTCATTTGCTCCTTCAGAAAGGCTATGCTGTATCTGTGTGTGTAAAGCCTCCAGATTGGACTCGACTGGCCTGACGAGAGTAGTTCATTGCCCTTTTAGTACAAACACTCTTGTCCTTTACTCTGATTTGTTTTGCCTTTTGCCTGTACATCAGATATTTTAGAATAGAAGCTATACAGACAAGGCAGAAAAGCAAATCCACTAATGTATGAGCAGTGTTTAGGTTTATATATTTAGACTGTAACATTGGATTTGCCTGATCAGCAATTAGGATCATTTGAGTGAAGATATGTTTAAAAAAAGTAAAACCAACTACATCCCCTCCTTCCTCCAGTTTGAGTCCAGCTTAACAAACACAACCAAGGTTGTGAAAGCACATTAATAGTGCAGATTGGTGTGCAGAGTGTTGGCAGCACACTTATTGGTATGCTGCTAATAGTTAGATTCCCTTAATTTAGAAAGATAAATAAATAAAACGTATTTAAAAAAAAAAAGTCTAAAACAAGGAAGAGTATTGATTGAATGATTTGTAAATATGTTCATGTTCTGTAAATGTGATCGGAAATTCGATCTGTAAAATAAATAAAAACTTTTGCTAATCTATGCACTTTATGCTCAAGTGAAATAAAGCAGGCTGCTACAGAGTTCAGTTTAATCTGTCTAATCTTATTAAAGTCAAATCAATACATAATGATAGTCTCAATAGCTCCTGTGGTAATGAGGTTAGCAAACAAAAACACAATTGCTTTTAACACTTAAAAGGTTAGTTAGTGAGTTCGTAAAATGTTCCACTTTTCAAAGTATTTACCACACTGTTTTTGACGTCTCACCGATACCGTACAACACGTTTTTTTGGCTGTATAAATGAAATCTGGTAGCTTACCTTTTTTGGGACAGGTCCCGTCGAAAATACCGTGGACCGGTGTGGCGCACAGAGCACACAGCAAAGGGAGAAAAATCCGCATTTTTGCGCAAAAGTCTCCCTTCACCGAGTCCTCACACCATCACTCACAAGCATCGGAGACCGTTGTGACTCCCATCAAACTTCACATGATCAACATCTGACGGTCCTCCTTCTCAAAGCAGTTACCGGCCGCCTCTGGTTTCAGCAGTCCGCTGTCAGAAGACCCGTTATTGTGAAATCCCAGCTCTCTTCCCCTTGTTCAGCCTGTTGCACAGAGGAAATCCTCCTGAGTGTCAAAAATAAAACCCCAATGAAAGCTGAATATAGCCCTGCTATTATAATATTCATACTCAAGTTGTAATCAGTGTTTTTTTTTAAATTCTTTTTCAAACACTTTATTCTATCAACAGTTTTTTACAGTCTTGAAAATGTTGCATTTTTTTATTTATTTCAATTTAAAATGTCCCCTCCACCAGTAGACAGTGATGGTTTACTTTGATAAACTAGAGTTAAATTAAATACATTTTTATGTGGTTAAACTTCTGTTGTTGAAAATAATCTCAAATTGTGAGTTATTTTGGTGCCACACCAGAGGTAGTCATTTCTTTCTTGCACTTTGATTTCTTCTTTAAAAATCGTTTGCATGGACACAGTTGGTTCCTCTTACAGTATTTGAAAGAGAGCTGACATGTTTATTGACCACAGCTGACCCGTGCTTTGACAATCCATGGGGCCAGATACTGTTCAGTACATTCATTTCTGGCCTTAGTTTTGCAGATCATGTTTGCATTCTGTTGTATTTCCACTAAGGAGATGATTTATCGAAGACTGTAGTGTAGGTACAGATCCTAGCACAAGTTCACATTGTTCATCTGGTTACTTTACTTATAATCTCACCCCAGTCGTGGACAGGGGTCAGCGATTGACAGGAACATTTGCAACACAGATGGGATGTCGTACTTGTTTTATGGATCAGGAAACAGAAAGAGTTTAAACGACCAAAATGTTGGCATTGTTAAAGCATCATTATCCCAAAATACATTCCCTTTATTTGCGGACAAATAAACATGTTGCAACACTATACTTAAGTGTACAATGTTTGACAAATTACGTTTAGATGTCTGTTAATGCCTACAGTAAGCAAGTGGTAGTTTGTTCTTTCTAGGGTGGTGAAATACATTTACATCAGAGGTACATTAACATGATCTGGCCCTTTGTCCGACAAATAAAATGCTTTGGCTTGCTTAAAGGTCAACTAGGCCATTATAAAACACATCAATATGATGCAAAAAAAGGAAAACATGTGAAGTAGGGGTATATCAAGTAAAAAAACAGATACATAGGAGAAAAGAGACACAAGTGTTGCAACATCTTGCAGTGTCCTGTAACGTAAAGTACCGTTCTCACTGAGAACTATAGTGAACGTAAAGCTTTTAACAAAAAACAGTTCTACAGAAAATATTGCCTCCACTTTGCTGATTGAAAGTCTTATCGTTCTGCTCCTTCATTCTACCCATTGCTGATTAAGAGAGATTCTGCGAGACTTGTTTGTGAGTGAGGCTAAACTTGAAATAACAAGTGGAAACAATCTTTTAGATCCTTAATAGTAAGTAATCTGTTATCGCATCTGCTGCTTTCCTTCAGTCTAATTCTTTAAATACCTTGATCTTGTAGTCATTCATGAACACAGTTATCATTGGAACATGTATATCATCATAACATCACAATTCATAGTAGGACTATGTCCATGTTGCTACATTGTGCCACCTGTTCCTATGATATGGATTTAGTCGATTTATTGTAGAAGCTTTAGTTGGGAGAGGAGAACACTGAGTGGGGAGCTTTTTTATCAGTATCTCCAGGAAAACACACACATCCTGTATGTGTGTGTAAACATGTGATGGATAGCAGTGGACATGATTTTCCTCCATTTATTCTGCTAGTTTCACCGGGCTGTTGGATGCAGAGGCTCGACCCTTCCATCTCAACAGAGCTTCCTGTAGGAGAGAGGGACAGTTGTGTTAATTGTGTAAGATTTGTTGTACCTGTTTCATTTTTTGTTAGTGACACATGAAGTAACAGCAGTTTACCTGCACGGCACCCAGACTTATCGTCCAGCCTCCAGGTGAGTCTCCCCCCTGGGACCTCAATGCTGCGGGGGTGAGGACACCAGCATTGAGGGTCTGGGCTGAACCATCAGCTGCTTCTGAAGCTAGTGCTGGAGCTGGTGGGTTCTGTGTGGATGAGGTGGAGGCAGTCTGTGTGTCGGGGGCTGCTCCTGTCTCCTCCTCTATGGGTGCATCTTGTGAGCCACACAGAACAGACGAGGAGTTAGAGAGCGGCGGGATGGACCCAGAGACACAGCTGGGTGCTGGGCTGCTCTCCCCCGAGGCGCTGGGGGGGGTGTTAGTGTGAGAATGTTTCTTCCTGCGCAGCGTGTCGATCCAGCTGGAGCTGTGTCTGGAGGCGAAGGTGGCCATGGCCAGAGAGGAGAGCCTCATGTTCTTCCCTGAGGTGATCAGCTCTCCAAATCCTTCCGTGTGGGCAAAGGCGTAGCCCGACCTCCTGGAGCTGCCTCGGGCGCCCAGACGGCCCTCCGACACACTGCCCACCCCCCGCCAGGCTCCGCCCACACTGCGACCTGCCGGCTTTCTCTTCTTCTGCCGCACCAGCTGAGTGTAGCGCACCTGGAGATGGAGCAGAGGAGATTTTTTCAATTTAATTAGGCAGTTTGATTCTGTTTTCAGCCTTTGTACCAAGCTAAGCAAATGGGAAATTGTTACTTTAAGGTTGCTTCATTCTTCTATTCTTTCTTCTCCATCTGATCGTTATTCTAGTCCATACTCAAACCTATTTGTACTTTACAACTTTAATTTATATCCAGGACAGACACAAGTAATAGTGACAAAAAAATAATCAAAAAAGGGTATTTTTCACACCACCTTAGCAGCAGCTCAGGTTGAAAGCCGAGCTTATATGATGTAAGACTAAGTCACTGGTGTAACTGGGCTAATTTAGTCAATATTTACAGAGTATTTAAGGACGGTAAGAATGAACTCATCATTACACACACACTCAGATGAACTGTTTGTACGTGAGAAGTTAATCATTGGCTTGTTTTAAACTGACCTGTAGGGATGATGCAACACTGACACATGTTCCAACGAACAAGATGGACACATCAGAAACTTTGTTTTTGTGTGTATTTTCTCACCGTGTCTGAGAGCTGAGGTTTGAGATCCACCTTAAGGAAGCGGAATGCCAAAACTGGAACTATGCATATTGCTGTCGCCAGCGCAATAGTTAACCACACGACTGGTTGCAACAACGTGCTCTGGGCACTACCTGCAATCACAAACACATAAACAAACATGAGCAAATATGTCTCAGGATTTTACAGCATTTCCCAAACACTGCAAGCACACAGATATTAGACATCTTTACATAATGAACTCACTGGTGTATAATTGTTTCAGCACCACAGGACATGACTTAGATATCCTTCATTTATACAAACAGGTGCCTACATGTTTAATAGAATTGTATGTTTATTTGACCCTATTGACCTTTTCATGGTTTCATCTTTATAATTAGTAGTATACTTTTTTGAATGATACAGGTTAACTGTCACTTTGACAACATCCTCCTCAGTGCTATCTTGTCATGCTCCTTGGCTCTTTTGTCTGTTATTTTATCGGTGGGTTGTTTTACTCACTCTCCTCGTTTTCCCGCCTGTGTATTTGTTGGCTTATCCCTGATTGTTTCACCTCTTCCTCATTGGTTCTGCTGTCACCAGTTCCCTTCATTCCTTGTGTGTTTAGTCTTAGGGCTCCCTTCTCATTGTTTCTCCTGTTTCTTTGCTTTTAGTTTAAATCGTTTGAGGTCCAGTTGTGATCCAGTGTGTTGCTTTGCTGGTTAACATTTGGATTTACCTATCACCTACCTGCTGGACCTTTTTTGGACCTTTTTTGCCTAATTTGGAATGTAAGTTTTCTTTTGTTTACTGAATCATTGCCTGTGCCTGGGTCAGAACTTGCAATTCTTGACATTATGATAACATTACTACTACAATTGAGAAATGTGATACAAAAATATTGATTGGAAATTGCTATATTATATTGGTCAGGCCGTTTTGTGTGTAACCGACAATTAAAGACAACAGGACACCAACCTACAAAGTGGAACTGGTTGGGAAAGATCCCGAAGAGGGTCTGGCTTTGCAGAGCGAGCATGATGGAGAAGTATAAGCCCAGCGAGCCCCACACAAACACATGGTTGATAACAGTCCAGAAGCCTGTGTCCAGAGCGATCTACACAAACAGAGGAACAGGCCGGTTAATGCTCCAGCACGGAACAGACCGTTCACTTTGGTAGCTTTGAGGAAATCTAACACCTTCTCACCTGAACGCTGACCACAATGACCAGGGCTGTTGCCGTGGTGACCGCAAAGGTCTGGTAGTCAGCGAGGGGCACACCTGTGCTTTGAGTGGCGTCGGACAGGATGGCACAGGGGACGAAGAACAGCACCACTGAGGTGTAGATGCCCTGGGCGATGCAGATGAAGAACTCTCTCTTGTTGAACAGGAGGTTGAGCTGCCCGGGCTCGTACAATTTAGGATACTCCAGACTCCTCTGGTCAGGAACGTCCTACAAGAGGAGAGGAAGTGAGGAGCTGCAATTACTGAAACAAGTCAAGCCTGCTATGTTGTGGTCATAACTACAGAAATAAACATAATCGTCTTTTTTTTGCGACCTAGTTCCTAATAGTTATTTATTAGATTTCTTCTTCTATTTAAAGTAAGCACAAACTATGCACAGTGACTATGCTTGAACAGACCTGGTCAAATATCCCCATGGCCAGCACAGGGAGGGAGGTGTAGACAATGTTGTAGAGAGTGATGAAGTACTGATCGTACACCGTCTAAAAGATAGAGGAGATGCACACAAACACATTGAAAGTGATTACCCTTTTCTACCCCCTGATCAATGTCCTTGAGTAGTCTCACGAGCTCTATCCTCTGACCTGTGCCGAGAAGCCACAGTAGAAGCCGAACCAGAAGTGCACCATGGTGAAGGCAAAGTTCTTGTAGAAGAAGTAGCAGAGGAAACGGCACATGCGCAGGTAGGACCAGCGGCCGTGCACCAACAGGAGGCGCTGCAGGAATCTGAACTGGGAGAAGGAGTAGTCACTGGCCAGCACCGCCTGGATCCCCTCCTGACCTGAGATACCAACTCCTATGTGAGCACCTGGAGGTGCGGGAAGAGAGAGGCACACGGAGAAAGAGGGAGAAAGGTAAGTACACAAAAAATGTAAGCTTAAATGTCATTTTTGGCTTTAAGAAAAAACTATTATTGTTCCTTATTTAAAAGAAGTAAATATAAAATCAAATGCCTCAGGAAAAAAAACATGTTCACATGACGTACTGTACATACACAGACAAACCCACAAGGTGATGCAACACTTACAAAACACTTACTATTACACATATATTAAAAGAAACGGAACATTGGGTTATTGGCTTAACCAAACCTCTCTGTTTCCCCTTAAGCTGCTTTAACGTAAAAAAACAACAACTCTTAATGTCATTCTGTTTCACACTGTTGCAACTATTAATGAAAGCAATTTGCAATATGCACAGAGTGAAATATTAAAACACAAGACTTCATGTTTTTGTTTTAACGATTACATAAAATCTACATTTTTTAAATATATTTCTTTTAACATTGTATACAAATGTTCCCAAAGTTCAGTCTGACATCTGGTATGTTTGGTATTTCCACTCAGATTTCAACAATGTTTGTCTGCAGACAGAAATGAGTGGCCAACCTTCAAATAAGTTGAGTTTAGGTTGACACTCACGAAATTGACGACACAAAAAATCTGTTCATATCTTGATGAGGAAATCACACTTACGGCAAGAGACATTTCCACACAACCTTTCTCGACTACTAGTAACACGATGTAGATAAACAACTTCTTCTGTCCTTCTGATGAGAATTTCCATTGCATAAAGGTAGTCACGCACCTATGTGGCTCAACTTCTCTCTTTCCTCTCCGTCTCAAAAATCATCAACAAACACTTCCTCCTCTAATACACATCTGCACAACTCACTTTTGATCATGCTAACATCGTTAGCCCCGTCTCCTATAGCCAGGGTGACGGCTTTCTTGTGTTTCTTGATCATCTCCACCACTTGAGCTTTTTGCAGCGGGGTGACTCTGCAGCAGATCACGGCTTTGCACGCACACGCCGTCGACACAAACTCCGTCTCCATGTCTGCTTCTAGTGCGTGGGCCTATAAAAGAACAGCAGATACAGATGAGAAGTTTAAGGGTAAATGTTAAGGGTTTAGAGTTGTATAGTTCTAGGGGAAATATGGGTTGTTGATCAAAAAACACACTTCAGGCAAATTATTATTTTCTCACAGCTGACAGTTTAACCTTAATGGCATCTGCTTTTTTTGAATGTGAAGGTGGCGGTGGTTGTTTTTTATACCAGACTGTGGCCGTTGATTACGAGGGCAAATTCTCCAGAGATGTTGTCCATGAGGTTAGAGGGAGGAGGAGGAGGGCACTGCAGCTGTCTCTCTCCTCCCCTACTATCGCCTTGTCCTTCTCTGAAACCGTTACCCATGAAACATCCCTCCACCCCCTCCTCTTTTCCATCTCTGGTTCTTGACATCTCGATCATCCTATCCCTCGCCCTCCTGGAGAGGAAGACAGTCAGTATCAGTCACTGAGTTCATGAGTTAAATGTTACAGGAGGCTGGAGTGTGGATATTGTAGCAGTGGCCTAAACAATTGCATTTACAGGGCAAAATCTTTGACATGCCTATGCCGGTTTAGCACCAGAAATGGTTGATGTTTTAGTTATTGTTAGAAAGAACTATTAACAACAATATATTTTGAACTTACTGAAAAGGCCCTTTTTGGCGTATTTAGTTCATTTGTTTGGCTGTGCTTTTAGATACTTTATTGTCTTGATTTAACTGTATAGTGTCTATTTTATAGCTAGGGTAAAGAGCTGGATATTGCTCAGTAACTCTTGTACAGTAGTTGAAACACTGTGCTTCCACACACACTATAAACATGAATATAAATGCATTTTGTAACTTCAGTTTATTGTGTATCCTACAATGCAGGGTAAAAGACAGACTGACCTGAGCTCCTGTCGTACGCTCTGGACGGTGTGTCCACTGATGATGAACACCTCGGTCATGTCATCTGTCAGCATCTTGCAGGAGTAACCTATATTGACAGCCGTCTCTATGTGAGCGAAAGGGAGAGTAAAGCATTTGGTTAAATATTTATAGTAAACATTCATCTTTTTTCTTCACTTCCATTGAAAATCCTTCAGTCAATGTTGGTATTTAAGCTGAGAAGAACATGCAAATCTCTCATCTGTTCAACATATAGATTCAATTTCATTTTATAATGCCTTTGTTGGAACTGTGGCCTAGGTTTAAGTAGCTCTAATTTGAGAGGTCCTCCCTGCAGGTTTCAAAAAACTGAAAAACACAGCAAATTAGTTTCTCTGAGTTTTCTCTCTACAGGAAAATGGTGGAAGGCCAGTGTTTTGTATCCATCCATTCAAAGAGAACAGGAGCCAAATTGCACGCTCATGTGGATCAAAAGTTGAGTTGAACATCGTTATATCTTCAGTCATATGTGAGGAAAATAAATAATTTCACAGTTTTTTGACAGTCTATATATGCTCTTGCATGTGCCTCCTCAAATCAATTACATAATTGTGGCACATGAACATGGACCTCGTTGATCATTGGCTTGTGGTCGGTGACTACAAGTTGTAATCAGCTGGAGGTCTGGCAGAACATTTACTCATATGTGAAAGGAAAGCAGTCCTGATATCACTTTTCGACTTCTTAATGGGGGACAGTTTGGACATCCATTATATTTTTAATGTTACTC
This sequence comes from Trematomus bernacchii, assembly GCF_902827165.1. Lineage (NCBI taxonomy): Eukaryota > Metazoa > Chordata > Actinopteri > Perciformes > Nototheniidae > Trematomus > Trematomus bernacchii. Next base: position 2,022,841 of record NW_022987582.1, on the reverse strand, counting down.
TTCACAGCCCCTGGACTTATGGTGAAATTTAACATTTTGTTTGGTTATTTGCAAATGATGGTGCTTTTAAAGAACTCTGTGCAAACTCAGATCTGACATTTGTGTAAATGTGTGTGAGTCTCACCCTGCTTGTCTCCAGTGAGAACCCAGATCTTAATATTAGCCAGAGAGAGGACAGCGATGGTCTCTGGGACGCCTTCCTGCAGCTTGTCCTCTATAGCTGTGGCACCAAGGAGCTAGACACACAGACACACAGACATACATGTACATTTCAATTCTTATTCAAGCAGGAAAGTATGAAACTTAATCTGAGATCTGACAGTGTTTGTTTTTTTTAATCCACAGTAAAGAAATTCCCCTATTCAAATATGTCTGAACGATACAACCAACGAAACCTAAAGTTCCCTTTTTTGATTGACAATATTAATTTTAGTTTGCAGAAGGAAGACTCATTTTGCGTATGAAGAAATGGCTTAATGTTCCACAAAAAGAAACTTAAAGTCAGACACACACACACACACACACACACACACACACACACACACACACAACACACACACACACACACACACACACACACACACACACACACACCCATGTGTTGACCCACGAAAAGACGTCAAAACAACTCTTGGTGTGCATCAAAAAGTGCATCTAATGGGTTGAAAAAATAAATAAAGGCTCATAAATACTTTGTGAGGAATTTTCAAAGACTTGCTTGAATGTAATTTGAAGGAAGAGGAATATGGCTGATGAGAAATTATGAGCAATGGACTAAAAAAGCACTGTAGAAAATATGAGATGTTGCTAGCCTTGTGATGTTAGCCTTAAATGTACCCCAGGAATAGTTGCCGCCATGGTTATCACAATCCAAATTAACAATACTGTCAAGTGCACACTCTCCGCACAAGTCACTAACCACCATGTCTTGCTCTATCTGCTCATATGCGGCTGCCAGTCTGTCCTCTCTGCAGCTGGCAGCCTTGGCAGCGATGCGGTGTCTCTCTGACCACGCCTCCCACTCGTCCTCTGACAGGTCTCTGTAGGCCAGAGCCAACGTCCGCAAACCATCTGCCGCATACTCCTATAGCAAAACACATTTACACAGACATGTGACTAAATATACGAACATTCTGACACAAGGAGAAACAATGGAAACCTTGAGGCTGATGGTCTGCCACGTCTGCCACATATCAAGGTGATACATTGTCTTATTACGCCAACAATTCCCAAATTGGGATTAATAAAGTACCTATCTATCTATCTATCTATCTACCTACCTACCTACCTACCTACCTACCTACCTACCTACCTACCTACCTACCTACCTACCTACCTACCTACCTACCTACCTACCTACCTACCTACCTACCTACCTACCTACCTACCTACCTACCTACCTACCTACCTACCTACCTACCTACCTACCTACCTACCTACCTACCTACCTACCTACCTACCTACCTACCTACCTACCTACCTACCTACCTACCTACCTACCTACCTATCTATCTATCTATCTATCTATCTATCTATCTATCTATCTATCTATCTATCTATCTATCAGGAAAAGTAGAGTATGAGTATGAGTTAAGGCTTGGACATTCATAGCTGTTTTCAAGTTTGGAGGCACTAGGTGGCAGTACAGCTCCATCCACCCAGGAGATAATGTGATATGTGTTTACTCACATTGAGGTGGTCCGAGGTGATGTTCATCAGTTCCTGGTTGCAGGGGTGGAGTCTCTCCAGCAGCACAGTGTCAGCTCCTTTACAGTACAGACATATTCTGCCCTCTGGGTTACGCACTGAAAATAATAAAAGTAGGGAAGACAACATACTTAAAGAAATCTATACACCTCCAACATTATCTTCAAATAACAATCTCCTCTTTCTGAGCTTTAACAAATGTCGTTCCTGCGGATAGTGGGAGATAAACAGAACGCAGTCTGTGGCAGAGATGTATGAACGTGTGCCTCGTGGTCCTCGCTGCTCTTTTGCTTGACCACATTTGTGTGAAAGCAAGGTGATTTATGACCAGTTATTTCTGGGCAGCTTTCCAGCACCTTACAGGAATACTAATCACAGGAACACACAGTGAAATCTCACTGATGGATAAAACATGACTAATAGCCTATCGTGTCAGTTTGTACGAGTGTGGATCGTAATTTAAATGTCCCTGTACATGCCACTTTACCTGAAATAAGTAAAGTGGCCTAATGACAGATTAAAAGTCCCCAAAAATATAGAAAAAATATGAATAATAGTTTACCGGTTTATTTGTAATTTTCAAACTGAAAAAGACACACACCTATAACAGACATCCTCTTGCGTATGTTGTTGAAGTCCAGTATGGCGAGCAGGGTGTAGGTCACGGATCGTCCCATCTCCGTGGTGGTTATAGTCCCAGGTGTTCGGGAGCGAAACACAAAGCCGAAGTTTCGAGCTGCCGTCACTAGAGCGCCCTCATCTGGAGACTGAGCCTTATAGAGCAGCTCTCCTGGGTATACAGATAAAATATGGTAAATAATGGGCAATACATAGCGTACAGATGGACAGAGGGTGTGTGGTGACCCTGTTTGCTGCTATTTGACCTCCCAGAATCCCCTCTCCCCTGCCCTTGCTCACCCTCGCTCTTCTCCTCGCTCATGACGGTGTGACAGAGGGAGAGCAGGCGGAAAAACTTGTGAGTGTGCGTGTCGCCCACTTTCACTGCCTCCAGCAGGGTGTCGTCGTAGAAACAGAAATCCGGGTCTGCCAGGGGGTTGAAGGGAGTGAAGTCCAATCTCTGAAATTAAACGGTGAGACAGGGACTCTGATAATAAGTGTGTGTATCTGTGTGTGTGTGTGTGTGTGTGTGTGTGTGTGTGTGTGTGTTGACTTAGAACAAAATAAGTATTCTTACCTTTGGCTGAGGTCCCAATGGGTCTGACCCTTCACCTGATAGTAACACACACACACACACACACACACACACACACACACACACACACACACACACACACACACACACACACACACACACACACACACACACACACACACACACACACACACACACACACACACACACACACACACACACACACACACACACACACACTGTTCAGAATACAATATAGCCCGGTTCAACACCAGCTTTACATGTGACCTGTGACCTTAGCAAAAAGCCTATTATACAATTTATGTAGTCAAAAAAACAAACCGAACATATTAAAAATAGATTGTTTTACAGTTGTATTGAATGGAGTGTGTATAGCGTGGAGTATATGTGTATGTAATAAAGTGGCTATTTGGTTTAAAGGCCTCATTTGCAATGCGTGGTTTGGTAAGTGTGGTGTGTGTGTGCAGTTACCGTAAGTCTGTCCGTTGATGGAGCACTTATTGAAGCTCATGATGTTCTGAGTGAGAGTTCCTGTTTTGTCGCTGAAGATGTATTCAACCTAATGAAAGTAAATTAAATGTGAACACATGATCTAAATCGACACAGACAAAGTAATTGATTTTGTCGAAGTTCAAGAAATAGCAGTTTATAAAGTGTATACTGTACACCAAAGCCCTAGAGGGCCATACATTATTCAAATCAATATCTGTATCATCCTCGTCTCTGAATTTAGACAGCTTTCAGTTTGCAGGTGTATTTCATTTCTGACCTAATTCTACCATTCTTTCAGAATTCAAATTCAATAGAATATAAGATGAAAACTAAGCATCATAAGCAACGGAAACTAGGGCCAATGTAGGATGGATTGATATACATAATAGACGATAAATGAACATGCATGAAATATAAATATGACACATAGACTGTTTTTGCTGTACCTGGCCCAGCTCCTCATTCAGAGTGGTGGTCCTGGCCTCAGCTGGTGTGTTACACTGTGAGCAGAACATCTGCTGGTCCCAGTTAATGAAGTAGCTGTGACCCAGCCTGATCACCTCCACACTGATACACAGACAGGTGAGAAAGAGACGCTGTTACATTAACAACAGAGTAATAGTAATCTAACATAGGGCCACGTGGAGTTCTCTAACACTTACAAAGATAGGGGGAACAAATCAGTTAGTAGTTTATGTAAGTCACACAAACAACCTCAAAGTGTTCTAGGTCAAAGGTTCAGGGGTTCAACAGTAGCTTGTTTGTAAATTGGTGAGCAGAGGAAACAGTTTTCAGGGTGTCAGCTCCCTTACCTGAGAGGAAATCTCTGCAGACCACATGTACAAACAGTGTCAACAAAGCTTACTGTCTGATATAAGCAGGAATGTTGTATATGTCTTGTCTCATATGTGTCTTCTACTGTATACAAGCTTGCATTTCAAACTGTATGTCTTGGACTTCTCCTCACCTGACATACAGAGAGATAGGCACCACGGTGTTGAGAATAATAACGTAGGACCAGAAGGAGAGGAAGGCCGAGAAGAGGAAGTTGTCCACAGGAGGGTCCCAGGGCAGATAGCTCTGAAACAAGAAGCCCACCTCCCTCTCCCACACTGCGTTACCCACAGCCAGGATCACTCCCATACACACCAGGAAGCCAAAGATCTGATAGAAACACACAGATGGAGAAATTGTAGGGAGACATACGGGTCCAAATCAGATGTGTTACATTTTGATCTCTGGACAGTTGAACCCAAGTTAGGCTGGCTTAGAGAAGATATATGAATCTAGGTAAAGCCACTGAGCTCATTTCCTGAAATAGTGACATTATGAGCGAGGAAAGTGAGAGGTTTGGGGTGTCTTACCCAGAGGACCAGAGTGTTCATGAGGCGATCGATGCTCGTACGCTTAAACTTGGTGCGACCGCTGTTCTGCATTAGCTTGGTATCTGGGCCTGGGAGAAAAACAGGGGAATTAAGAGCTGCTATACACATCATATACATACTTTATTCAAATGCAAAAAATACACAGACCTGCAAAGATGACGAGGCCGTAGCAAGCCTCTGTGTTGCGGAGGACACATCCTCGTAGCAGCATGTTCTGGTTGGACAGGGTGTATTTCTTGTCTCTCCAGTACAGAGTCCCACAGAAACGATCCAGCTTGTTGTTGGGGGGCTCACACACTACCTCACCTTTAAACACAAACACAGATACATCCTAATTTGATGCTTCATTATAGATACCCACAAAATCCAATTACATTATAAGGTCTTTTTTTCTAACTGTATGATATAAGGTTGAATGTTTCATCCTCATTACATCATTCCTTTGTCACACAGTCGAAGGCCGAAACGCACACCTTTTGAAAGTTGATATGAGGCAGTGTGGGTTGATTTGCTGCAGTAATGTATTTTCCGCAGCAGGTGAGGAGTGTGTGTGTGGGCGCACGCACTGTGCTGCTGACACAAAAGTATTTCGTTGTGTGGGACTAGTGGGCGGGTGATGGGCTGTCGTTCAATGCTGGCAGGGTAGAGAAGGAAGTGTGTGTGTGTACATTTTGTGTGTTTCGTCGGAGGGTGAGAAGGGGGATGTCATTTGTGCCAAACACTGAAACCTGTTGACCTAAATATTACCTTAACTGAAGATGAACCAAACCAGAAATCAAGAGTAGAGGATGAGTTTTCTCGAAACTCACCGTCAAACGAAGCCAAGTTGTTCTGATCTCCAAGTTCAGATGTCACTGAGACCGACTGACGAACCTTCATATTGGACTCTCTGGAAGACAATACACCACACAGTTAATTAGATGTAGGGTCATGTTGCTTCTTTGAATTTAATTTCCCCTCAAGGGACTAATAAAGTTGTTCTTACAGCACTATTTACTGACATAACAATATTATTTTGAATCAATTTAAATAAAATGTCTTATTTATGTTTTCTTTCTTTCTTTTTTTTGTTTCTGCAGTTTATGAGTTAATGCGAGTCATTTTAATGTGTGGGTGTTTTCTGACCCGTCCAGCTCGGCTGTCTCGATGTAACAGAGTCCGTGAGGCTCGCTGCTAGACAACAGGAGCAGGTCAGCCTGAAAATAGATACAACAGCTGAGAATCCACTGCACTGCACTTACGACACAAAAACAACATTAGTATTAGCATCCGCAAACAAGTGAGTAACTAACAAACATATGTCGTGGAGCGTCCCCTAGCACTTTGTTTACAATACAGTATGAAAACAGGCAGAGACGGTTTGAGGGTGATCGCTGAAGTAGGTTAGTAAGTAGTTTAATTACAAAGTTAAAATGTGCTTGTCTATGTCTAAGTGTTTCGTCTGTGGAAATGTACATCACACACTTACTGCCACAAACTGGTTGTTTTCCAGTTTAATGATATCACCCACTCTAACGTTCATCCACTTTTCATTTTGTAGTCTGTAAGAGCAAAACAAAGAGAAACAGTAAAGACAGATAGAGTTAGAGATGTTAAGAAACGGTTGCAAAGTAGGAAACCTTGAAAGAATCTGATAAGCAGACTTAATCAAAGTTCTTGTGAGTGCTCAGGTGCAAATGACAGGACAGGAGACTCACGAGCCACGGATGAGGACCTGAGACTGACGGTTGTTCACTTGGCTGTCGCTCTTGTGACGAAACTTCAGGAGACAAAAGTCAATGTGAGTCATGCTACTTTAATTCACTGAAATGTCATGAGCAAAACTGCATGAGTATTCGGTGCGTAAAAAGTGAGCTCACATAGTCGTCTGTGGCATCCTTCACTGCAGTGATGCTCAGCACCAGAGCTAAAGGCACGATGGTGGTGAACCAGGAGAGGGAGGAGATCTGAGGTATTAACTAGACAGAGACAGAGAGGAGCAGATTAGTTAGGAAAGGGACACAGAGGCAGAGTGTGATTCAGAGAAAGCTACATCACACAGCAGAACGCTCAGCTGCCTAAGAACCTGAGTGCACCCAACTGTACCAAGTGAGCAGGTGATTTCACAAGACACACACATATTTGATTGGGTATTTCTACTTCAGCTACCACTATCTACTTGATATTACCTTGACTACAACATTGTCTCCAACGCCATTAGACGTGTAATTTCTTTCACCATGCTAACATGCTCACAATAAAACACATATTTGTCCTATAGAGATGTAAGCCAGTAACTCTCCATCCTTTGAAAATTCAGCATGCACTTTATTTTTCTCTCTTCCTGTGCCATGCTCAAATCCCTGTTTTACATCCCTCGGTCAGCCCCTCTCCTCACCTGCAGTATGAGCAGGAAAAGGAAGTAGGTGTTGGCTACTTCCTGGAACTGCTCAAACAAGTTGACGGGCAGAAAGGTGACGATGTTGTACTTTGATGTCATAATACAGTTACTCTGGATGAGGAGAGGAAAAATAGAAAATTATATTTTGACTCAGATTATTTCAGTTGAATTACATACAAATGGTCTCTCATCTTTCGACAATATTTTGGAACATGGACAGGATTAAGCTGTCTCACCGCGTACTGAAACTTTTCGTTGTACTCTCTGTCATTGGCTCTGACCTTTCTCTCCTCCTCTGCAGAAACACAAGACACATAATGAGGCATGAACGATGATATCACCACTTAGTTTTACAGAAAAGCACCCAAACCACTGCATCTCTGTGTCTCAAAGTCATTGGTCAAAGCGCATACTGTAAAAGGACCAGCAATAATTTCTAAAATGTCAATAACAGTAAAATCCTCCAGAGAACTGGAGAACAGAGAAAGAGACAGTCCACTTTGTGTGTGTTTATTTATAAATCAATGTAGCTAGTAGTCTGCTGAAGGTTGTTTTGAGTATTGGGTAAGTCACATTCATTCTGTCCAATTATATCTGATCTTCAATTATCTGCTGCCTCTTTCTCTTAATGACTATATGTGCAATCTGGGACAGAGAAGCAAAATGTAATCACGATCGTGAACATCTGTAGGAGTAAAAAGTAGTACCAGGAGCTATGCCAGGTAGTCACAGATAAAGCATTACATGCATTATGACTTAAATCTATAAAGAACAAAAATACACCAGTGAAATGTATGTTTCTCCCCTTTTGACCCTGCTCTTTATCCTCTTGCTGTTTTTAGGTTTCTCTTTATGCTGAAGCAAGGTAGTTTGGGAGTTCCCCTCCTCCTCCACCATGCCTGTCTCCTCTAATATTGATGAGACTGCTTTTTAAATGAAATGACTGGCCTGTTTTGCACAGGGCTGTACATAGTTCACATGCACGCCCACACACACACACACACACACATCCAGATTTAAAATTCAGGCCAGAAGTATATGTTCTGCACAGACGTACTGTAGCTCCGAAACACTCCTTTGACTGATGACTGAGATGCAATGAGGCAATACAGGAAGGGACATCATAAAACATAATCTCATGCACACATAAACAAAGACCCTGTGGTTTCCTGTGTTTCTGCAGCACTGTGAAGACTTGTTTTATCTGGGTCTCTTCTAACAAACAAACACGGGCCACTTAAAAAGATGCAGTATCACTTTCAGGTTATAAAACAGATTTGGTGCAGAAGATGATCTCCAGTCGACTATGGATGCTTTTTGGACACATTGTGTAAAGTGGATTGGATTGGATTTAGTATTGTTAAAATATACAAATGATTTGCCATATGTCCCTTTGATTTACATTTGAAGTTACTAGTGGCTGCTAATACCTAAGAGGAGTAATGTTGCATCAAGTGCAACAGAATGAGTGCACAACATTCTCTATCACAGTGTTAGTGTTTGGTCTCAGTGAATTCTACAGTTGTTATGACTGTGAATGTAAATAAAATAAAAATGCAACTCTTGGCGGATTTTATTTGATTTTCCCTCTCTTTTAAACTCTTGTTGGTATAACACTATCACATTTGTCTGATTAGGTAGATGAACATCCTCCACCATGTCTTGCTGTTGAAACTCTTCCAATCCTTTTTCTCCTCTTTTCCCTCCCATCTACCTGAAGGTCGTAACAGTGCTTTCAGTGGGAAGTGTTTACCAGAGAGATTCTGCCTGACAGGCAGAGCAAAAGCTGCATTAACCCTCCATGAAGAGGCCAGATGTTAGGTAAGCAGAGAGAGACTGAGGCTGATGTCAGACCAGGCGGTGTCTAGCTGTGCAAGCTAACCACCCCTAACTGAATGCACGAGCATCTTTAGCAAACTGTCCATTAAGTGTTTAATGTCTCTGGCAGCTCCAAGGGCATATGAAACCCTGACGCAGACGAGATGCTACACAGCAAGTCTGTATAAATCTATAAAGCTCCATTACTGAGAAACGTTCAGTTTGCAGGCTTACTCGGCTGAGAGCGTAAGGTTTTAATAAACAACTACCATAAATATTGAGTAAAACAGTAAGCCTTAATATCACAATATTTCACACAGATTGGCTAACTCCTAAATCCATTGTATATCATCCCTGTCTCTTTAACACTCTTCCCTCCCTGGCCGGACATGTGAGGACACATGCCACTGTCAAGAATCTCCTCGTGTCTGCAGCAACACACACTCACTGCACAGTGAACGCAGACTGAAGTCATAAGAATAATGACCAAAGAGCAGAGTCAGCCTGAGCTATAGGAAATGCTATTGTCATTCACATCACTAAAAGTCAGGATGAGACTCTGTGCAGAAGGGATCCTCACTCATTGTGGCTGATTTAATTAGAAGAAGATGGGATGGTAGAATTGTCTGCAGTCATTCTCACGCACATGCACGTGCAAACACACACACACGCACACACACGCACACACGCACGCACGCACGCACGCACGCACGCACGCACGCACGCACACACACACACACACACACACACACACACACACACACACACACACACAGTGATATCATTTGTTGGAAACAATGCAGAGGGAAACAGTGACAGACTGGTGGGCTGGAGGTCAAATGAAGGTGTACATCCACTGTGATTTGTGATAGTTAAGCTAAGGAGTACAGACAAGGCAGTGCAGTGACAGCGGAGGCTGGCGCCTGGAAGATTGATCAGTGTCTCAGGCAGCCGAGACAACAAGGACATCATCCTACTTATTTATGCAAAATACAGATTTATATGCACTCAGTTTTGTTTACACATGCACAGATTCATAATCAGCAGCAAACATCAGGCAAACAGCTAAATTAGAGCGATGACACATTAAACAGGCTAGCTTCTTATATTAGGACAAAGGACTAAAAACTGAATTTAAGTATGAAAAATGTCCATTGTTGTTATTTCCCTATTGTTTACTATAGGCTACTGTTTAGCTATTCATGTCAGATGCTGATGTCTAATTAACAGAATGAAAAACCTCTGTGATTGCAGGAACAGCAAAACAACGTGGAATAGTATATTAAGTCTGATGCAGACATGTAATATGATGAGGTGTAGCCCACAGTGTTCACACACATACACAAACACAGTTATTTATAAAATGGAGTGAGCAAAATGAAGAAGCAGGAGTGACACTTGGACACAGTTGGGATGAGAGTGAAAAATGATGTTTATTTTGAGATGTGCAACAAACTCCTGCTGATGACGACGATAGTGAAGACTTTTTGACATCAACAAGCTCAATTACCCCGCATCCTTAATTCTCACACAAACTGTACCTGTCCTCTTCTTTTTCGACGTGGCTCCATTAAGTCCTTTTTGTTTCTTTCTTTTCAGGGGAAAAACGAGTGGAAACCATTTCTCCGGGATGTCTTTCGGTACTGTCATCTTAACTTTTCTAGCAGTCACCATCTGAATTGCTGTTATTCAATGACCGCCGCATCTCCGCAAGGACGCGGGGATGGAGCTCCGGTCCCAACTTCAGTCAAGTTGGATTGCCCGCGCACCGCACCGTCCCATCCCTGTCTCTCTGTTTCTCCCTCTCTCGCCTCCCAAACACAAACACGCACGCAGCCACGGACACTGGGTCCATCAGTTGCTATGTTTCTCTCCCTCCTGCCGCAGAAACACTGAGGTCATGGTGTAGAATAAGGACAATCTCTTAACAGATATAATAAATATTAAACACGAAGGTTGTTCACTTGATTTTAGCCTTTGAGTTTTTTTTTTGTCTCTATGACGCACACATCGAAAATGCGTTATCAATTCTGCACCACAGCTGCCTTATCAATCAAGAGACCATGTGCAGAGTCTGCACCGTCAGCTTTACGTCTCATCCACAACATAAACACTAAAAGCATTACGTAACCTCTTGGTTTCACTGACGTTGCCATGGCAGCCGCCTCTGCAGGGACCTCACAGCTGAACAAGTTGCCAGATGAGGTAACTGGGCGCCATTTTGGATCCAGAAAGCATGAGCTGATTAGGACAAGGCTGTGCGTTTAGAGCCAAAGTGGCTGGTTCAGCAGCGCAGTTTCCTGCACGTTTTAAAGGAGAAGGTGCACTGCAATGGGCGGGGCAAGGCAGGTGCCGGTGCACGTGCTGTTTGGCGAGACTCGTGCCGATATATTTAAGATTGCCGAACACACTTTTCCACAAAGTCTTGTCATATGCATTCACTGGTCTAGATTGTGACACAATATACCTATAGCCTATGCAGTTAAATGTAACCAAACTTCTCTCACTCTCCGTCTGTGGAGGCTGCCACCTTGTAACCCTATAGATCTGCAGCAGTGCCATTATTAACTAAAGCGAATATCTGCACCTTTACTAGCCTCTTGACATATCTTTTTGGAGTCTGAAGTTGTACAGGATTTGAAGCAGCGACAATCCTTGACAGAATGTAAGAACTGCAACACCAACATTCAGTAATTTAATTTTAAACATCCCAAAAGACAACCAGTAGCACACAAACTATTCCTAATGTGTTACAGTAGCTCATTAATGTAATTTCCCTGCTCTGAAGGCAGGTTGTACTGTACACACACAAACACATTTATAGATGGAAAGGCTATGATGGTGTAATGGTGTAATGAACCGGATATAGAACAATGACCAAAGGCAGTCTTTCGTTTTGTTTTTGTTTTTTATAACCAGTGTTTGCTTTGTTCAGCTTGGTTCAAGCTGTACAGTAGACTACAGAACATTCTCATTCTTCACGTAATAATTAAGTTTGTTGACGGAAAACATTCTCCTCTTCCGCTGTATGATAAACATGATAATGTTTCACTGTTAGCTGCATGAAACCCTGTGAACATGAACCCACAGATTACACAGCTATTGTTACAATTATAAGGAAGCCGATCTAGAAACTGAAACAACAAAAGTCTAGAACATCTCTAACAAAGTGAAACCATTATCAATTTGAGTTGCATCCATGGGGTGGAGAACACATCCAACTAATAAATGCCATTGCATACTGCAACCACAAGCCTGAAAAACCCAAACCCTCTTTATTTGTCTCTGCTTTGAAACCATCCTAGTATAGGAGCAGTGGGCACCTACAGTATTGCACAGCACCCGGGGAGCAAGGGCACCATGGCAGGGGCTAGGAGGTGAACTGCCATATTTTAAGTTTGGTCCAGGGACTTGAACCAGCGACCCTACAGCTCCCAATCCGAGCCCCTACTGACTGAGCCACTGCCGGACAAGAATACAGCATGACGTAAAAATACTATCTTTACAATCAACTGTCACATCTTCACCGAGCTGTGGTCCGCTTTGCAATTGGAAATAATACGCATCTTGTATCCATTTGGAATCTGGATATTACAATTATAAATTTGAAACTATGATTGTGCTGTATGTCCATTGTCCTTACTGAGATCTGATTTTACTTTTTCTACTTGTTCTTTAAGTTTACACTTCAATAACATTTACACAGAGGCGTAAAGTAACTAAGTACATCTATACAAGTAAGTACAATATTTAAGATATTTGTACTTTACTTGATTATTTAAATGTTATGCTACCTTTACTCCACTACATTTATTTTGTACCTTTAGTTACTTTGCAGATTTGGACATCTGGAGTAGCTAGTTTACCTTAATGCACCAGTCATTAGCGTGTTGAGTGTCAGGTACTGACCTGGAGGGGGCCTCTTTCTGAACATCTCCGCTCAGCCGGCGTCCCTCTGCTATGGCCCATGGGATTGTCTGCAGAGGGAAAGACGAGTAAGTGAAAGACACAGAAGAGGAATAAAACTGAGGGATGAGGAAGGTCGAGGTGGCTATAGAAGAGGAGGTAAAAACCATAAAAGCATATTTTCTCTTTTTAAACAAGTGACAAGAAAACTGCTCACTTGAAAAAAAATAACAGCAAGTATGTGATGCACTCTATTTATTGTTATTGAGACTTTTTTTTGTTTCAGTGGGTGAAAAAAGATTTTTCTCTCACAGAAAAGAGAAAGTGTAAAATCAATCAGGCATTTCAACCACTACACAACCGGACACACACGTGTACACACACACACACACACACACACACACACACACACACACACACACACACACACACACACACACACACACACACACACACACACACACACACACACACACACACACACACACACACACACACAGGCAACACACACACACACCACACCACACCACACCACACCACACACACCAGACCATCTCTGGTCTGTTGGAGCCATAATGAGGAAATGACATTCAGTAGAGAGCTGCATCTGCCTGGGGACTGCCGGCTGGAGCCGGATCACTGTCAGTCTCCTCATACAGTGGAGGAGAAAGAGTAATGGAGCAGCATTTCCCCCTGCACTCTTCTCTTCTCACTTTCCCCTCTACCCATTTATGCTGACCTGTTAATATTACACACCTCACAGCTTTCACTCGCTGTGTTTTATCCCGGCTAAGTAACGGCAGGAAGATGAGAGATGGGGTTGCAGAGGGGAAGCTTTAAACATCTCAGTGTTGGGCTTTAAACATCTCAGTGTTCTCTCATACGAGAAGGTACAAACAGGATGGCAGGCAGGCAGCAAGCTTAAAATCAATACTCCTGAGAAAAAGTGACTCTGCCTCTCTTCATATAAGTTTAAGCAGATCAGCTTTCAGATACAGTTTCCAGAATTGTCTCTTGCCTTGTCATACACTCTTTTATTGCATGCTTCCTCCTCACTTTCTACACTGTATGCTTTCTCTTTTTGAATCTAGAGACTGTGGAGTTGTTTGTCATGTCTTCTCCTCTCTCTAGTCTTTCAGTTCTCTAACTCTCCATCTGTGGAGGCTGCCGCCTTGTAAAACCCTATAGATGTGCAGCAGTGCCATTATTAAATAAAACTGGGAGAAACACTATGGACACAACAAATATCTTAGGACCCTTATTAGCCCCTTGACATGTCTTTTACTGGAGTCTGAGGTTTTAGAGGATTTGAAGTGAAAATCCTCGATGGAATGTCAGAACTGCAACACCAACATTCAATATTTTAATCTTTACCATCCCAAAAGACAACCAGTACTGCATATGCTATTCCTAGTGTGTGTTACAGTAGCTCATGAATGTCATTTCCCAGCTCTGAGGCAGGTTGTACACACAAAAACACATTTATAGATGGATAGGCTATATGACCCTCTTGAATGAACGAACCGGATATAGAACAATGACAATAAGGCAGTCTTTCTTTATTTTTTTTTATACCCAGTGTTTGCTGTGTTCAGCTTGGTTCATGCTGTACATTACAGAACATTCTCAGTCTTCACGTAATAATGACGTTTGTTGACCTTTCTCCTCTGCCGCTGTATTATAAAAAGAATAATTTGTCAATGTTCGCTGCATGAAACCCTGTGAACATGAACCCACAGATTACACCGCTATTGTTACAATCATAAGTAAGCCGATCTAGGAACTGAAACAACAAAAGTCTAGAACATCTCAAACAAAGTGAAACCATTACCCATTTGGCCTCTGAAGGTAGTTGTACATTTCTGGAAGAGTAGTTCAAATTGAGTTTTATATCTCTTGTGATATACTGCCGCAGTAAATACTAATGTTGTTTTTGTGGCATCTGCACAGCATTCGTTTAAAATTAATAACAAGTTTACTGTAAGTGACTTTAGTGACTTTATAAGGAAACAGACAAACAACAAATCACTTGATTAACTCTAACGAAGAGGCCTGTTCAAAGTCAGGTTGTATACTTTTTGAGGATGATGTGTGTAATACAGAAATGAACATCTATTGTTTATGGTATTTATGTTTGTCTTAATGCCAGTGTGTGTTTGACTCAGCTTTATGCCACACATCTGGCTGTCTTTAAACAATAATTAAGTGGATTGAGAGTGGTTGTTACTGTCTTGTGGTGTATTAATGTGGGGTCAGCATGGCATCCTTTATGATGAGGTAAATTAGCCTACTTATTTCTCTAGACAATGTCGTTATAGAATTAATACAAATGTTGGACCAGGGGCCTACAGTTGTGGTAAAGTGGGCAGCCCTATAGGACTTGCTTTAAATAAGCACCTATTCAAACTTGAACTTTAGCTGTAAAGTGTTGTGACTGCATCTTGCACGGTTGTGACGCTATTGCAGTGACAAAATCTGTCCAGAGACAGACAGTAAGTTAAACACCTAGCAAATGACTCAAAAGTGTTTGTGTGGTAGTTTCTGCTACAGTACTATAGGTCTCTGCAGGACCACATTTTGCCATTATGACACACTGAAAACAAAACCAGTATGGCTGTGGTAACAATATTGGGGGGGGGAAATACTAGCATACAAGGTTTCAGGTCAAAAACTCTCATAAGGATGCACACAACACATTCTAACAACAAATGACCTGAATAACTCAAAGTGAAACCATCATGTAATTGGCCGGTTGCACATTTCTTAAGAATACATTTAATTATACACCATTATGTTCCAATGCTTCTTTAGATATCCATTAGAAGAAATGCAGTTATGTCTGGGCCTGGGGTCAGTAAACAGTGACATAACTAACTTTCACTTTGACTTTGGGAAAATATTGTGACTAATAGTGGGCTACAGGGACGATTGAAACTAAGAAATCTACAGTAGGAACCGAGCAGCTTTACTGTAAATAACACTGTCTGGCACAGTAATAAGAGCTGAACACTTTACAATGAAAACCGAGACACAAATCAATATGTGTCAGCTGAGAAAGTAAGGCTGTAAAGTAAACCAGCTGGCCATACATGATGGAGGCTTCTAAGCACCGCTACAACAGTTCAGGAAACGCAAACCTACCTTTTCAAGTTGGCTTTATAAAAAGGTTTCTGGTGGAGACGTCCTTGCTGCTGCTTAAGCCGAGGTCATGGTGAGGTTTCGGGCTTGAACTGGACGTTGTCCCCGTGATGAGATGCTGTCACTGAGGTGGGAGGGTGAGGCAGGGACCGGGGACGCGCACCGTGTCGAGGTGAGGGAGGGTTAGGGAGGGTTTGGCTTCGGCCGGGGAGAGGAGAGAGGAGAGGAGAGAGGAGAGGAGAGGAGAGAAGAGAAGAGAGGAGGGGCTGAGTCTCCTTCACCTTCCCACCTCCACCCCAACCTCCTGCACTCAGGACCACTATCTGACGTTTTGCTCTGCATCAGTGGATGTCTTTTTTATAGGTGTGAATTTATATTATATATTAGTTTTACATTCCCACAGTTTGCATTTCAATTTAAATTGGATAATGTAAAGCTGTGATGAAATGTTTCTCATTTTTCACACTTTCTTTATAGGCTACTCACATTTTAATTTTCGCTGCTTTAGAACCGTGAACAACACACACTGCTGTTTGTAGCTATCACAGACCGTGGCCATGTGCGGTCTTTTCTTTTTTGTGCCATACCGCCCTCTACTGGTCAGTTTCACAGACTGTCTGTACAATTTATATTTATATTACAATTTGTATTGTCTCTGACTCTGACTTTTAAAATATGTTTTGTTATGTTATATTGATGACCAATCCTGCTTAAGACAGATAACCTTCAACTGGCAGTGGCTCAGTCAGTAAAATATAGAATGTGGACTAGTACTTGAAGAGGCCCTTGAGCAAGGCACCAGATATCGGTTTATATTCATTTTAATAGACATTTAAAATGTCCTTAATTTATTTATTCATTTATTTATGTAGTTCCTTTTTACATTTGTTTAATGATACTTTCTGACTTTAAGGTTAGCCAAGCCAGGCCCATACAAGAAACACCTTTAGTAAAAACCGTCTAAGGGGTTGACTGACTGAAGACACAGATGTTACTGGAACTCAGAACCATCTAACTAAGCTTTTCTACAAGATGAATTCTGTACGTCTGTAAGTCTAATTAAATGTGTAACTTTATATCAAAATTCAGGTGGGTTTTCCACATTGTTTGGGGTTGCACCTCAGGTTTTAGGTTATCAAATGGATACATCAATATAATACAGTAAGGGTTTATCAGAAATATGGGCATGTTTGAATTGAACCAACACATGTCAGTCTGTGAAGCAGCATGCCTTCCACCTGAGCTGTCTGAACAGTGATAGATAAAGTGACTCTCACTATGAAAAGCTGAATTTTGATTTCAATATAACTATTTTCCACTGTTGACAGGTATCAGTCTGTACACTTTGATTTCTCTTCCAGTTGAAGAGAGTGCTTTATAAGACTTCACATATCAACATTGAGTCAGCTGTACTAAGTTGCAAAGAAACATTGATATATTTGTTTCAGAGTTACATTTGATTTAATCATCTTAAGATATCTTCAAACGTGATGATGGCATCATACAAAAGTAAATACAATAAAGAAAAAAAATCAATATTATAAACAATATAGACATCAATGTAAACAGAATCATCATTATCTATCGCAGCTGCCTCCACATCTATAGACTGTGTTTAAGAAACTCTCTCTTGATCATACAGTGTTCAAATAAGATATTTTGGTATTATAGTAATCCAGAAGAAGATCACAAGAGGTGTGTGCGTTTTAAAAGTGGCTCAACTCAGGGATTTGCTTTTTCCAACTCACAACCAGATAATTGTCTTGAACTTTATGTCATGATGACATATTTTCATCACAGTAACCATTAGAGACGTGCAGCCTTTAACACCTCTCCGTTGTCCCACATTGTTCTGGGCTGCAGGACTTTATCACTGATGGTAGAGAGAGGGGTGAGGCTCTCTGGAGGGTCGGGGTCAGGCAGGTGCCAGTGGATGAAGATCAAGTACATGAATGTCCCTAAAACACCTCCTACAAGTGGGGCCACCAGCGGCACCCAGAACCAGTAGTTGTAACACCTGGAGAGCAGACAGAAAGGATTCAGAGGAGAGTTTGTTATTTAAAGTGGAATTATTCAATGTTTTTATAATGACACTGAATCTGTTATGTGAAAGGGATTGGTTAATAAGCTAAAAGAGTAAAAAACAGAAGCAGCTATTTTCCATAAACAAGCTCAGCTCTGCTCGGCTCCAAACAAAGTTACAGAAAAAATTACCGGCTTATTGTTGAAGAATGTCAATTATTAGAAAGCAGCTATTTTTCAATTAATGTTGGTTTGCTAAAATACCACAGATTATTTTACACAAACCAGTCAGGTTACCACAATATCAACTCTGATTTGATCATATCGGCTGAATGTGTATACTTGCAATAATTTCTTAACACATTATTCATAAGGAAAGTCATTTTAAATGTTTTGATTTTTAATTAAAACATTTTTTTTTATTATTATTATTATCTTTTTTTAATGTATTCATTTAAAATACTTACTTTATATACTTGCCGAGAATGTTAGTGTTCATTTTTATTATATTTGTATCTTATTGTATCTTTTAAACATTTTTAACTCGTGTAAATGCTTGACACTGCTGCTGGAACAAAAATATGTTCCCAATTTTGGGATAAATAAAGTATCTATCTAAATATGCTGGACTTTTCTGGTATTATATGCCCCCTATTGGATAACATCAATGAATACAGCTTTCAAATAGACAAGATCAAGCAAAGGGATTATTGAACAGCTGTGGAGCCACATAAAACCCTATGATCATATAGATAGACCTATGTTTGTGTTGTCAAGCAAACACCAGTCAGATGTTTTGTAATGAGCTGACACCTCATTTTCTATTGATAGTGCAGAAAACTGTTGATAACCTCTGACACATGGGATTATAGTAAGAAAGACAAGGACAAAGACCTCTTAAAATGTCCTTCAAACAGTTTGAATGAATTGTGTAGCTAATTATTGATAAGAAATAGGAATTCCAGAGTTATCAGTTTGGAAAGTTGTATGTGTACAGCTGTAAAGAGATAGAGAGATATAGGAGCTGTATACGTTTACTTACGTGAAGACCTCAGTGCCCCAGCCTGCAGTCAGTGTAAAGAGGCGTGGCCCCAGATCCCGAGCTGGATTTATTGCACCACCACAGTTGGCTGACATTGACATGGAGATCCCCAGGACGATCGCTGCCACTATCGCAGGAATCAGCTCCGGGGGGGCCGGGGTGTTTCTCTTCTCACCCAAACTCAGGATGCACAACATCAGCATGCCAGTGCCAACTACCTAATGAAAAGTGTAAATACTGTAATGCACAGTTCAATACAGGAACAGCTGTTAAAATAATGAACAAGGTCCACACAAACTCTCCCACTGACCTGGTCAAGGAAACTGCTGCCCAAAGAGATGTACTCTGAGGGGTATGTGGCAAATATAGATGCTGTTTCATTTGGGCCATAGACAGTCAATACTCCTCCACTAAACTCCATTATAGCATCTGAAACAGACAGAGAGTTCATGTTAAAAACGGATTGTGCACAGAGCTTCTCCATTTGTTTGATGTATCTGGTCATGACTTAAGATCTTTATCTATCAGCCTATCTACATAGCAATGATAAAGTGTTTTGAAGTGCCAGAAAGACGAACCATAGTAGACCAGGTAGACAAGTCCTGATGCCACATAAGCCCCCAACAGCTGGGAGAGGAAGTAGGGCACCAGCCTTCCCCAGGGCACCTGGCCCAACACACAGAAACTCAGAGACACTGCCGGGTTCAGATGAGCTCCTGCAGAGAAACATAGGAGATGGATGGGATCAGACGAAGAAATGTGAAGGCAATTGAATAGTAGATTACTTGTAGTCATAAAGTGTGTCAACTGGTAGACATAAGTCAAAGCAAAGACCTTGAGACGCTGGACAAGGCCTCTTTTAAATTACAGTGCTCAGATCAGTGGATCACTGCAGAAATGGAAAAGTCTAATGTGTTTTAGATTTGTTGTTTTGAAATACTGTTCACATTCTGACACAAATCAACAAAACAACAAATGCTCTGACGAAAAAAAGGAAAAAACATGTAAACAGTACTGTGATGGTCTGTCCAATCATTTCATGCTAACCCTTACCCTACCACACTCTGCCTGTGCACTCATTCATAACTGTGAGTACTAACAATGGCCATGTTCATTCTTTACATTATTATGAACTTTTTAAGGTTAATGATGATCACTTTTGGAGAGTAGTTTGGAGGCTGGCTTGAAGGGACAGGCTGTCAGTGTTGCTCACTTAAGGGACTTGTTAAATCTCTAGTTACTCTTTGTGGATTCCCTCAATGTACCTATCCCTAATCTTTTGGAAGTGCAAGGCAGAAAACTAAACACTGCTGCTATATTTTACTGTGTATACATCTTGCAAATGTATATCTAGTTAGAAGATCTCATTATTTGAAAAGCATTCATTTTATTTACCTGTGATGCCCTTGGTGAGGTACATAGCCGACATCACGCCCACAGAGAAGGCCATGTTGACTGACAGGAACTGGCCTTTAGTTTCTCTGCTCGTCTTCACCTGCGCCGCAGCAGAGCAGCCGAAGAGCTTACCAGAAGATGAAGAAAAAACCCAAAAATGAATGTTACGTCAAAAGATATATTTCACACTTTCAGGAAACAAGAAACAATCCCTCAATGATTAAATAAAAAAACTGTAGGTAATTATCAATAGGCCAAACAAACGTATCAGTTATCACAGAAACATTTGCTGTTGTTAAAATGTGGTTTCTTTTATTGTATCATAAACTTCTTATCTCAATGATATTACGACAAAGAATCTGACTCTGAGCCTCGGAGAAGAGAAGAAGAAACACACACATGCATTAATTCATTCATAAAACACTGATTCAACTTTATGGCCTATCACCAATTTACATTATTGATTTATACATGTATGACAGGTTGAGGTCACATTAAAGCATGTTATGGTATCGTAAAATAATAAAAGTTCAGTAGCAGCTCATGAAATATATTATGTTGTGCAATTAAGCTCAATTCATAATTTGTTTTATACATCAGAGAATATAAAATACCATAAACTGACAAAAGGATGCTGCAAATGTGCCATTGGTCATTACAATTAAGTTTTATCAATCGTATTTTTGTTGTTGTCATATTGAATTGTAAAGGAAAGAGAAGCTGAATAATGAGAAGGAAACATAATCTTTTGAGTTTTTTATACATTTATACATTTATTCATAACTTAATTTCTGTTTTTGTTTTCGTGTGCAAATGTGGATGTTTAAAAATGAGACCATAAAAAAGTTCCAAAAGCTGATAGACTCACCAGCAAAACAAATGTTCCCAAGAACTCAGCCATGCACTCTCGTATCAGAGGATTCCTCACTCTCAGAACTCGGCAGTTCAACATTGTTCGAGTTAAATCCGTCTTTTCATCTCACACTGAACTCTGTCTCTGCTGTCAGACACACCAGCTGTTGGGCTGCCTCTCTGTCCGGAA
Organism: Trematomus bernacchii; assembly: GCF_902827165.1. Classification (NCBI taxonomy): domain Eukaryota; kingdom Metazoa; phylum Chordata; class Actinopteri; order Perciformes; family Nototheniidae; genus Trematomus; species Trematomus bernacchii. The sequence continues at coordinate 2,001,340 of NW_022987582.1, read as the reverse complement.
GCTAAAGTCAGTCCTGATGCTAAAAAAAAAGAAGTTATTTCTGTCACAGCTTCCACCTGAGCATCTGAAGACCTGCGCTCTGTGTCACACGTCCTCTCTGCCTTCTCTTCTTCCACAGCTGGTCAAACACTGTTTCTCATTTATTGGGCAGGCACCCTTCGGGATTGGCTGGAGCACAGAGAGTAATGCCTCAGCTGTTGGAGCTTTCTTATATGAACAGGGGCCATAAACAGTCAGATTATATGATTAAAGCCATGACAAGCAATAAGCCGCAACATGCATACAGCACAAGCCCATCTACCTCCCTCAAGAAACCAGTTACTGATCTTAATGATAAATAGGTATCCATCCATAGTTTCTTCATATATTCATAAGGTTTATGTGAAAGACAGATACAGGTAACACCAACATACTAAAAATAAATAGGATACCACTCACCTGGCCACCTTCACAACCAGAGGTTTACAGTATGACACCCCTCGCCATGATATATGCAGTGTATACAATACGTTGTACTCTTTATTTTATGTCTAAAGAATTCAATTCATTAAGTTTTCAAAGATTTGCTATATGGATACGGCCTTGCTTAAGGTAGGTTCCTGGAATTGATGATCTCTGTGGAATTTAAGTCCAAAAAACAATATATAAATGTACAAATAATACTATTGCTAGTATTACAATTATTGTGGTGAAGCCGTCTTAGGTGAGAGTTTGATAAGGCAATTGATCGAGAAATCATTAAATAGCAAGATGTAACCGTAACCATGCTGTACTGAACCCTGGACCCCCAATGGATTATGTAAACCATAAAAATGCAGTAAAGAAACGTGTTATTGCTGATAATTTTCAAAGAGGCACATGATGCGGCAGGAAATTATTTGTTGACATTGGATAAGATAAAAATACTGTTTCATGAAGTTGGTCCTATTTACTGGTAAGAAAGCTTTATTTTATTAATTTCTTTACTGCTATTTCATTTAAAAAACAGACCAGTAGACTATATTTTTTATTTGGTGATTTGAGTAAAGTAAATGATCACTATCTCTCCACAACAAAAACCTTGACATGATGCATCTGGGGACATATCTTATCACATCTTCTTTTCGGTATTACTAACTGATTGTGGTATGTGAACTGTATAGGGACGGACACCACTGAACTTCACTGATAAGATGATATCATCGTAACACTCTCTCCCTCTGCAAGACATACAAATACAATGCATTTCTTTAAATTAGGATTTATTAAAAAGCAATATAAACTTTAAATGCAGTTAGGTTTTATTCACAATATAAAACAATATGTATTATTTTCATTTACAGTTGCCACATTTCTAGCTTTAAGGTGACCAAAGTCACTTTTACAAAGGTTGGTTGACTTAATACATGTATGAGCCATCAGTGCACTTCAATTATATACAGACATATCCCAAGCCTTGAGGTAGATGTAGATAAAGTGAGAAAAATACACACTTTTGACCTGATCTTCAAGATTATATTTCCTATAGGGATTTGTATTAATTACTACAAATTACTGAATTGTTTTAATGGCCTTAGGAATAAAAAGGTATAGCCACTAATGGATGGGTTTTGAGCTTTTTCTCTGTCATCAGTCACTGAGCTCTATTGAGGCTACTGTGCACAAAGCACCTGAACAGTCCTCATGTTTCCAGATTTTTAAGAGGGCGTCGAAGTACCACGTCCACAGGCCCAGGCGGCAGTTTTCTGATCAAAGTCCAGGCCTCCAGGCGTCTCATCCCCACCACGCTCACACCTTCAATCTCCTCGACCTCATCACCAGGATACATTTTGTCAACAGGACCTCCTGAAGGGTAAAAGGGTGGCTTTAATCACATGTTTGTTTACTAAGATCTTAAAGGACAGGCAAGGGGAAAGGCAATTGCTGCAAGTGTAGTATAGTATAATATAGTTTTAATGTAGAACAGTTATTATGAAAGGGTTGCTTAGAATATGTTTTATTAAGCTTGTACTGCATAAGCAAAACAGGTGTCTTTCTCTTTTCGGCCTATTTACAAGAATATCTGGATAACAAGAGCCAAGTAAAATAAAAATAATCGTCACTTTATTTCATGTTTTTTTTATTGATTTCTTAACCAATGTTATTTTTCAATAAAGTAACGTTGAGTACTTAATAAATCCAACGCTTGACACCATTTATTTAAGAAGATAAAGAGAAATCTTTCCTGGTTTGGGTTCTGATTATAACAATACCTTACACGGTAGCAAACATAATCTTGACATTTGTATGCTTTTCTGTGTAAACATGACTTTGTTTACCATGTTAATTGAAATGAGGTCCAAAGACGTGGTTTCTGAGTTAGGAGTGAAAGAGCTAAGTTGGCCTGCAGGGAGCACTGACCTAAACCCCACCTAACAACTCATGTTCACCTCTTTGTGGGGTGGATAGAGTTTAAATGATGGTTAAATCTCTGCATTTCTTCTTTGGAAGATAAATAATACTACAGTCCTCACCCTGGAAGATCTTCTGTACAGTGAGGGGTCTGTTTCCCAGGTTGGAGTCCGCACCTCCCTCCAGGCTGAAGCCCAGATCCCTGCTGTTCTTCTCCAGTCGCACACACAAAAGCTGACCTGAAAGTAGCAAAAGCAGAAGAACAGTCAATATTTTTGTTCTAAAAAACGTGTAGATACAGGACTATGATCTTTACAACGTTTTGTTAAAGTACGCCTTCTCACCCGTGTCAGTTGACGGAGTCTGTGTTGGTCCCTGATTTTTTGTCGGCCTTCCTTTCTTTTGGACACTGCTAACCTCTCCCCTCCTCAGGACCACCACCCCCATCTCCCGAGCCTTTGCCCTCCTCAGGACCCTCAAGGCCTCCCAGTGGGCATTGCCGCTCAGTGCTGTGCCGTTGATTGACAGGACCTGGTCCCCTTCCCTTATGGAGCCTTCCTGGGCTGACACGCCCGAGTGGAACACTTTGTGGACCTGAGAACACATTGTGGTACAAATTAGGAGACTGAGGACAATGAGTTTAAATATTTTTCAGGAGAAGGCAGAAAGGGGTATTTTCTCACAGTGACAGGCTTGTTCTGGTCCACGCCTCCCGCCAGACTGAAGCCTAGTCCCACTCCCATGTCTTTATGGAGAACCACCACCTGCACATCATCATAGTTCTGCAAAAAGGGAAGGCAGAGAGAATAACAACAATGTTACAGTAGGCCTGGTTATTTGGCACTTGTATAAACTCATAGTTCATGGTAATGTTTGTTGTCTCAGAACCACAAAAAGTGACTGTTGCTGATGTTTGTACCTGTAGGGTGCTGTCCCCCACGCTCCTGACATCCTCCAGCAGCCTGTCGAGCTCCTCACTGGGCATCACGGACACACAGGAGAGCGCCGACATGTCTGAGCTCAGGGAGGCAGTCCGACGGCTTGAAGTTTGCCACTCATCGCAGTCATTCTCCGACTCATAGTCCACTCCAGAAAAGTTACACAGGTCTGAAAGACTAAAGGCAAGAAAGAAAAGGAGTTATAGGTGTGAGGTACTGACAAATTGTTGGAAGAAATATAATAATACAAACATTACCCACCTGACACAGAAGCTCTTGTGATCTGACTGGCTCATGTTACTAGTGACGGTCACTGAAGACTCTCCAGAGTCGGAGTCATAGTTTGAATCATCGTCCCTCTCTGTACTTTCATCATCATCTTCATAACCATCTTCATCGTCATTCCAGACCCTAAGCTTTGGGCTCAAGCCAGCCACCCAAGCCTCAAGGTCCAGCAACTGTTTCTTCCCATTTGGATGGGCTTTGTTCTCCAGAGAGATGAGACCGGGGAGGTCGCTGTGGGACGAACTGGCCAGGGGATGAGGGAGAAGGCGGGAATGTTGTTCAGGAGTTTTGTCTGACACTGCGAGGACAGAAGTGCTTTCCTTTACCCTGCCTATAATGGAATTGATGTTTTCCGGTTGAGTGGTAGGTGAAAGAAGAGGTGAGTTATTTGGAGAGTTTGTTGGAGTCTTGTCGTCATCACTATCTGGTGAAGTAACCAGAGAGTGTGCTTTCTGCACGCCAGCAGAAGTGTTGCTGGATTTGGACAGTGGCAAAGATGGACTCTGACTAGAGTCTTCAGGGCTTGAGATTTTTTGGAAATCTGTCTCATCTATGAAAAGGTTTCTACCATATCCTCCATTTAGCGGGATTTCCAATCGACTCTTGAGTCTAGAATATTTCTCGAAATCATCAGCAAAATTATTATCTGTTCCCTTTTCCTGTGTTTCATTCGAATCAGTACCTTCTCTCTCTTTCCTCCCTAGTCTTAGTCCAACCTCATCCTCTGATAAAGACCTGTTTGACCCGGGCTTCTTTCCTGCTCCTGCCACTTTCTCCTCAGTCTCATCACCTGCCTCCCTTCCCTCTTTGAATTCCTCCCACTTGTATCTCAACCCACCTATCGCTTTTGCTGATCCACTCTTTTTTACTCCATCATAATCACTGCTGAGTTGTGTTGGCACAGAAAAGGCTCGCCTTGGCATCATGACCTGTGCTGAAACTAAATCGTGGCCTCTCTGTGTGAGGGCCTCAAACTGATTGATCTTATTTCTCACACTGGCTGCAGAGGCAGTCGACCTTTCTGGGAATCTCTTCTTCTCAACTGTTTTTATTGTGATATCCTGTGACACAAACACATCTTCATCAATGCTGCTGCTCTTCAATAGTGTCCAGTCTTTTGCTGCATTATCTGACTTGTTTTCCTGCTCTTCTTCCAAAGAAAATGAACTCTCCTCTTCTGGGAAAGTGTTTGGATATGGTGCAGTAATTCCTGCAGTTCTTATCAGAGCTGCTGGAGGGTACCTGCTTCTCACTCTATCCAGAGACATTGTGCCCATTTCCTCTAACCCTCTACCCCATTTAGCTCCCCCCTCCTCTGAAAACCTGCTCTGGGTTGGTCCTTGCCCTTGTACCCCTGACAGTCTCTCCCTGGTCCTGCTTGTCCCTGTATTAATTGAATTCTCAGAACCTTTAGTGTCTTTTTGTGTCCAGGTGAATGATTTCCTGCTTGGCACTGGACCAATGCTGCTATCCTCTCCGGATGACATACGCCTGGGGAAGGTTCCCCCTGATGCCCTCTCATATGACCTCTGCTGTGGCGAAACAAGGGAGTCTGTAGTTGTTTCTCTGTGATGGGATGTCAAAGGAGTAGAGAAGTCACTTAAATCCTCCATTTGACCAAAATTAGCTGACCCATAGAGTTTTTCTATCCGCTCCATTATACTCTGACCTCCTTTGGGTCCGAATGAAGAAGCTGTCCCTCTGGCACCGGTGCTAGATCCAGACAGGGACCTAATCCTAACGGGGAGAGAATTACCCCGACTGACCCTGTCCAAAGTCATGAGACTCGCTGGCCTCCTCTCTTGATCACCACTTGTATCTGCAGAGATATAGGCGTGAATTGAAGATATCACCCTGTCTCCCACACATTCAACTACAGTCCTTATTTCATTCGAGCCTTGTTTGCGTGACAACACAGACATGTCAGCCTTTTTTCCCCGATCAGGGCTCGTGTCCCCCGCTCTCCAATCCAAACTCTTACTTCTACTTTGCATGTTTTGTCTCCTCAAGTCAGTCCTGCCCCGGCTTTCAGAGGCAGGGTTACAGTTTCTACCTCTGTCGGTGCCAAACTCTGTGATAGTTTGATCTGATGTGCCATTCTGGTTCAGCTTAATAGTCCTTTTATGGTCTGATGGTTCCTGCTCCTCGCCCTGCCCTCTGACAGTGCTGCGACTCCCAGTCCTGGCTTGATAAGCAGTGACTGTGCCATCTTCCTCCTGGTTTGTGCCATTTGTGCCAGAGAGAGTCCAATCTCTCTCGCCGACTTCCTCAGAACTCTCCTTCTCCTGTTCTTGAAAACTCCTTGTTTTCCTGACACCTGGCCTGCGAGTGAGACGGTAAGAAGGAGAGCTGGCTGAGCGCACAGTGAAGCATGCTCCTGTCTGCTGCGTTTCATAGTCACTCACTTGAGTAGGCAGCATGGACAAGTCCATTGTCTGAGAGTAAACAAAGTTAATAACCTGCTGTCAAGTGCCAAATCCCAAAAAGAGAGCGGAAGAGTGAACTTGATATTCAAGCAAATCCGAGCAACTGTCTGATGATTGTCTGTTTTGTGGTTGAGAAGAGAGCTCCACTGGGCTTCTCTCATTGATCTCTTGTCGTTCTGTCCCTTGAATTCTTTGGCTCCCCCAACATGTCTTCAGAGAACAGCTCCCATTGCCTGCAAAGCATAACAAAGGTACACATTTCTATCCTGAGATTGCATTGGGATGAAATGTTGTGATGTGTAGATTGTGGCTCGTTGAAATGGTCAAACAGAAGCACATGGTGTTTGATGATAGGGAACACAACACGTAACAGAGAAGAATAAAGAGGACAGTGAATGCAGAAGATATGAAAATGTTAAAAACAACAAATAGGAACAAAAGAAAGAGCATGACGGCCAGAGAACTAAACACACTATTGTATACTAACTCCTGTAAGTTATGTCATTTGGCAACACGTCTCTGCCCTGCTGACATACCCCTCACACTGTCTCAATGAGCCCATTCACAGAACAGTGGGACTCTGACTCACATCATGCACTCTGTTGTACACTCACATATCATAACGGCTGTTTACACAAGCAACATACTCATGACTACCTGTCAGCGTCAGCAAAACCTGAATTAAAAACTGGAATAACTCACCAAACTGCAATCCTCCCAGTAAAAACAATGTATTAAAATACAACAAACAGTCTCTGTGCAGCGCGTATCGGCGTCATAGAGCCACAGGAGGACAATGACTGATTGAAACTTTGTAACAGTGTTCAGGGGAAATGATCAGATAAGATGGACAAAGATGAGGACAAAGTCACTTTGATTTACATACAACCTGCTTGGCGATATATTGTATTACTGATGGACAATGGCACTTGTTCAAATTACAGACATTGTTTGATAACCACCGAAACCATCTTTGATCATTAATCAAGGCAGAATTAAGAGCGATCTATAAAGTACACTACACAAGTAGTGTAAGCTGTTGATTTACTGTACAAATACAACAGGACTAGCAAGCCGATAAGCAATGGCTGCATCATTGTATGAAGCTGTTTAGGTGTCAGCGTGTTACTGTGGGAGACAGTCTCCGTGGTGCTTTCCAATGAAGGTGAGTCTGAGTGTCGGTTTACAGAAACACCTGTTCTGTTAGGTCAAAGCCTCCCATCTGGGTAACCAGGCAACACTGCTCAGTTTACTTTAAACCCCGATTGAAGAGCGAGGAAACAAAAATGCATCAAGACATCAGACAAAAAAACCATACATTCACACACTCACATAATTGAGAATTAGCAAAAATAGATCCCACATCCACAAACACATGTGCCTTACCTTCTCTAGGAATGAGTTCTTGTCCTACACCGCTGTGTGAAACAGGTTCATAATAAAGGCAGCGCTCTGCAATGACATCAGCTCAACTCCCCTCTCTCTCTCTCTGTGTGTTGTGCTCTCTCTGTCAGCTTTGCATGATGAAGTGTGTACAGTGACGCAAACCTGCCTCACTGGTTTATCCTCTCATCCTCTCTCTCTCTGTCTTTCTCCTCCCCCTCCCATTGTTGTTTTCTCCCTCTTTTCCTCTTCTCACAGGGTAGCATTCCTGACAGCAGTTCAATGTGTCACCCACTGAAATGTTTAACAGGGAGTGCACACAAACACACAATCACACACACACACACACACACACACACACACACACACACACACACACACACACACACACACACACACACACACACACACACACACACACACACACACACACACACACACACACACACACACACACACACACACACACACACACACACACACACACACACACACACACACACACACACACACACACACACACACACACACACACACCCCCGACTGACTCTCCCTCCCTCCCTCACACATTAGCATTTAATAGCTCAATGGAGAGAAGATGCAGTCCAGATTAATGTGTGAAACAGACAAAAATGACATTTTCCAACACAGTCTTATTACATAACCCAACCTCAGGGCACATCTTAGTTCAGTCTTCTGGGCTGCGCAGGTATCAAAATACATAATAACAGAGCACCTATAATTGGGACCAGAGACAACAAAGGGCCCAGAAATACCAGCAGGGATTAATATTGTTAAAAGTACACCTCTCGTATGACATGTGTTAAACAAAACAACAGGCTACAGGAGAAAAGTGTCTGAGATAAAGAAGAAGCAGAAGAAGAAGAAGATTTCGTGAAATGTGAGAAGGCGTATGAACAGTCACAAGTACAAAAAGCAAAAGGACAGAGATAAATACAATCAAAAATATTCAATTCTAGTACTTACAGTTATGTTTGTTGTGTAGACGCTCTTGTTGTACTGATTATTTTTTGCATGCACCTGCAATTGTCTTCCGTTGAAAGAGAGGAAACTGTGGTCAGCATGCTGCAACGCTACATAAGAACCGTCTTAAAGTGAGTGCCTGTCAAAAGCCGAAATAGACTGAGTGGAGACATTGATCCTATAGGCCAGGTCTTAGAATTCAATAAGTGATAAGCCATACATACAGAGGGGTGGTAGGTCGCATGGTCTCCTCAGGACAGAGATTAGTCTGTGAGGAGGGGTAAATAGCTCCAGTTCAAATCCCAAACGCCACCCTTGTCCCTGACAGAAGAATGGCACTTATTGTCTAACAGGATGGATGCAAATCGCTGTTCTGCTCACACAGACACACTGGTTCAATAGATTCATTCTTTCGGGTGTAGGCATCAGAGGGCCATGTGAGAAAAGGGCAATTTGTGGTATTTAATCAATGGGTCACAGTGGATATAAATAGTCTGCAATGCATGCTTTTAGTGTGAAGCAATCCATGGATAAAATACAATTCACTCTGAACTTTGTGTCTTTTTGGATTGGAACTGTCACATGAATAGGAAAGTTGGCAGCTCAGCCCATTTTGTAGGAGCCTTGGGGATTTCTTTTAACTGTTACTTTTAGTGTTCATTATTATCTGATTAAATGTACTAATGCAATCCTTTTTTTATCCTGTTCTTTCTGTATCTTTTCTTATTTGTTATACATTTAATCGCTTGCTTTTATCGTGAAGTATTGGCAACTGTTTTAGTATGCCTTTTTTTATTTATCATCTTGTTTTTTACTTTATTGCAGAGCACTTTGAACAACATTCCCTGAATAACACAACAACAAAAAACAAGAACAAAAGAAATATGGAATTGTGTTATGTGGATATTACAGAAATATCCTTATATCTTGTTCTTCTGTTATTGGTGTTTGGATCATTTGTCTAAGTAGCCTAATCAGATCTTTTAGGTGAAAATAGTAATACAAATATATTCTGTACAGTATTTCATTTTTACATTCTTTTTTTAGCCCATCTTATTCTGTTGCCATAACTACACTAGCTACTGTGCATTTAACAATAGAACCATTGAATCTTGACTCTTTCCAAAACGTAAATACACTCTTTTACAAGTAAAGGCAGTAACGTAGGCAAGTACGTAGAAACTTAGAGACCTAAACATTGCACTCACTTGAAGAACATCGTACTTTCTTCGTTCCAGTGTTGTTGTTGTTGCTGTTTGCAGGTCGTCAGCAGCAGATGGCAGGAGAGGCCGTGGAAACGTCTTCTCTGACGTCAGTCCTGCCCGCCCGTACCTGTCACCTGACCAATGCGGAAGTCAACAAACCGGTCAGCGAAATGTTAAAAAGCACTTTACTTTACCTACTTCCCTGTTTTATGTGTTGCGTTTAATGTAAGCTTTGTGAGCTCTAAAGGGACACTGAATGGCTTTCAAGTGTCAAGTGTTGGACGCACCCTCCGTCATTTAGCGAGCGGTAACTAAAGTTAGTTTATTGTAGTTTAAACACACCGCTTCAAGATGCGGAGCGACACTCTCCTCTCCAGCGTGAACGTGGTGCTTGTAATGGCCTACGGTAGTCTGGTGAGTGTGTTTCTCTTTATATCTGTGTCATTTTCTTACCTAGGTCAGGTGTATGTTAACTCTCGCTATGACAAGCCTGTAAGCGTAGTTTTTTTAAACATCTTTTTGGTTCATTTTCACTACAGAGTTTCTGTTTACAAAGCTTATTATTTCAAATAGTCAAATTGGCTTCATTTTCACCATGAAACACAAAATATGTCCCTTAACTGGACAGAGTTCAAAATCCTATGCTCATTACAAGGCACACACAGTTAGTGGAATGTAACTAAGTACATGTACTAAACGCAGTGGTTCTCAACTGGTGGGTCGCGGACCCGTTTCGAGTGGGTCGCAGATGTGTGAGTGAAGAAAGAAAAAAGTCTAACTTTTATTTTGAAGGCCCGATTTTCTAACGCTGTGCATGCAGTAGGCGTTGGAGTGGAAGTAGGCTACCGGAGACCATAAACGGTTTTGAAAACTTCTATCACGTAGTGATCATCTTCTCGATAAAACATCTTTGCTGATGTTTTTTCGAGTCTTCTGGCCAATCAGAATCAAGATTGTTGCCGGAAGTCCCCACGGAGAATACATTTGCGGTAGAACTATTCTTTATACATCCATGGGTACAACTTCAGATACAAATGAACACATAATGAGATATGACCCCCGGTTTGATGATTGACAGGTCACAGAACAATGGGAGCTATCTACCCGTATCCACAATTTAAAGTAATTCACACGGACTCTCTCCTCTTTGCTCTTCTCTCTGTGAGGAGCAGCAAGTTCAGCTGTCAGAACAAAGTGAAAAACAAACAATGGCATACAATATTATTAATATAGTATTTATTTATTTTCTTCTCAGAGTGTACCAGAATGCGTAGTTTATATGTTAGTATTTCTAAAAATCTCCTGGGGGAGAATCCCCCCAGACCCCCATGCTGGGGTTGGGTTTTCAGCATGTCATGTTTTTCACGTGTGGTGAATTTGCAGGATTGGCTCCAAGTCTGCCTTTTTATTTTAAAAGCATTCTTTAGTTCTGTGAAGGGATAGCCTATAAGGGATATATGCACTGTATTTCACTTTAATTAATATTGTATGCTGAAAAGCGTATATATTACAGCACGATTTTTTGTTGAATAGATTTTAGTGGTTCAAAATTTCGGGCCGCGATTTATTGACCAAGGAAAAAGTGGGTCCCGAGGCCTGACCAGTTGAGAACCAGTAACTAAAGTACTATAACTAAGTACAAAGGTGAGATACTTTTACTTTACGTGAGTATTTCTATTTCCTGCAACTTTGTTCTTTTACTCCATTACATCTAGGGGGGATATATTTTACTTTCTACTGCACAACTTTTATTTGCATTATGATTTTTTTATGATCCACACTCCACAGGCATTCCTCTCAGTATGCTCAAAAGGGGAGTACAAATAAAACTAACCCCTGACTTTTTTCTAGGTGTTTGTTTTGCTCTTCATCTTTGTCAAAAGGCAAATTGTGCGATTTGCCATGAAGTCTCGGAGAGGACCGCATGTTCCACTCGGCCACAATGCTCCCAAGGTGACCCACACAATTACACTTAAGTCTGTTGATGTGCATTGTTTTCTGGTCAAATATGATAGGTGTTTGTTGTCTGTGCTGTAGGAGCTGAGACAAGAAATTGAAGCCAAACTTTGCCAGGTCCAGAAAATCCACTTTGAGCCTCGTCTGCTGTCCCTAGATGACGACCGGCTAAAGCACAGAGAACAGTCTGGTAAGAGGCATGCATGCAACAACACACACTCGTATACACTAGTCCTGAAACTATCTATATGAGTAGTTTTGAACCAAGTGAACCGAATAATGTGTGTGTCTGTTGTAGGTTCTCATAACTCCCTGTATAGGATGAAAGCACTGGATGCCATCAGAGACACTGGTAAGCTTTGCTGTCAACAATCTGGTCACAGTCTGGTTTTGTTGTAAAGACAAACTGTTACAATTCTACCTGTACTTTCTGTCAACAGATCTACCTTTCCGTGAACTCGGCGGCACACCTACCGCTGTGACGGGTAAAAGACTTCGGACATGGCTTCTGCAGCTACGAAAGTCCCAGTGCATGTTCCAAAACAGTCTGAGCTCGCTCATCGACACGGTGCTGGACGGATACAACAAAGCCCGTCACGGGGCAGAGGTCAGTGTCCCTCTGTCCGTTTGTGAGAAGAACTTACATCTCTTAACACACATCATGGCAATATTGTGTGACAGTACCTTGTCTAAATAAAGAGCAAAACAATTGTTTTAATCTGGCAACAAAATCATATAGGTATGCTTAATATGAAAGGAGAGTATTTTTAAGTCATTTTTGTTACACAATTGATTTAATAGTCATTGTGCTCCAAAGGCCTGCTTTTTTAAAATACGACTATTGACCAAGACCAAGTCGTTTTGATCTTTTAAAGACCTAGGAAGGTTTATTAACGCCTTTGTTACCTCGAGACTGGATTACTGCAACGCTCTGTATGTGGGTATGGACCAGGCGTCAATTAGACGCCTGCAGCTAGTGCAGAACGCAGCTGCACGTCTTCTCACTGGCCATAAAAAGCGTGACCACATCACCCCAATTCTGGCCTCACTGCACTGGCTTCCAATTCGGTTCCGAATTGATTTTAAACTCCTTTTATTTGTTTTCAAAGCACTAAATGGGCTGGCTCCGGCTTATTTAGCAGAACTCATCCATCGCCACACCCCAGCCAGAGCTTTAAGGTCGGCTGACCAGCTGCTGCTGATAGTGCCCAGGACCAGGCTCAAAACCCGAGGGCACCGAGCCTTCGCAGCAGCTAGGGGTTTTTAAATCTACACTTAAGACTCACTCACACTCAGAGCGGAGCACGACTCCTGACATTTCCCTGTATGTGATTTTTATTTGTGCTGTTGTAATTTGTTGTCGTCTGTTTGCTATTGTAATAAAGTGTTTTTATTGCATGTACAGCACTTTGGCTCGACCAAAAATCGTTTTAAAAATGTGCTATATAAATAAAACTTGATTTGATTTGATTTGATAGAACTCAATGTCATAGCTGATCAACAGAAAAATAGTTGCTGACTATTTTTGTAATAGATTAATTGTTATACTAATAATGCAATAATGGCAGAAAAAAATACAGTTGTTAGCCTGTCTAATGAAGTCATATACTGAATATCTCTGAGTTTGACTTACAAAACAAGACATTTTAAGACATCAAATTGGTCTTTGACAGACTGGGATATATATTTTTCACAATTTTCTGACTTTTTTAGACCAAACATTTAACCAGTTTATACATAGTGGCTGTATTGTGGTCTTCTGACAAAATTGTTACAAATGTATATTATCCTTATTATTAGTGCTTTTGCTATTCACCATATAGTCCCTCCTGTTGTGTACAGTGAACTGCGACTGCAGGAAAAGCTGTCAAATGTACGGATGTCTTATCTTTTTACCCATTTTTTGTCTGTAGGCTTTTGGTGAAGCAGAATTTTTGAAATACCAGGAAGCTCTGACTGAACTGGCCTCTCTGTGAGTAAACACAACTTCTCCTCGCAGTTCAGCCTCACTTTTATGCTAATCCCACTGTGGAATGTTAATCTATCATTGGGTCAATCTGATTCTTCCTTGCTGTTTCAGCGTGAAGTCTCGCAGCAGCAGCAGCACTCCGAGCCAGCACCACCACTCGGCCGCCAAAGACCTGATCGGCACCACGGAGCCAATGAGCTCCTCCTCCTCCTCCCCCACCCAAACCACCTACCTCACATCGTCGATGCAGCAGCGCAGCAAGCGGCCCAGACACTTCCTGGAGCTGAAGAACTTCAAAGACAACTACAACACACTGGACAGTTCGTTCTGAAAATATGTGACTCGCATCTGAGAGAAAGGTCAAAGACAAGGTAGAGCTTCCTGTGATTTAAGTGCCTACAGATCGGTAGTTTAGGGTGAAATGAAAAAGCACTGCCTTCATATACTAACACATATTGCCTAGTTCAAAGTATAATGCACTTCAAACTGCTCTACCTAGCCTATGCATATATCCTGTATTAATGCATGTACAAGTGTTATATTAGGTAGAAAATGACTATGAGTTACTATGGTAAGTAGGGTTGATTTGACCAAAACAACACTGGAGCTCTCGGGCTATGCAATGGCACATGACAATCAGTATTTATTGTACAATTATAAAAGCCTATGCAGAATTGTTATAATTAACCAAGTGTATTTAAATGCTAACAATGTTTGTAGATAAATCCCAGTGTTAATAGTTGAAAAACACACACTGTTTATGTCACTTATGTTTACATCTATGTATGTCTCATTTGCTGTTTTTAGCCTTAAACATGTTTTACAGAAGCCATACTTGATTTAATGAATTGTGATTAAGTGCTCTTAAGATTTAATCAGATCTCTCAGTGGAATGTAATTTAACTGTTTCCCAGTGCATTTATGCAATTATAATGTAGCATCAGGGGAGGTCTCTTTTTAAAAAGGTTGACTGGCCCCCAGATGTCTGAAATGTTTATTAATTTTCGTATCAGGGGAACATTCAGGTGAATTATTATTTTTCTGTGATGCTTATTGTATAAGTTGCCATCCGAATAAAACAGTGACATGCAGTCAAAATGTTGTAAAAGTGTTTCAATGTTCTTAACAGTGATCAGCACAATAAGGTAATGTCACGTTAGTGTCCAGCAGAGGGCGCACCTTTCATAGTAATCTGCATTGAATTCCTACGGATGCATGAGTTCAGTGAGGAGACAAAAGAAGCTTTATATTATTTTCAGTAATTTATTCTGAAAGTCACAAACACAGATAATAGATTAGAATTTACTTCATAGAAAACACAATCTGTCTAGAGGTTTTATATAAATAAATACAAAGGAGAAAGCTGTTAGGAAGTTAAAATATCACATTCATTATTATTAATATGTACAAACGAGGTGACAGTTTACAAAATGATAAGGAACTGAAATGCTTTACAAGAAATATGTAGAACGACACTTCCATGAAGCAGTAATCACTCCATCCTGCTTCTTCACAGCTTCAGGAAGTGCTAAATAGTTGTTAAGGTCTTAAAAAACACTTATATTGTTTAAAAACATCAGAGGGTGTTGACCTTATATAAATTATAAACGGTATTTACACGTTTAGAGCATTATACCATTCACTCAGTGAAGTTAATGGAGTCATGGATGAGTGACTATTCAGTAAAAGGACACTGGATGTAGATCCTCGGGTTAATGATTGCTACAGAAAACATTTATTGTTGTGAATTTTATAATATCATAAACACACTTTGGCAAAAGGTCTGCCAACCCGCACAGTTCTGTTTTGATACAACAACACAAGATTGTCATATCTCAAAGGTTAATAAAGCGATCACAACAGGGCAGCACACGGAAACACTTGCACAAGGTACGCAGTATTGCATGTAAAACTTCAAATGCACATTAGCCGAGTCAGCTTAAAGTATCTATATCAAGCTCAAATTCACACATTATGCATAGACAAAGCAAAGCAAGTTGTGGTGCGTGTGTCGCCAATCTTCACACAGTTTCCTTCAAGGAGTGTTTGTGGTTTGGTGGAAGTTTTGATGTAGTTACAGTCCAGGGAAGCTCAACTCCAACATCCCGACTATCAGCGAAATCAGATGTGGGCAGTCGTAGAGTCGTGCTTGTTTTCAGTCTGCAGTGAAATGGTGTTGTGGTCCAATACCGTGTCTTTCTTCTGCGCGGTTACTTCATGACCTGATCTCGATGACTTTGATGAAAGGCAGAGGTTTGTTGGAGGAGTTGGAAGGCTTGATTGGTTTACTGAGGGGAGAGGAAAAAGAGAAATTAGTCGATTGTATCTTGGAACAGCATAAAAACAAGTCATTGTGAAGGTGTAAAACTAGAACAGGGGAATATTTTTGTGTGTGTTTGTACTGTATGTTGGGACCCGTTTCATCAAATCTGCATAATTAAATAAACAATAAATGCAATACTTGCCACTCATGCATCAGCAAAAAGGGCCCAGTAGAAATATGAAGAGGAAGGGTAAAATAAGTTACCTGTAGACGATCTGGGGATTGCGCTCGGATGAAAGGTGAGAGTTTGACCTTTGTCCTCCCATGAAGTAATCCATCTGGTCATGCATCTCTCGGTTCTGCAGAAAGGCGGAGGTCAGAGGTCAGTTCACATAACAGCAATAAGACAAAAATGTATGTGGCCACAAAACATAAAAACCTCTTTATCTGAAAATATGTGATCTCCTTTCTCCTGTCATCCCTTGCACTTAATCCTGACTCTGAATTCCACTTTAAAGCCATGCAAATATTTTTCTTTATAGACAACCATCGCTCACCTCAGCCTCCAAGAAAGCCACTTTCTCTTCCAGCTCTTTGATCACGCGGTCTCTCTCCTGGATCACCATGCGAGAGTTCTGGAGCTGAAGAACCAAAAAACAAACAGTCAAACAGTCAGTAAATCCTGCACAAATATGAACATGGAGACAGTGTGTTTGCTTCAGTAAATCTCACACATGTGCGCCTCACCTGTTCAATCATGTGTCTGACTTTCCTTTGCTGGCTCTTCAGCATGTCGTCCAGATGGTGGATCTTTTCTTTGAGAATTGCCAACTCCCTCTCCAGCTGCTCAGTCCTAAAAATACACACAGAGTTAAAACTGTGACTTGATTGGCACTAATTCATGATTTGATTGGCACTAATGAATAAATGCTGTTTTCTGTTAATGTGTTTGAGTTAACTGACCTCTGCCCCCCTTTCTGGCCCTCCTCTCTGATTTTGCGCAGCTCATGGAGTTCCACCTCGCGGCTGTTCATCTCCTCCCTCAGGGTGGCGCTCTCCTGCTCCATCCCTCCGAGCAGCCTTTGCAGGTCGTCTATGCGCATGTCTTTCCTCTCGCTGGCTGCTTCTGTGGTCTTCAGCTTCTCCTCTTCCTCGCTCAGACGCTCCTTCAGCCTGCTACTCTCAGCCTGGAAGAGACAGGGAGGAAAAGAGGGGATGCTTAATATTATTTTAGTGTTAAATGTAGTTTCAGTGTGCCCAAAATACAGTGTACATTATATTTGGTGATGCGTAATGAATGTGAAAATAAGCTCTGTAGATGTGTGTTACCTGCAGCCTCTCTTTATCCTCTTGGTGTTTCTTTTCTGCTTCCTGTAGCTGAGCATACAAGCGCTTACTGACCTCCCTCAGCTTGGCTCTCTCTGCTTCTTCATCTGCTTCCTGAAAGAGAAAGGATCAAATGTTAGATTAGCAGATAATATGTCCTCGTATTAAGGAGTTAATCAGAATATAAATCATAAACACAGGTCTCTATGCAACCTGGCTGAGCTTGCATCAGAGATGAATCTGCTAAATACTGACTTAAAGGGGGATAAATATTTGGCAAACAAATATTCTTTTGTTTAAATATTGAAATTATTTGGATTATTTTGCCACATTGAGACCAGGTTTCCACCTATTTTCTGTTAATCAGTGTCAAAAAAGCCACACCTACTAGGATCTGATGTTGTAAACACTTTATATTCAACTGTTTTGTACACAGACCATTGACCTTAAAACAACAATATTACTCTGGATTGATAGACAGATGCTTTCCTGAACATCCTCTTTTCCGTGGCTGTCAACAGGCGTGTCAGTGTGCGTCATTGGATCACTTGGATCAGGACGTGCCTTTCCCTCCTAATTTGTGCAACGCTTCTGTGAGCGCACCACGGCGTGAGTCACATATAGATACTATAATTGGCACAAAAACGATTCAACCAAACAAAGTGATGTCAGCTTTTGTTTGGAATTGTACAAGACACAACCGACACGCAGACAATGGTGGATGCTAAACGTGTGTGGCTCAAACACAGCAACAAAACCATTAAAGGAGAGGTATCTGTGGAATGCTGCGAACAATAGGGAGGGCCTGAACACAACAACACAGAGAGAAGAGGAACAGAGTGTGCTGGGAAAGGCTTCCACTGACACGTAAACCTACACCCCGGGGTGCTACAAGCATAGTTGAACTTATGCTGTCATTTTAACACTTCTCCCCCCTCCCATATCTCGGTGTGTCTCGGTTTAACTTTATACCTCCTTTTTACGTCATCTGTGTGCCTCTGGGAGGGGATTGCTTTACAGGCGTCGCACGAACAAGAACACATTGTCCAGAGGAAAACAGAGGAGCTGTTGCTATGATATAATGCGAGATTTGATATGTGCATTTCTCACACATATTGAGTGTTTACCACTTTGAATGCTCACCTGTGCCTCAGCTTTGGCCTCGTCTTTAGAGGCAGACGGGGCGCTCCTTCTGAAGGGAAGACCAACTTTCCACCCATTTGTGAGCGGCTGTAAAGAGAAAACGGGGAAGTCAGCAACTAAAGAGTGAAAGAGGATGGAGGAAATGCCATTAAGCTCACAGGAAGCAGGGTTAACAATGTGGAGAGTAAGCAGAAGAAAGCAACAATAAATCTACCTTGTTTTTGGCTGCCATCTGCTCCCTCAGCGTCTTCAGGCAATACCTCACCTGCGATAAACACAGACACATTGTGAGTTACTGACATGTATTTATTAGTTAACAGGTATGTGTTGAATGTATGCAAATGCTCTATGAAGTGTTAAACAGCAGAATTTATTAGCAACAGATAGAGACTAAGTCTGGAAGCGCGGAGGAATTTACATGATGCAAATCGTTATATAATACACCAGGCAGAGACTGTAGTGATAGTGTGTTTAAAATGTGCGTCAGAGCTACAGTAGACACTGTCCAGACACTGACCTCCTGTATCTGTGAAACTTCATCTGACAGCATCTTGAGGCTCTGCTGGTGTTTCTGCTGCTCCTGTTTGCGGGCCTCTAGATACACCTGGGACAGGGAGAGAGAGGCACGGATGATTAACACTGAAACTCCACGACAAATCTATATATTAACATATCATATATTTCTTTTAAAAAAAAACACAACAGCATACCTTGATAACCTCCACCTGCTCCTCTTTGTATTTGACCGGTTCAGGGTTCAGAGATGTCCTGTCAGCGGCCGGCTGCACCAGCGCATAAGCTCGTCCGATTGGCTGCAGATCAGAGAGAAGAGGGGTTAACAATGTGGCACGCACAGAGTTGCATGACGATGGGTGTGATACATTTCCACACAGCAATCAGATGTTAAGTCACGGTGCTTTGCTGACGCGAGAGCGTGGTTTGGATCAATATTGCGACACAACATTTCAAAAGGAAAGCCAAGAGTACTTCTGTTTAAATGCCATTATGATAAACACCATCTGTGTCCTTTTGGGTGCAGGGAGTATTCCTGTGTGACTGAGTCTCTATTATCCAAAGGCAGAAGCATTTTGGAGACAAACCCAAAAACATCTGCTTTCGTTGGAGGTATTATTCAGTTTTCATCACAACCATAAACAGAGACAGCAGGTCAGGAGACAAAACTGCTGCTCTGGATGCCTTTACAGTTTCTGTATATCTAACTTTTGCATTGGTTTTGGGAGAACAATTGTTATCTTGGCTCTTTTCTTGACATTTTGTGTGGCAGCTGTGGCATTTTACAAGCAGTTTGTGTCTCTGTCAGATTGTGTGTGGGCATGTGCCGTGATAATGATGATGTGTGAATGTACGGTAGTATTTTTGAGAGGGATTAATTAAGATGAATTGTCTGAATCTTCAAATCCAAATATGGCATTAATGACGATCACTTCGCCTTAAAAGAAAACAGTGCTACGGTTTTTCCTTACGTCGTAGAACAAACTAGACACAGTGGATGCATTAAGGTTGAAAAGTCAATTCAAATGTACAGTAACAGCATGATAAATAACACCTTAAGTATCTAAACCATGCATCTAAAACAGTGATGAATGTTTTTCTATTGCAACATTCCTATATCTCCTACAGTCCTGATTCCCAGGTCTGTTCTCTACATCGGTGTTACAGTCCAGGTTGCAGACTAAGTTATCAGGTGCAGGAAGTTCTTACCTTGTCCCTGTACTGCTCCGTTCTCTGGGCTGCCTGCCTCTGGTCGTGCAGTGTGAGTCGCAGTCTCCTGCACCCCTCCTGAAAAAAGCAACCAAGAGAGGACACGATGAAATGAAACCACAAAGAGACCGTTATGTTTTGGAGAGACTGTTGAGGACTATTTTGAGGAGAGGAGGAAAAAGAGGAGGAGAGACTGAGTCATACTCAAAGTCAGAAACAGAGGAGGGAGAGAGTACCCAGTAAGAGAGGGAGGGAGTACAACGAGCGTCAGAGAGAAACCAAAAGTTTGTTACAGCTGCACAGAGACAGATTGTTTGAATTAAATTGTGTGCTATGGACGTCAGAGGGACTTTAGGCGGAAACTCTCCAGGCGCTCACAGCCAGTTGGAAGCAGAGGCTGGATTTCTGGGAAAGTGGGCAGAAAATGTAATGTCAAGCCAGACAGGACATTTCCATGGTAACCAAATCCTCACAGAAGCGATAAACTGCCTGGCACGCCAACAATTTCACTGGGAGGAGCAAGTCAGAGACAAAACAATGCACAGATGGCTTCGAAAACAAAAACAAAACATAGTTTTGACTTTGAGTTAAAGGAGAGAAGTGGCTTTAAACAGGAAAGGGATGTGAATGGGTGTGTGTCCTGCAGGGAACCCCCTTATAGAGTGTGTGTGCATGTGTAAGTGTGAGTATGTTAGGGAGGAGGTCAGAGACATTACGTAACTCATTCCAGCAAACGACATCTTGTTCTGTTTATCTTCCCGTATACATTTACTGTGTCCTCTTGGTTATTAAACTCATGTCAACTCTGAGACTGAAAAGGCAAAGAAGAAATGGCTGCCATGTGGATGTGTTCTTTTCTGACCTTTAATAGATTAAACAATCAAATTAATAGTGGAAAAATATGTTAATTGCGGCTTCTTACTAAGTCGATAGTTTTTGCAGTTTACAGTAAGAGGAGTTTAAGCCACTAGTGTATGTTTTTCTCTGCTGTAGAAATCACGTCTGATATGCAGGATACCCCGGCCTGGATGTTAGCCAAACAGGGGCAATAAACTGTGCTGCGTTGTGTGAAGCAGAGATAAAGGGCAGTAAGAGGTTATAAAAGAAAAGCCCATGCGTTGTCTTGACTATAGAAGACCTTTATGATTAGCTTGTTATCTGTTGAGGAGGTATAGGAATAGAAAAAAGCAAAGGGGGACAAAGATGACTGAACATTCTCAACAAGAAAAATGAAAAGGACAGGGAAAATAGCCTATAATCAGAGGGGGGGGGGGGGGGGGGGGGTCCAACTACGAAAAACGAAACTCAGGGAAATGAAAGCAAAAAATGCCCCTCTTGTTCAACATGCTTTCCTCTCAGATTACAAACACCTGAAAGCTTTAACACAGGAAAAAGAGGGGGGATAAAAAGAAAGGAGGGGGGATAAAGAGGGAACAGTGCGAGGGTTGTTGAGAAGGAATCCATCATTATACAATCTCTCTTGATCTCCATAGACAACCAGACAAAGAGTCCGCTAATCCTCTCTTAGCCAGCGACTATTGACATGCTACTCTCTCTGCCCATTTGCTCTTTTATAAATCACACTAAAATGCCATCTATACTACTTTACAACCTGTAATACTAGACTTCCCGGGATCACAGACAAAGGCACCAGTTGGATGTGTTCACGGAGGGTGACGTATGCGTGTACATGTATGTACGCGCGCGGAAAAACACACACACACACAGATAAAAGTACACAGTACCTTAACAACAGGGCAGAAACCTGAAACTAAGCACACACACAGCACACTGCTGGGTGTTCGGACAATGAGCACAAAAGACCACAGGGTACTGCCGGGCAGAAAGGATTAAAGGGTATGAGGACGCTTTTTGTTTTTGAGGCCTGTAGATCAGGTCAGTTGCTGATAAAAAGACAGAGCTGCTGGATTTGGTTAAAAAAACGAAATGTTCTTTAGAGCTCGCTGCCAGTTTCAAACAGAACGTGATGTTCAGATTTCTGAACTCATGCAGTAGCAGGGATCTTGGAAATAAACACATGTTGCCTGCAGGTGTTGTACCTTCATACCACAACTACATTCCACAGTTGTGTGTACTTCATCGTACATTAAATCACTCTTTCCTTTCATGAGCTGCTTTCCCACACTGTGCCCCTTTTGTCTTCTGTCCATTCCTTAATAAACCTCGGCCTCTGAGGCGACAGCTGTGAGACTGAGGCAGGTATCAAGTGACCATACAATACCTGAGTTCTATTTTCTATTACCTTACTCATACAAGGAATTAGGATATACAGTATACACACGTATCTTCCCACAGCTTTACCATTAGCATAATTTGACTACTCAGTACATCTGTTTTAGGAGGCGTGTGGCGTAGTGGGTTAGTGCGTTGGTGTTCGGATCAGGGGGTCACAGGTTCAAACCCCACTGCAGTCAGCATGTCGTTGTGTCCCTGGGCAAGACACTTCACCCCAAATTGCTCCTGTGGGGATTGTCCACAGTATTGAGTATGTAAGTCGCTTTGGATAAAAGCATCTAGCAAGTAATGTAATCTGTGTTTAAAGTTCTCTCAACACAAAGTAAGCCTATGAACAGGAACTTTACCTCAAAGTTATGACTAACATCAGGAAATATTTGATCAAATAAAAAGCAAACGAGACTAAAAAAATAGAAGTATTCAAACCCCATCAGATACTCTCTATAGTGCAGACATATTTTGACCTGCTCAACAAAGCTTCAACCTTTAATCGATTGAAAGAATATTGGCAAATAGTTTGACAATCTATAACTAATTTTAGACATTTTTCAAGAAACAAATTTAACTTTTGCTTGTTCAAGCTGCTTTAATGTCAGGATTTTCTGCTTTTTTATGTTTTAAATAATAGTTAATGAAGTACCTCTGGGATTTGTAATTTTGGTAGGACAAAACAACTTTCCACATTTCCTTTGGACTCTATTAAAGGTAGGGTAGGTAAGTTTGAGAAACCGGCTCGAGATCGCTAGAATTTGAAAATACACAACCGGAGAAAATCTGCCACTTCCTTACAGAGCCCCTCCTCCAACACACACAAACGCGCACATGACCAATGAGGGCACGAGATAAGTTTGTGCACAGATGGAAGGCTGACAGGCAGGTAGGCCATCCAGTTATTTTAGCCGGGCCGGTTTCTCAAACTTACCTACCCTACCTTTAAATAGTAAATAAGTATATGAATCAATTCACAATATAAATGTCATCTGCAGCCACAGTTTTAAATATATCCTGTTTTAGGATAAAATCCTTGAGCTGTAGTTCCCACAGTAGTGAAGGGTGACTGACTGTCACGCTGCGCCCTATGGTCAGTCCGCAGTCAGTTCAAACTAAAGACTCAAGTTGAGGTGTGAAGTAAAGCGTTTGGAGGTTTGTGTGTGTGTGTATTTCCAACATGTGAGAACCTGAACAGGTGAACGCTTCGATTTGAGTCATGAAGTGAGAGCTTTCATCAGAACAGATATACAGTATAATTACTACAGTCATCCTTCCATCAATAACCCTCTTCTCCTGCTCTCTGTTGCGTGTGAACCAGGTGGGATTTTGCATTTTACGATCATTCCTATACATTGATGCATCTCCTATGTCATGTCTGGCTCATTCCCAGCAAGTAACGTCACACACTCCTGACTGAGATGGTGTCTGTGATGAGGAAAGCCAGCAGGAATGTGTGAGGTCACACAACACAAGGAACTAAACGTCTGGGGGGAAAGTTGTGGCATTATTCAAAAAGTGCCCAATATAACAGTTTTTTTGAGAGGAGGAATTATGCCAGAACATTTAAATGATTTTCAAATAAAAGCTGAATATTTTTCTGCTATTAACGTAACATTTAATTTCAAAGCCAGGCCTGGGTGTTCCTTGTGTTTTATACATCATCTCCGTTCCAGGAAGCACACAAACCACCCACTGAAGGCCTTTCTCTGCTACATCAGGCACATCCTTATCAGAAACACTTCCTGATAAATAACAAAGGGGTATTTTTGTTAATAAGTAATTATAAAAAATGTAACACGTAGAGGTGAAGTATCTTTGCTGCTTTGTTTAGTCTGACGTTAATAACCCTATCAGATATGGAAAAAACTGAATGTGGGTGACTATTTGACTATTGGATTTGATAAAGCTGCATTTTTCCTCATAGAGCTCATGCAAATATGCTTTCAGTCGCATGTTGAAATGTACCATATGATAGCTAACACAGAAGCTGAACAAATGTGGAGTTTCATATACTGCTTTATGAGACATTCCTCTCCACCAATAATCGGTGCATCAGGTGTGTGAGTGGAGCTGCCCTTTGTACACTCTGACCCCTTCACACAGTTACAAAACACTAACTGTTATTTTAGTCTAGACCATTGGCACACATGTCAATATCAATGTACGCTCTCATCATACTATTTAACTTAACATAACCATTATGAGGACTCTTTACTGTAATGCCTATTATATATTATTCTGTGATGGGTTGAAGGGATCTTTTGCTGACAGGTTTTGTACTCAGCGGGAGGCTGCTGATAAGGGGAAAGTGTCATGTTACTCAGCAACCTCATAAACCACAGGTCAGGTTAACCGTTTGCGAGGTAAATGATTAAACCTCTGCAGCCACAGAGTGCTAATAAAACCCTTCTTCTATAGGTGAAACAGGCAAATAGGGAACACTTATTCACAGTGCAAGTATCAGAAGTCTGTGCCAAAGTCAAGGATGTTTAATCCTCTTTAAGGAAACTCCTCATGCACAGGTGGCACACATACTGCACAAGCTAAGTGTTTACAGGGCTTCACACTGTCACAAATGCAACTGTAAGCCCCTGAATGATGTGGGCAGAAGGCACCTGTGACTGACAAATGTAAATTGGACTAATTCTGAGCTGATGCCTTTATATATTGGTAGGGAGAACATGTGCTTGTGGTTGGGGGGGCAAATACTTTAATCACAACAAGAGACTAAACAGTTAATACACCACTTGGTGAAGCCTGAATATCTGTAAGTAAACCAGCCTCTGATACAGTCTACATAACTGAGCAGGGTCATGTAAAGGAAAAAGAAAGCAATAAAAGAAACCTAAAAGTGTTTTAAGTGAGAAAAGATCCAACAGATCCAAAAGTGGGAAAAAAGGACTTAAGCTTTTGACATTGGTTTACTTTTGCAAATGTCTTATTGTACCACAATGCACCCATAGAGGAGGTCAACACACAGAAGTACACAAAGGTCTACTTAATCATTGTATTTAACATAAAATACATAAAAACAAGCATGTAAGGAGTAACTCACCGCCTGCTCTTGATTTCTGATGTCTTCAAATGTACACATACTTCTCGACACTCCGTTCATCTTGGATAGAAATAAATACAACTCAAATAATAAATTAATAAATAAAGTCAAACTAAATAAAGCTCCTTCAGTTAGAACAGCTCCCCGGTGTGTGTCTCCAATGGTCCACAGTAGCTGCAGTTATCAGTGTTCAGCCCGGTGTATTGGTGCGTTCATGCTCCGTCCCCTCCCTGCACACATTGTTAAAACTTTTCTCACCACGTCACTATGGGGAGGGGTAGGGGGGGGAACAGAAACAACCCGCCCACACACCGAGACAGCCAAATAGGGAAGCAGGGAACATGTACAGTAAGGGGCAGATGGATATACCTGCTGGAACAACTTCTGGAGAAACGTCAATGATTTTTACCTCATGGTGCTGGTATTTGTATCAGGTTGAATGGGTGCAATGTTTTCAAGCAGTGACACACTGAAGATGGTCAGCTCCTGCCAAATGCCGTGCACAACACTGCTCAGTTTACCAAAGCATTATTAATTCAGGAGGTTTAACCCCTGGATGAACTTGATCTATTATCTTACAAAGCAATGGAAAACTAGGCTTGGATTCAGAGATTTAAAGCAATTTCAGGCTGTTTTATAGAGACAATATATCTGTAATTCACTTTTTCTTGTCAAAAGAATTGACATATTTAACATAATTTAAGTGAATGCATTTTCCCACCATTTCCTGAAATACTAACACGTGTTTTTTATTAATTAATAATGGGTTATATTTGCAGATTTACATTTTTTAGAAGAACAACACAATGAACATTATGCCACCTTTTAAAAAATAATAATAATAAGTAGCCTTGTAATGTGGTTAGTGTAGCACAGGCTGTTCCTAAAATATATTTAACCAAGTTGTTCACCATGACCTATGATGTGGGTGTGTTGTTTTGTGAACCTTTATCTTTTTATTTTTAGTATTTTACAGCATCAATGTTACACATGATAAACTAAATGTTTCCAAGAGAAGTGTGTTGTGCTTTGTCAGCTTAGAAAAATAAATAGGCTGACAAAGCACGAGTAACACAGTGAGTGTCCCTGATGGCGTTCAGCTGATTCCAGCAGCAGCTGATCCAGGCCGGCACAGACCTTAAATTGGATAAAGACTTTAATGGCATTAATGGCTGTTAGCTACTGCAGGTTGTAGCAAACAACAGCTCACGGTGGCATATAAGGGATGACACTAAGTTAATTGAGTTGAGCCAGGAGCAGACACAGCACACACAGAAAGAATGTGCAGATGAAGACAAATGGCTATTACATTGACTGGACACCATAAAAAACATTAATGTTTGCCTAAAGTGCAGGGGGTACTTTATAAGTGAATGTTTCAAGATAACTATTACCCCAAATAGGTTACTAACAAAGAATGTGGACTTCTACAACAGACCAGTTGTTATTTTTTAACGGCCGATCTATCGTTTGGAATGGGGCTACCCACATTCAACAAACACACTTAAACCTTACTACAGTATGTCATCATGTGTCTCAGAAACTAATCCACAACATGAGTCACAACAATGTGTTTACATCACACAGTGGACCACACTCAGACAGATTGATCCACAGACCAGACACCTATGAAGGTCTCTGTGTTTACATACATCCCTGTCTGAGTCTAAACGCTGTGAGTCAGACTCCTGTTCACTCTCTGTCTGTGTTCTACATGTGACTTTGATGGACTTCTTAATCTTTGCCATAGGAGTACAGTTCGAGTTATAATATATAGTTAATAAATTAGTCACACTTAATCTGAATAAGCCATCTATATGACTCGGTTGAAGTTTACACATATAGATATCCCAGTATGCATTGCCTGTTTTAAAACCAAATGAATAAAGAACAAGCCCTTTCACAGCGGCCATTCTTCACACATCATAGCACGGTAAACACAGGTGTAGTTAATATCATTAATTATTGTCCGGTTCTATTTACAGTGTCACAGCTATTCTAGTGAGCACAATACAACCCCACCTCAATGAAACTGGGCCATAATGAATGTTATTAAATACACCTTTGTTCACCCATCCAGTGGAATGTCAAAATGAAAAGGGCCTATATTGTGTTAATGTTGATTTGAATAGGAAACAACTTTGGGTGTTTGCAGCATTGGTTTGTAGAATACCACAAGAAGATACCTAATGAGCAGTTGTGACCCATTTGAACAAAATGTGAGCATGTTGTTCTTTTTATATGACCAATTCCTTTTTTTAAGGTATGTATTCGCCATTTTAATTATGTCATGTTAACATTACATGCCAATAGATAATTCTCAAGTTTCAGACACAGTTCTTGTGCATAGAAACAAATAGAACGTCTTTGATTTCACTTTAATGGAGAAATACATGTAGTTATGTCATCCTCCTTCACTCTTACTATAAATGGAAATGGCAACTGTTTTGTAGAAGATCATTTATTTTAAATAGATCTTTGCTGTTGTTAGTAACCAAAGAAACACAATTGCTGCATTAAGTATTATTTAAATGAAATTAAAATATAATACCCATTTAGTTTCTATTGCTTGTGAGACCACAACAAAAGTAAAATCAAGTTGGATAATCTGAAACAACCGTGCAGAGAGTGACTAATAAGGCAGAAAAGCTCCTATTTTGGATTTAGGAGAACAAATGGTCAATGGTGAAAAGTGCACTATGGTGACACAGCTGCTCCTTGAAAACAATGATGACACTATAACTGAATTACTAAATACCAAAGGCCTGACTATTTTTTGCTTTTGAAAACAAGATATATTTATAGAACTGATCACTCCTTATGTTTTCATTTGTTGAACCTTTTACCGATAGAGCAAAACAATTCAAACACATTGGTCTTGTTTGTGTGTGTGAACGAGCTCAAGGCAATCCAAGCCTAAAAGACTTGTTTTTCCACACATGGAGGCAGATGGAACTAAATGTACGATGGGGTTGCGTTATTTTAGAGCAAGCATATGTAATAGCAAACACACCACGATTTCAAAACACAACACACCCAGCTCTTGGCAAATCAAGTCTCAGGTTTGAATAATCCTGGAAACCTGGAATGATATGCGAGCCCATTCCCACCCATGGAAAGTATGTTCCCTCATTATTGACAGTCTAACAAAACAGGTATACACAGAACACAAACGTGTTGGCACTGTACAGGTTTGGTCACTCTGGATGGGAGTGTAGTATCACGGACGCTGAATCTGGTTCTACAGAAAATATTGAAGGCTCGACTCCATGCCAATTTAACAGTTCCAAGTACATTATTTTAAGTTGAATTGCTGACAACTAAGGGAGGGAAGAAAAAAAAGCTTTTGAAGATCAATCACACAATAGCACCACGTGTGGTACAGTCTCAAAATCAGCCAGCTTTGTTTACTTCTGAGGCGCAGGCGTCCATGTTCTGTCTCTAAATAGTAAAACACAATCTGGTTCTGTGTGCCAAAGTGCCAAATAGGATGTAAACTCATAAATAACCAGAGGTGCTTGTGAAGTTACCCTCCAGGGTGCTGACTTTCATCTATTTTCCAAATGTAGGAAAAACAAATACCTAAAACCATTCAAATGTTTTTGTCGCAACATATAAAGGTGCAGATTTATTCCAGTTTTTTCAGACATTTATAGATGATTTGGATCAACAGTTGCAGTGCTGTCAGAAGATAATATTTTATAAATATCTTGTATAGTTCTGTAGAAGTTTCCTTCCACCTGTTTCCCCACAGATCTCAGTGGACACAGCACATTCCTAACATGCTTCACCCTGCAGTGATCCTGGCATCAACACAGCATCCATCACTACCTCAGAACCAAGTTCAAGAGACAGGCCCTCTCACAGCATGATCCTCATTACACAACTCAAGCTTCAACAAACAGACATTATTATTCGTCTGAAATCTATCAAGGATGTGGTATGTGGGCTGTTTGGTATTTCCCCACCTCTCTAGGGTCAGTGAAGTAGGATTAATCTCTCCATTTATGCTAGTATGTAGAAAAGGAGACCCATTTTATCCATTTCGTTGTGCTTTAACATAATTATAGTGTTAATCTGGGAATATATCCACAAATGGGGAAGCAGGCCTCTTTAATAGAAAAATATTGATTGCCTTGCCCAATCACAGTTGAAATTAAATTCAACTATGTATTACACTTGGACCAAGTGTAATACATAGTTGAATTTAATTTCAACTGTGCAGCAGTCCTCTACTTGCTACAAACTTAAATATGAAAAGGTTCAACTACGCACACACACATAATCTCGGTTTGCACAGCACACTCACAGGCATAGATTGCGCAATAATGTATTGTGCACCTTGGAGGTGCAGTGCAGGCATATCGTCATTCAAGAGATGCGTAGTTCTTTTTGAAAACATGTTTTTCTTTTAGCCTATTTACCTCGTTAACGTAAATAATACTCATTACATTGACACATGCATTATTTGTGATTAAAATAATGGTTGTTGGTAATGTATTAGCGACCCCCACAGATGTATGATTTCACTGCTTTCATAGGAGCTCAGACCCCTCCTTATGGGAGCTCAGCTCCCATTGGCTCCCACATACTGTAACTCAAACCCTGCATTTGGTAGTCTTGATTAGGAATGAAAAAGCATTACTATTATAGAGTTGCTTCTCAGTGTTTCTGTTTCAATCACTTCACTGGCATTATTGCACTTTTATTATCAGGTTTTGTGCATGGTGACGTACAGATATAATTCCAGTTTTTCTACAGGGAAAGCTGAAGTCTACCATGTAAAGTAGAGGCCTGAACTACTGTATTTACCTAGGTTAGTATGAACATAACAATCACATTAAAGTTTTAGTATGTCCACAAATGGGAATATGTCCCACTTGTATTCACATGAAGCAAACTGAGCTGATGAAAACAATACTGCGCCGATAGATAAGAGGACAAAAAAAACAAACGTTGTGGCTGCAGCAGGACAGAAAATGACAGGATAGCACACTGTACAGTAAAGATGGGGCAGTTTGAATGTTTGATACCAACATAACATCCACACATCTGAGGATATAAGGGATACTTCAAAATCCAAACACCTTTTTAAAGCAAAACGTGTAAGTGCTCCAGTAGGCAATGCAGCATGTACAATATGAAGACCTTTAAGAAGCTGTAATTAATGGTGATACACCTGTGCTTTTCCACAGCAATTTGTCGTTTGCAACCAGTATTTGAGATGGGAAAAGACAAAGCTGTAATCAGTCTGATGCGTACACAGGCAATGTGAGTTAAGGAGGGTACAGGTCACAGTCATTGTCAATTACTTTGAAGTCACATTGATAATAACTAGTAGAAGCTTAAATTACTTCCTGCAGGTGGTGCTGATTAACTCAGAGCAAAACACTTCTGTGGAAATCAGGCAGATAACAAACCTCAAATTCCAGAGTGCACCGCCCTGCAGACAAAACAGAAACATGATCCTTCGCTGTTATCTGTTCATACACAGTATACTCCCACACACATGGGAATGCTAGCAGTAATAATAATCATCCAATGTTTTTCTGCTCAGATCATTATCTTTAAAAAGTCAGTGTGCCGTTTGCGTCCATTACAAACTGTTAACAAAGTCATTCAACTTTGTTTTATTACTAAGAGCTGTGAGTGGTTAATATGCATGTGTCTTTCCCCATGGCTACAAAGAAACGATTAAATGTGCATTAAGGGATCATTTGATGAATTATTTTTGGAGTCATCAACACAACACTGACTAACCATCAAGTTTTAAGATGAATCACATTCTTAAATAGACTTTAGTATTGATCATCCACTTTTATCTGTTTCTGGGAACTGATTTTTAGTTTTGAAACTAAGTGAGCTTCCGTAGAAATCCATCGACACGGGGGAGGAATGTTCTGTGTAATCTTTCACTTTAGTGGGCAACACGCCAGTGTCACATGACTCCTGTTAAAGGGGAATGTATTAACAATGAAAAACTATGAGGAAGTACAACATCCTGAATGCACATAAACCAATCAATGGAGTAACTAGCTGAATAACATTCTGTAATTATTAAAGGACAATAAACACACATCCATTTAATATTAACGGTTTAACTTTTATTGTGGCTAAATTGATATTCAATAGTACAATTGTCTATTATTTGAAGTACAGTCACAGTGTGAATTTGTTCCCAGTCAACATTGACAGTATGTACCAACATTTCAAATGACAGCTTTATACTCTCCTAATAAGTACCAGTCTCAATGAAAGGACAGGGGAAACTTTACATTACAACAACACGTAATACAGTTATTATTGCTCCCACTGATTGTTCAAACTGTAAACAAGATAAATCAACTCAGGACTCAAACATCTATAAATGTTAAATACAAACATTTTATAAAAATCATTCGGATAACATACACAATTATTTTCAACAATTTTAAGGCATCATAACGAAATGATGAGAATATATTTCAGCAACTTGCTGTATGGAAATGCATAGAAATTGTGCAGCTTCTACAAAAACACAAAGTTACAGAAAGATATTTTGGCCATTATTTTTGCTTGAAAAAGTGGAAAAACTATTATTTTATTTTATAAGATATTCTTACAAAGGACCCCTCTGTACTTAAAGTTATAATCATAAAACAAAACATCTGTCGCAGCTCTAACATTAAACTGCTTTACAGTGATACAGTATAAAAGAAAGGACACATCTATTCAAAACCATTTTAACAACAAGAGCTTTTGATCACATTTATAGTATTTAAAGTCTGGATGGTGGAATAAACAAAGAAGTGACATATTCAAAACAAAGTGTGAAAATATATTTTGTTCTACATAAACAAACTCAAAAAAATATTTCTCAGTACTAATATTTCTCAGTACTAAACCATTAGATTTGGTCAGGCAAATAAACCAGCGTGAGAATAAATATATAATTATATTTCTTTTAGTTTTTCTTTCAATAGCGTGGCGATCATGGATGCACTCAGTTTTAGTGTTTGGTCAATATGTGTGTACGCTGGGCACAGACTGTGTGTGCTCAGAGATGATGAGAGTACTTTTGATTGTTCATTCAAAGCCAGACTTCGTACAGTAAGTGCTTGACCCAGAATCTAAACCCTGAAATGGTTTGACATACTGAATTTGTATTTAAAAATGCAAGAGGTATTTTTTGTTTTAAAAAAACCATTTCTCTACTTGCAATCCTGGCGATTACTTTGTTCGATTGATGTATCCTTGAGTTGTACAGGGAGTACAGTGTACATTGTAGACTGAAGGAAATACCCTGAAATGCAGAGGATGTTGAGTTTCCTCCCATTCACTCTGGTGTGGAAAATGAGTCCCCTACTAACCTCTAAAATGTAATGTAAGCACCAGGCAGCCCTCCCTCATTGTCTGTAGTGTTTGCCATTCTGCCTTTTTAACTTCTAGTCTACAAAGCAGCTAACCTCCACTTTTTTCCTCATCAGTGCTACATTTTCCCACCCTCACCCTGTCCCTGAAGTGGTGTTTTAGCAGGAGCTGGTCTGGAGGTTTCCCTCAGTGAGGATGGAGGTGATGGAGGAGCGGTCGTACAGGCTGTCGTCGTCGTCGTCGTCTGAACTGAGAGCCGATGAATCCAAAGTGGGGCGCATGGCTGCCTGAGCCTTCCTCCTGTGACACATAATAATAATTATAGTTATCAATGTCATCATTAACTGTTGAAAACCACTTTATTTATCAGTTGCTGTATTCACAAATCCTGGTTTATATTGTTGTCCTGCTTTATATTGTGTCTAAAGCCTTTCAATAGTGTTTTATTGTCAAAGTTTAGATTTCTTTTTTTTTTTTATCTTCACGGTCGACTCTATATTTTCTACTTTCTACTGCTGTTTTCATTCTATTTTGAGATGTTTAAATTCTAGTATTGTTCATTTCTACTCTTTAATTTCTACTTATGTGCCATTCCTTGTTTTGTTATATGGTTTTTTATGCTGCTGCAATATAAAAAATCCCAATTTGGAATCAATAAAGTACCTCTCATCTTATCTTATCTAATTAGCCCCAGTGGGAGATTTGATGGTACCAAGATTGAAAAAATAAAAAGTAAATAAATGTAATATGCAGGAACAGGTCACGTTTATTAAGTACCTCTTATCTTATCTTAAAGTGGACCTGTCATGCTATATTTGAATAATATAGTGTAGAACCATACCTATATAAGGCATATTTATACTTTTACCAAACAGATCATGCATTTTAGCCATGCCTCATTTCGTTCAATTTGAAAAATGTTAGCTCTGTTTTTGCAAGGGCTGATTCTGTGAGAACAGCACCACCTACAGGCCTGGCATATGTACTACAGCGTCTCCAGCGCTTTCGAACGGCAATGGCCGTGGCTGTCTCCTCCTGATTGGTGGAGTTGGCCCAATAGCCGTAGCGCCACTGTCCTGACGTCAGGACAGTGTTCAAATCTGGATCAGTTTTTATCAGATCCGTTGCAGCCCCTTTTTTTGAGATTTGGGTATGGAGGAAAATAGAGAGGGTTGTGTTTTCTGACACTTGGTGAGTTCCCTGGAACACCGGGGACACATATTCATGTATAAAAGACGTACAAAAGTGCATTTTGCATGATAGGTCCCCTTTAAATGATCTCTAAGTGCTGCCAGGTGACCATATTGCTCCCTCTGCTGGCCATACAAGAGAACAACATCTTCTTGTTACCAGAGAGCACGTCTGAAATGTGATTTCCCCCGAGCTACATGAGTAATGTGCCTTTTAGTTTAATGAAATACCTTTCACACGTGGGTGATTGCTGATTTGTTTTACACTCATCACATTGTGAAATACTGCCCTCAGGCAGGCAGAGTGCATTTATACCAGGTGAGGTAATTGTGTGTAACAGACCATGAATCTGGGTTTGCTGGTAATAACGTCATTTCCATGCAGTTTTATTGATTCTATGACATAAGGAGGAGGAGATTATGTACTTCCCTCTTACTCCCTCACATGTTGCTGTGATAATCTGTCTGGCAGTGTCTTGCATAAGCGCACAGTGAGCAAATTGGATGAGAGACACAATTGGATTCAAAGCAAAGGAAACGCTTACTTGAGCTCAGTTTCCAGGGCTGTGACTCTGGTCTGCAGCGCCTCTTTGAGCTCCATCTGCTCCTCCATGTCTCTCTGGGCCTTCCTCCTCAGCCCGTCTATCCTCTCCAGCTCCGTCTCTCCTTCGTCCACCTGCCTCTTCAGAGCTTTCACTCTCAGAGCCAGCTGCAACACAACATAAGGCGGTGTAGTTGAACTGCGTATGCTTTTGGTGTTGTTGCATTCCTGTGTGTCAGGAGTAAAACACACTGACACACAGCAGGAGGTGCATGTGTTTACCTGGTCTCTCTGTTCAGTGTGTGTTTGTTTCTCCTCGTCCAGCGTCATGTTCAGATCTTTCAGTTTCCGCTCCAGACGCCGCTGAGATGCCAAAACAGAGTTCTTCTCCCTTTACACATATAGAGGAACAAAGCATAGCACTTGTAAGCATGCAACTATGAGTGCAAAAGTAATATTACTCATTATATAGAATAGCCCATTTCAGAATAATATGTATAAATCAAATACATTCATTATAAATATTGGTGCCTTAATGTGTAAGCGTCAGTAATGTTGCAGAGGGTAAAGGCAGTGCTATTGTTATAGCTTTTATACACTGCTGGGTATCTTAATCCATATTATAGCCTATATTATAATGTATTAAAGTTTGTATTAATACTCTGATCCTACAGAGTAACTACTTTCTAATGTTGTCCAAAATAAATACAATATTGGCCATCCAAAATGGAAGCAGCATAAAAAGGAAATACTCAAGTACTTTAGAATTATACTTCAGTACAGTACTTGAGTAAATGTACTTAGTTACAGTCCTTAGTGACATGTAGAGGATCTAAACTTGGATAATCTCCAAATTAAAATCCACTATCTCTCAACCAAACTGTGTCTTCAAAACTGTTACAGGATATGTATTTTGTAAATTGTGTATTTTATAAATCTTTAATATGTTGTATGCATGCTTCTTAGTTCATATTAAGCTGTCTTTGGCTCTTTTCTGCTGTAACAAATGTAAATGTCCCCTCTGTGAGATGAATAAAGGTATTCTGATTCTGATCTCCCAAATGACAGTAGAATGTATTAAAAAAGATATTTGAGATATTTAGTTTTAGAACAAAAAAAGCAAAAACAACCATGGGTAAAAGATCCGCCAGATCCAGAATAAACATCTACTGACAGCAGCATGGATCTGTATGTTGCACTGTACCTCTCCTCAGTCCTCTGCTGCTCCTCCAGCTCCTGGATCTTGCTCTCCAGCTGAGAGACTCCTGCTGAGGAGCGAGACTGGCCCTCCATGTCCGCCACACGACTCCTCAGCTCCTTCAGCTGCAGGCACAGACACAAAGCAAGTCATCAGGAGACATAATACTCTCACCTAAGAAGACCCCCTTACTGATGAGCACAAACGCAGCAAACACAGATATTGTGCATGTGTTACTTACGTGTCTCTCCATGGTGTTCTTGTCCAGCTCCAGGTCCTGCTTGGAGGATCTCTCCTGCATGAGCTCTGAGCGCAGCTGATCGATCTGATCTCTGCTCCGGGCCACTCGGTCCGTCATCATCTCCGCGCTGCTCCTCTCCTCCTCCAGCTCCAGCTCCACACGCTTCAGCTTGTCCTGACGAGACAAAGAAGATATCAGTTTAATGAGATTACCCAGATTAGCCCCAGTGGGAGATTTGATGGTGCCAAGAATGAAAATCTGTGTAAATAAATGTCATATGCAGGAACAGGTCCAGCAATATTCAGACGTTTATACTGACATTGTATGAAGAGCAGATCTATTAACAGCATGGAGTTATTGATTCTTTTCCTAAACAGTTTATTCTGACAAACTATCGCGGCAAACTGATAATAATAATTATAATAAACTTTATTTATATAGCACCTTTCATGCTTGACGTAGCCCAAAATGCTTTACAGAGTATGACAGTATGACATTAATAAGTGAGGAACATAATTAAAAACAAACGGAAAGAGTTATATCACTGAACCATAAAACAATAAAACATGAACAATGATACTCAGAGTTCATACAGTCTTTCACCAATGATATTTCAATGACTTCTCCATGACCTTTACCTAATTTTCCATGACCAAATAAATTAGTCTTTCTCAGCGGTACCACTGAAAATGGTTTATTTTAACATGGAACAGGAAAATAAGGTCTGCATATGAAACGTGTTGTGTATCTAAAACATACTTAGCTTCTACACGCTAAAGCAACTCAAATCTCTCACCAGCAAAATACCTCGACAGTTAAATGCCATTTTACGTTTCATTACTATACAGTATTTATTATCATTATAGTATTACTATTTCGGCGATTAGATAAAATATAAATTATATTTGATGCAACTTTAGTTACAATTCCATAACTTTACCAAAACTTTGGGAAAAATATTGTTTTCCACAACTTTTCCAGGGCCTGGAATTTGCATTTTGAATTTCCATGACTTTTCCAGGTTTTTAATGACCGTAGGAACCCTGGATACTACTAAAAAATTACAATTGCCCCAAATTATAAGCCAAATTAAAAAGATGGGTCTTTAATTTACTTTTAAAAGTTCCAATTGCGGTTGCTGCTCTAAAATGCACATATCTTACTTCCATGATTCGATTCTCCCGGATTTTCTCATTTTGGGCGTTTTTGCCGGCCTCCATCTCTCCCTCGAGGTGGCGCAGTCTGTTGCTCAGAAGCTCTTTATCCAGCTGGTGGTTGTCTCTCTCCTCACATGTGAGAAGAAGCTCCTTCTTCTGTCGTGAAATCTAGTAAGATTAACAGAATATCAGAAACAGTAATGCCAGACTGAATCACCATAATGAAATAAATACGTGTGGTTTTACAGGTTTATATCGAGTGGATAGCACCATGAATATTATGTGTCAAAACTATTGAAACATTCAGAGCAGACATTCATAGTAAAAACAACAACCAGGCCAAGCAAACAAGTGACGACCCACAAACACAAACCTCTTCCTCCTGTCTCCTCAGATTTATTTGACTTCTTTCCAGTTCACTCTGAGCATCTTTTCCGTGACGTTGTGTCTCATGCACCTCCTTGCGTGCCTTCTCTCTCTGCTCCTCCAGCTGAACCCGGAGTATCTGCGCCTCCTCTTTTGAGGACACTGTGAGAGTCTCATACTGACAGACAGGTGAGGAGGGAGAGGGGGAAAAATCAAAGAGGGTGAACGCTTTGTTTTGTGAATCCTCTGTTAGATGCTCCACACAGCAGACATTTTCATTTCCTCCTCACCTCTCTGTTGAGTTTCTCCAGAGCTCTTTCCTGCTGTCGTTTGGTCTCTTCCAGCTGGCTGAAGGTCTGTTTCAGTGTCTCCTTGTCTTTCTCCGTGTCTTCCACGCGAAGGATGAGTTCTCGGGTCTCCTGGCTCAGTCTGGATGATTTTCTGTTGGCCTCATCTAGCTCAGACCTCAACCCTCTCACCTCAGAGTGCATGGCGATCTCTGCCTCTGAGCTCTCCGAGGCGTCGTTCTGCAGCTGAGCCTGAGGGAACCACAGAGGGAACCACAGATGCTTAAATATCTCTCAGGGTTTCTAACACACTGTTTTGTATGAGGGAATGTGACCTGTGGAGGACATTCTTAAGAGAAACTGATAAATGGTTCATGGACAAAGTGTGTCTTTTGTTATATTTAATAAAGTAATAAAGAAAGTCAATATACAATCGAAATCAATCTCAAATGCAGGAACAGAGCAACGGATAAAGAAGTTCTGCACCCCGAACACAGCTTACAGTCCCACTATATATTCATGAAAGGAAACAGCCAACTGGTCCTACATCCCATCATCAAACCATAAAACCCCCTTGTCCTTAACCATTTGCAAATCCACTTTTTACACTTCCTTTTGCCCTCCTGAAATGTAAATCCTAAACATATGTCTCTGTTAAACATATACAAGACAGAGTATAAGACTATATGTTTTAAATGATTATATGATCACCTACCTCCAACCGTGAGAGTTTCTCTTTGAGACGCGTGTTGGCCTCCTCCTGCTCCAGCTGAGCATCTTGGAGCGATTTGACCTCCGCCTGAGCTCTAGTGAGACGAGTTTGACTGGCCTCCACCTCCTCCTCGGCTGATGAGAGCTTCTCTTTGAGCTGGCTGGCTTCCCCACGAGTCTCACTGAGCTTCTGCTCCAGGTCTGAGATGACTGCTGGGTCTGGGAGCTATATGTGGTGAAGACAATAATAATAATAATAATAATAAAGCTATATGTATATAGCACTTTTCATACAGCACGTGCAGCTCAACGTGCTTTACAAAATGGCACACAAACAACAAGAAATTCCCCTCAGATTAGATGTTAAGAACTTTACAGGTACATGCAGCAAAATATAACATGTTAACAGGTTAAGAGACACAAGCAGGTAAAAGGTAATAAAAAATAAAATAAATAATTATTTCTCTCCGAAAGATAAGTCACAAGACAACTGAGTCGATGCAACAATATGAAACCCCGTAAAACAAACTGAACATAGGTCACAACAGAAATAAAAATGTAATAGTAATAAAAATGTCATAATTCTAATTAAGTTAAACGATTAAAATAAAAATAAAATAAAAATAAATGTTGCTATTGAAACTGTTAAATAAATAATATAAGATAAAACCCTTTAAGATCTATAAAAAGGGAATGATAGACAAAAACTGTAATGGAGACGATGGGGATTAAAGTAGAGAATTGACCACCAATTGAAGAATTAAACCCATATCTAACCACTCTCAAAACTACCACAATCACATCACCATCTTTCTTGTGCTAGCCAGTTTAGTTGTTGCATGTTTATTGATATAACCTCTCTAGGTTGAACTGACCTTTTTGTTTTTCTCCTGTGCCTTGGCGACATCCTCTCTGGCTTTCTGTAATTGGTCCTTCAGCCTGTCAATCTCGTACTTCAGTTCTGCCTCCTGGCCCTGGTGAGACTTTTTTATCGAGATGACCTCCATGACCTTCTTGTCATGCGCCGTCCTCTGCTTCTCCACCTCAGACTTAGCCTTCTGCAGATCGTCCTTGTGTCGCTGAAGTTCCTGAACAGAAACAGGGGGGGGGGGGGGGGGGGGGTTTGGTGGTTAAACAGATTCATCTTTGTGACGCAGATCAGTTGTCTCAGATCACGGGAGGCAGAGTGTGTGTTCACCTGGCTGAGAGTCTGTGTGTGGCCAGTGTCTGGTTTCTGCTGTTTCATGGTGCTCACTTTGTCCTGGACCTCCTTCAGTTCCTCTTCAAACTCTTCTTTTTCCAGACGGATTTGCAGGAGCCTGAAAACACGATTTAAATACAGTTGATCCAAAGAAAGTGTACTGTATGAAAGTAATGTAAGTACTGCCTGATTATTTGATCCGCATTAGTTGGCTTGTTTAGGTGATTCATGAGTTTAATTTACTCTGATGTTCTCAACAAACACATACATCATTTTTAAATCTTCAAGCAACAGCAAATCAGAATTTCCTGTTAACACAACAGTCAGACAAATTCACAGAAAACAAGTCTAGAGACATTTAAGATCATCCACACCCCAACTCCAGCTTCATCTTGGATAAAGCATTACACTGTATGGCCACAATATAGACGCAGGCAGCCAAATGTTAAAATGTCGTGGTTGTGACTGTCGGGACCTCTGGTACTCAGGGTTTATGGTTTATATTTAAACTTGGATTATGTAGACGTTGTCCACAGTCATGAATTAGGGCTGTGAGTGTGGATGGCCTTTGAACTACAGTCAGACAGTTGTTAGCACAGCTAGCCACATCTACAGGTCTGCATATCTAAACACAAATTGGGGTTAATGTGACTCTCACGGTGTTTCAGGGCTTCTGGGTGGCTCTCTGACAGAGAGGGGAGGGGGGGGGGGGAGGGGGGCGGGGGCAACATTGACAAAAGAGGAGAGATGGACACACATTAGCAGTACAGCAAGAGAAACCATGAAAAGACGTTGGCTACATCCATGACCAAGAAAGCACTGGGAAGCTTGAACCCAGGCAGGAAATATGAGTTGATGGTGAAGGTCAGAATGAACTCACTCTTGTTTGGTTGTTCGCAGTTCGTCTCTGGTGGCGTGGAACTGCTCCATCCAGTGGCTGCTCTCGTCTCTGCAATCTTCCAGCTGCTGCTGCAGGGAGCGGATCGACACATTCACTCGCAGCCGCTCTGACTCGATCCCTGCATGGGACTAAAATAGGAGACAGAAGAATTGAGGGCATGGTCGTTTATATATCGAGACCATTTCATAGTCATAAATACTTATACATATATAGTCTACTATAGTAGACTGTTTTAACTGAACAGATCAAGCTGAGCACGCACTCGGCAGCAGAGCGAGCAGCTTCTCCTCTGCTGAACCTCCTGTGTTTCTGTCCTCAGGCTGTTGCCAGGGGAGTTTCCTCACAGTAGACAGATATGTAGTCCAGATTAAATTATTCCCATTAATTTGTATGTACAAACAGGTGATTGTAATGTGGGTGCTATAGAGAATTAAAGCTATAAAATAAGAGCTTGTTTAGTGAGATACTAAAGCAAAATGCAGCATGTTATCATGTAAAATAATTTCAAAAACCTGATCTTAAAGGTGGGGTAGGTAAGTTTGAGAAACCGGCTCGAGGTCGCTAGAATTTGAAAATACACAACCGGAGAAAATCTGCCACTTCCTTACAGAGCCCCTCCTCCAACACACACGAACGCGCACAAGACCAATGAGGGCACGAGATAAGTTTGTGCACAGATGGAAGGCTGACAGGCAGGTAGGCCATCCAGTTATTATAGCCGGGCCGGCTAAAATGATTGGTCGTGCTTTTTACAGTACTACGGCTTCCACAGATGAATTTTTTGAATGGATTTTTTGTCAAAGCACTTAAGATATTCATTGCTATCGGGATGTTAAGAGCATTCCATGGAATATAACAAAAAGTGTATCTCGAGCCGGTTTCTCAAACTTACCTACCCTACCTTTAATATAGTGATGAAACTATAAGTAACTGGTCTTTAGAGGAAATAATACAATATTTTTACACGTAGAAATTATATATTGTTTTGCAAATATTTACCTTTTTAAAGTATTAAGTAAGTTGAAGAAGCTCTACAGACTGGCTCTTGTAAATCATTAAGAAACTCTACTAAAAGCCTAAATAAAGTCACAAAAGAACATGTAAAGGTCTGGCTCAGAGTTTGGCGTATGGAGTCTGTTGTTGAGGGACTGATTTGCTCATTTTGTCTCCAACATTAACACATGTTCATGTTTAATAAAAGCACCGATGCGCTGGCTTCTGTGTCTGTGCACCCACCTGAGACACCTGCTCCATGCTGCTGCGGAGCTTCTCCATGTCGGTGCTGTACTGCTCTCGCAGCACCTCCACCTCTTTGTCATGTGACGCCACCTCTTCCTTCAGAGCTCCTTTGAGAGCCGTGAGCTCCCTCTCTCTCTGTCTCAGCGCATCCTCCAGCTTCTGTTTCAGCTGACACACCTCCATCAGCTGCGTCTGACTCGACATCAGATCCTACACACGCAGGGAACACAGATTTTTTACATAACATTACATTATAATCCCTCTGCATGATGATTGTGTAGCTTTACTAATTCAAAGTAAATGTTTCTAGACTTAAAGTTCATCCTTTCAATTTGACATGTCAATATGATGCCCGTGCACGGTCTTGAGGTGCAATTTAGTCTGGATTTGAGTCTTGGGTTACAGTAGTTCCAATAGTGGGGTCTTCCAGTATATCTGTGTGGGTTTATTTTTGTAAATATGTTTCTTTTATACCGTCTTGCTGCCACCCTCTCTTCGCAGTTCATCCTGAAGCTCAGCCAGCTGGTCCTCCATGTCTCTGGCCCGAGCCTCTGCGTTCTCTCTGTCCATACGCAGCTGAGTCAGCCTGCCATGAAAAGAGAACACACACACCACTGAATGACTGTTTGACTCCAAAATGACTAGAGCATACGTGTTTATCTTGAGTATGAGTTACAGCGACTGCTTGCTTCATGAAATTGTGAGGAGTGTGTACTTGAAAACAAAGCAGGCTTGTCATGGACCCCTCAGACAATATATCATGCCTCTTTCTGCTTTCCTGTGTGTGTGTGTGTGTGTGTGTGTGTGTGTGTGTGTGTGTGTGCGTGCGTGCGTGCGTGCGTGCGTGCGTTGCTCTGTCCTCACTCTGAATGGGTTTCATTTAATTCTTTCTTCTTCCGGTCGAGCATCTCCTGGAGTTCCAGATTTTCATCCAGACAGGACTCCAGCTCAGCTTTCAGAGCAGGATCAGAGTTGCAGACAGAGTCCTACACACAAGCAGACACGATGAATAAATGAGCAGTGAAACACGAGACGTCAGGCAGCTCTGGTGCGCTTTAAAAAGGTAATGTTAAAGCAAGCTTGCATTTGCCCACGATCAATATGCATAAGGGATTACGTTTTTAGGAGCTATTAGGGATTAAAGAGCTGCCCACCTTCCTTAAACCAGCATATAATGAGTCATTATTGAAGTTAGATTATTGTGTGTGTGCACCTTTGACCAGGCCAGAGAGCTTTAAGGATTAATGTGAGGATTAATGTGAAGCACACTCCAAGAACTCCCAGCCTACATAGTAAGATTAGTTAAAGACATCAAAACTCTGAGGACAGCTTCCTCTTCTCAACAAACAAGCATGCATCTTCTTAATGTGATAGCCCTTGTTTAAAGAAGACTTTGACAAGCGTTCATGCATGTCATTTAATCAGGGCTGATTTAAGGTGGCAGGTTACTCTGTGAATGGCGTCTCCAATCAGGCAAGTGGATTTAGGGATGTTTGGTGGGTCACCCAAGATGTTATATCTACAGTAACAACCCAAATATCTAACCAGTCTATGTATCTAACACACATTCTTTACATCCCCTTACATTTCAGAACTTCTTATAATATTGAAAGTATTGAAACAGTTATAAAATACATAAAGACAAATGGCATACCCTTCTTTCCGCCTGCAGGGCAGATTGTAGTTCAGCCATCTTTCTTTCAAGCTCGCTCCTTTCTCTCATCCACTCTTCCTGGTGTCTTCCTCCTATAGGCTGCTGAAATAAAAAAATATGTATAGATGAATGGGGATATACATGTAAGCAGATTGCTGATACTATCCATTACCGATTATTATAACTGATGAATGAACATCCCAAATTAGATTTATTTTTAAAAAGGACAAACCTTTAGATTCTGAATCTTCTGAAAGATGACCTTGACTTTGTGCTTGATGACAACATCACTCTCGCTGGTCCTGAGTGAAGGTGAAAATGGACAAATTAATATAAATGTTGTTTATTACCTTTGCATTTTGACAACTAAATAAAACATCCATGTGTCGAGTGAGGTCAACAACAATGGAAAAAGACAACAATAGATGTTGAGTACAGAAAAAACGACACAATAAAACATAAACAATCCATATATCAGGATAACCTGCAGGTCCCTACCCTTGTCTCAGGATGTTGTATATAGTCTGCATGATCTGCTCCTCCTCACCGGTCTCTGCACTCTGACCCTGGTCCAGCAAAAGGTCAGGGGTCACCTTGAGACATAGATCAGAAAACTACTCTTGCAATGTTGCATGCTATGTGGCGTTTGGAAGTCACTTAAAATCAGCGGTGATGACAAACCATTAAATATGTTATTCTTACGTGTGCCTCAGAGATGGGCTGCGGGGTCCACTGGTCAGCTGAGGGTCCCGGGAGGGTGGAGGCCTGGTTGCGTCCCGGGCTGCTGTGAGATGAGGACGAGGGGGAGGTGTAGGGGTTGGGGGTGAGGAGAGGAGAGGTCGCTCTGGGATCCTGTTCAGCAGGGGGTCCTCTCTGTTGTCCATCAAACCTGTTGATGAGTCTGTTGACCGGAGTCAGTCTCTGATTGGTTTGTTGAGGAGGGTCAGGGTAGGACTGACCGCCCCTCACTGCCCCGTTGTGCCCTGCTATGTTCGAACCGTCCCACATATTATTCTCCCCCTCTCTACCTCCCACACGGCGAACCTGCTCTCTCTCCCCCCTCACTCCAATTCCTCCATCCAGATTCCCATAACTGCCGGACTTCCCGTCCCCTGGTGGTCTAGGCAGGGGATAATCCTCATTTCCCTCTCCGTCCCTGTCCAGCAGAGACCCGTGGGACTGGGCCCGGCGTAGTGCCCCTCCCTGCCCCCCTCCTCCTCCTCCTCCTCCT
The DNA here is from genome assembly GCF_902827165.1 of Trematomus bernacchii. Lineage (NCBI taxonomy): Eukaryota > Metazoa > Chordata > Actinopteri > Perciformes > Nototheniidae > Trematomus > Trematomus bernacchii. The sequence goes on along the minus strand of NW_022987582.1, from coordinate 1,956,801 downwards.
CCTCCTCCTCCTCCCCCCCCTACATCACCCCCCTGTGTCCCTGGCTCTGCGTCATCCCTCCTCCGGGGAAGGCTACTGTAGCCAGAGTGGTACTGGGTCCTGAGCTGGACCCCGTACGAGTCTCCCTTCTGTCCGTCCTTCAGGACCACGTACGGCTGGCCGGCGATACCCTGCACTCTGACCGCCACGCCATATTTGGAGGTGGTGTTCTTGGCCTTGGGCTGGGGCGCTGGCTGACCCCCCCCACCGTCATAGAGGTCATTGATGAAGCGGATCTGGACACCGTGGTCCACCGGGGTCTTCCGACCTGAAGATGGTGCGCTCATGCTGGAACACGGAGAGGTAAGGAGAAGGAAACAAGCATGTGAGTAGAGCACACAGAAGAAGAGAGTTTTCCTGCCTCCAACCAACAGGCTAATTGCTTTGGTCTTGTATTTTATATAGTACTTTTTATTATAATTGTATATTAATGCATTCATTTAGCCGGTGTTTGTCTGAAGTGACTTACATTTCTCCTACCCAAACACACAATTGTTGGTTCAGTTTTGTGAACAAGAACATTTCAAAATGAAAGAAATTCATTGTTATAATAATGTAAGTCATTCCTGCAAGGGTCATATTTACCTCTAAACAACTAAAGGGATTTTGCTGTGTTTTCAGGATTTAGCAGAGGTATGTTTGTACTGTTGGTGCTCTGTAAACTGACAACTTGTGGTACACAGATACAGTTTATCACCCTGCCAATACAAGCTTATTGCAGAAATATTGGTATGAGCGTTGGCTTATATGGGAACAAAAGATTACAGAAAAAAACAACTATGTATGAGAAATGTCTAAAATAGCACAACCATTACACAGTTTGTCCATCAGACAGCACAGACAAGTTTGTCCACAAAAAACACACTGGACGCTGCACTAGGTCAGACACCAGAGGAGACTGTGAAGTCCACCGTAGACGGACCACTTTCTGTCAAAATGTCCTCTCCATTAAAAGGCAGCTCATTGTGGAATAGCCTCCCAACTGAGTTACGGGATTGTCCCACTTTGAACAGTTTTAAAAGGTCAACTAAAAGAATGGTTGAGAAACAAACAAACGTGCAATCACCGCTTGATGCACTTCAATACAGGGGCATCTCCTCTTGCACTTGATGTAGCCCTTTTATCTTCTCCTGCACTTGATATGTCGTAGCTGCTACATTGTACTGCCATGTGGTAAATGCTTATATGCTGCTCATGCTCTTTCTGCATATCATGTATTTATTTTGCTATGTATATAAATGTCATGTTCTTAAATGTTGCATGTGAGGGACTACGGATGGAAACTAGCTCAAAGCTAAAATCCGGCATGTTTACGTTTTGAAAGCATTATTTGTTTTAAATGTTCATCAATGTGCACTGTCCCTCTTCAAATAAACGATTAAATGAAAAAATGAAAAATGTTTGTTTCAATAAATAATGTCCTGCTGAGTATGTAACTTGGTCACATTTCTTTCAAATACAATTAGGTTCTGCACCAACGGTCTTAGTTTATGTTATGTGTTACTGCCGGACAATAGATTTGTTATCAGTTTCAGCCTAATAAATCCAGTATCGGTCGAGCTATACTCACAATAGCAGGTTCAAAGAAGCAGGGGGGGGAAGGACAGCTAAAGTATGACCAAAAGCCAGGTAAAGATAAAACTACTCTTTCCTTAAATTGTGAAATCAAACAAAGAATACCTCAACACTCAGCAGCACGCAGCCCTGACGTCAACCCAGGGACACAGATTACACTCAGGTTGGTTTCTGGCTCTTTGCTGCTTGTGTGGACTTTGTCCCCCGGTGCACTCCATTAGTCATTAACCTGAGAGTACACACCCACATACCCTTGTATTGACCAACAAAGGTTCTCCAACCTTTTGGAAGTTTCCCAGCCAGATACTAAACCTTTTTCAAAACGACGACAGCTTAACTCCACAGAGGTACCGCAGAAACTAGTGAGGAGCTTTTTCATTCTTCCAAGCTGTCATTTTTTCCCTCACTCCCTAATCCTCCCCTTTTAGTGCTGTGCTTCCATGGTGAGGCACTATGAAACTATTTAAACAGGTCACACCTTTGTGGCGGTTTGGTCGCAACAACTAACAGTCAGCCTTATACGTCACTGGCTATTACAATAGTACTAAACTGAACTTTCCTGATATCACCCTGGCAGTATGCCTTGTCTTTCGTCACATTGCTCATCCCCATGTCTTATTACACTGGTACGGCTCATTACATTCACAAGAGACCTATTACCACACTCCCTCTCAGACCTCTGCACCATTTATTTCCTCTCCACAGCTTTCCAAGGTGAGACAGAAAGTAGGCTGGGAGAGTGAAAGAGAGTGTGAGGTGAGAGGGATACAGAGGAAACACTCAGCTTTTCTTCCCTTATCACTGCCTGCCTGGTGTGATAAAATCCAAAGTCAAGATTTTTTTGTGCACAACCCTCCCACACACCCACAAAAAGAACTGAATACCAAAGTACCATCAACAAGATAACTCTAACACATGAACCCATACATTATTGAACGCCCTCTAACACATTTTGATATATCTGTACAGATTTTGGAAGCGGTATGAAGCCGTCTGGAGCCATGTAAAGCCAAGAAAAACATACAGTCAGCAAATATGAGACTGGAAATATGATCTTATTTTTCCCTGCTGTGATAGCGAAAGTTAACACACAAAACAGCTTGATGGAAAATATCTTAGCTGGCAGTAAGACTGCACGATTAATGGATTTTTTGGTACAATATCCAGATAGCAGTAAGTGAAATATTAGTAAGTAAATAAAAATGTTCTGAAAATATCTGAAAGTATTGAGGTGCTGCAGAGAAGTCCCTGCCTACAAAAGATATTCCTCGGCCTATGAAATCCTTGTTAAGTAAAGAAAATACCATAATCAGTCAAATATATTTTTCATGGTATATCTGAGAAAAATGATTATTCTCACTAATATTGCAAATCATATCGCAATTGCAATTTCAAGTCAAAAATAATCCCAATGAGTTATTTTTGTCCAACTCTTGCATTGCTAGCTGGCAGTGAGCAAAGCAATAGGACATAAATGACCTTTCCTGATATCTGTGCTCTTGTTGTGCGTAAGCATCGTCCGCAGACAAACCTGTACGGTCAGTCCATTTTTTTCCCACCCTCTGGGAACCTCAGAGGAAGCACCATGTCACAACGCATTTGTGCAGTGGAGCATGAAGTCTGCAGCAGACTGTCTTCAAAGCAACGTCAAGCATGTCATGCAGTTATAACCATGCCATCTGAGGGCAATCGCCACTTATGTGAATGTATTCCAACAGACATACAGAGAAGCTAAATGTGATTTGTTAACACGCCCTACTCTCTTATTATCTGTTATTACCACATTATTTATCAGTTTCATTTTGTATGTCAGTGAAGAAGAACGCAGTCCCAGCTCCAAACGGGACAGGGGTGAGGGGGGAACGCATCCTATTGTCCAGCTGATGTAGGGCAGAAAATGAGGGCAGCAATTATGAGAATGTCAAAACAGTCCCCATGGATTTTCAGCCCCTCCCACAAGGTCTATCTGATCACAACCTCTTTGTTTTAACACTGACATTTCTGACAGCCTATTAAGTTTTGCCCCAGAGCTAATATATTTACACATCCTTAAAAAAATAAAAATAAAGTGGGATTTGTGTCTTTAAATCTATTTTATACTGTTTACACATTTTGTAAAGTAACCCTGTGCTGTCAAATTACCCCATCAGTCAAACATAATGTTATGTCTTTAATTCCTTTATTTAAAGGTATTCTGATTCTGATTTCTTTTGTAATCTTATGTGATTTTGGACTGTTAGTTGTGATGTGAAGAGATCACCTTGGATTTATGGCAATGATTGTTTTTGTATTGTTTGGAATTTGTATAGAACAAACAAATACTCTAGTAAGGATGGCAAAAATGATTTTAGGTTGACATAATAGTTAGTTGCGCCTCCATTATTGTTTAAGCAGACTACAGGCTCTCAAGCGAAGGTCTCTAACCCACACTACTATGATTAGTAGAACGTAACTTTAACAACAAGCTTCGTCAGGCCTGCTCGCACAGCTGAGAGCGGGTCTGGTGCTTTTGGACTCTGTTGTTATTCATGTTACCCTGCAGTTATGCTGACGGGACTTCTGCCTCTAATCTAATTCCTGCACCGTTAATGGAATTGAAGCTGCTTCCCTGTGAAGATGCAAGATGGCTTAGGAAATATAATTTGGAGGTTAGAGCGAGTGTGGAGACAAATTTAACAACAGCAATGTGTGGAGTCATGAAAGGGCCTCTGCTGACTCACAGAGCATGCTTCATGTGATCGAATCATCTCTGGCCTGGCCCAAAACTAATACAGCTATAGAGAGGTTACTTCATTTTTGATCACTACATGTGTTGGAATTCATGTGTTCAAGTACACAATACATTCATTTCACTTAGTAGAAAACTGACCCTTTTCAATTTCTCGCTTGAGATGCAGGTTCCATTATGTTTTAATGTGTGTCTCTTTTTGTGTTTTCTGTCTGTAACTATGGGTTTTTGTTTATGCTGCTACCTGTCTTATCTTTCTCACATGAAAAAGAGATCTTTAACCTTATCAGGGCTTGCCTAGATTAAAATGAAAAAGCCAACATCGACAGGAGTAAAACTTTTGGTTTCCCCTTTTCTTCCAATTGAATCATTACACTTTTACAGGAATCACCTAGAAAATAGAAGCATAGAGGTGTTATTGACTGCAATGGAGAAAACGGTAGCTAACGCCTTCGGTGTCCTTTAAGGACAGGCAGCCTCTCAGTCCTAAGGGTACTCTCCCTCTCCATTACATTCTTGACATAAAACCAGGCCCTCTTCCTCTCTCAAGCAGTCTGTCGCTTTCCAAACTTGCCACTGCTTCTCCTTCACGCTCAAACAAACAGCCAATTATTCCTCTTTTCAAATCCAAAGAAGTTCATTGGCATAACAAAGGGATACTTCAGCGTTACCAAATAGAACACACATGACACCATATTAGGAGCACATACATACGCCCCTCCCTTACCCCACATTCCAGACACTTGTTTCTCTGTGTCCTTTTAACTAACAGGCCGAGTGTGTGTGTGTAGTGTGTGAGTGTGAGTGTGAGTGTGAGTGTGAGTGTGAGTGTGAGTGTGAGTGTGAGTGTGTGTGTGTGTGTGTGTGTCAGAGAATGGGAACTACAGTATTAGTACCAACGATTTGCACCTGTAACATTGGAATAATGTTAATAATTCTGTCAAGATGTAAGACTTGCTGCCAGGTTAAACTTTTGTCCACATTTATTCTGTTTTAGAATGAAACTGTCAGCAGGTCAATGTCTTAGCAAGTGCTATAATTATTCAATTTCATGACACACTCATAAGCCCTTCCACCGAATTCAAAACTATAATCTGCATTTCTTTCTTGCTTGCATCATCAGTTTCATCTGAGTCAAGCTTCATATTGAAGGGCATCTCTGTATTATACACCTGCTCTTTAAAAATGACCTTGAGAGGTTGCAATTCATGCGAGACTATTTTATTATTTAGCTGCATGGCTTTAAGGCCTAAAGGGATTTTAAATGTGCTTACATGTAGCCTCTGGTGTCCTAAACACTATTTTAAAGTTGTTTGTTTCTCAGTGCAGTTGTTCCAGTGACAAATCCCCTGGTAGCAGGTAATGTTAGGCTTTATCCGTCTTAGAGTGGAGCTCTGTTAAGTGCCTTCATAGCTCCATAGCATTGATCTGTTTGCATCACACACACATGTATTTATTACTACAATAACCAGCATTTATTCCACTGAACAGTGTTTGCATTCTGCTTTTGTTTTTCTTATTATATTTACATGCATATCAGACTTTTGCATGTACTTGATCACTTGCAATATTTTCTCAACATTTAGCTTATTGTATTTTAATTGACATGTATATAGTTTCCTTCTTCCGCATTACTTGCACATTGGTCTTGCAACATAATCTTGTACTATTTTATTTCTACTCTACTCTGTTTTCTTTTGCACTTTTTTTCATTGTTTCATTTAAAAAAAGGTCTTTAAGGTCTTATATATATATATGTATGTTGTTTTGTCCCCACTTATACAATTAAAACAAACATGCTCGAACATCTCTGTTATGTATTGTACATAATATTAACAGGCACGTTATCCTGAAGTTACATTAGATAAAGCACCGTTTTTCTGCTCTCGAGAACCATCAAACTAACGTTAACGTTAGCTACTAAGCTAACTTTAAACTCGCCAACAATTATAGCAATGATTCAGTGATGTCAAAAGCCAACAACGTCACCAAACTAGCTTAAACTAAGACATAAGCGCCACAAGAAAACAAAAACATCCCACAAAGAGCATTACTGTCTGACAGGTCGTGTGTCTGGTTTAGCAGTCTGGCTATGTGAAGTCCAACAACAAGCGTAAAGTTACCTCTTTATATGAAGTTCTTTCCTCTTCTCCTCTTTGAAACTTCGCTTCCCTTATGTCGATGATGATTCAAGTGTTTTCTATCAAAGTCCACATAGAAAAGAGGGTGGGAAAACAACTCCTACGCAAATTAACACAGCAACAAGTTCATTATGCGGCGACTGCAACCTGTTACCTTTGTCGGGGATGTAACCGTCCCGCCCAGCCTCTCCGGAGGGAGCGCAGTGATTGGACCAGAGAGCTAAGGTGGGCCGGACTATAGATAAGGAAAACGTTTGCTATTGGTGAAAGCTCTACGTCATTCATTCATTGTGCTGGACCACTTGATGACCTTTTGGCTGTATAACGGAAACCCGTATTATTACTTTAGATGAAATAAACACATCATCTACCGGTATAACAATCACTTTTCAGGAACAGGGATTGGACGCAGATTAATAAAGATGGGTGCCTCAATCCGTTTGTTTCCCTCCAATTTGCCAGTAGATGGCGCAACTACTTACCTGCTGGTGGTTCAGCAGCAGCATCCAGGACCCCTATACTACAAAAATACAAGTGCAGCTGAAATAATTCACGCAATGTCCTATTGTTATTTCTGTTAGTACTTATTAAGTAAGTAAGTCGTTGTTGGGTTACCCAAGATGTCATTTAGTTTGTTTCTATGATGCATTTATTATTTGTACCTGTCCTAGACGTGTAATTCATAAAAGGCTACCTATGTTTTTGTTACTGTTTCTCTGGAATATGCAGTGCTGTCTGTAATATAACATGGCAGCCTTTTTTCGAAAATTAGAATGACATGTTTTAATCTCAAGGACGCTTTCCTGTTTAAATGAATGTTATGGAATTGCTTAGTATAACATTACAATTGAAATCTGCCATTGCTTATTTAAAAAGTACCAAATAATATAACATTGATTTATGTGGAGAGTAGTGCATACCAACACTAGGCTCTAGGAGCATTAACAAACAGGGAAAGAGTCAGTCTTTAGTCTCAACTAGGGAATATTCAACGATGTAGGCCTAGTTGAGTGCAACAAAAATAAACTTAACTGTTACTCTAGTCTCCTGTTGTATTGTCTGCGGCGGGCCAGTTCCTGATAAAGTTTAGAGATTGCATACCCTTTGACAGTAAAACTTCTACTCCGCCCCGCGCACACAGCCCCTCCCCATACTCCAGTGACATCCCACAGTCCTGGCACCAAACTTTCCTCTCCATCTCTTCTTCACCTCGACTAAGACTGGACGCATCATCTCACGCTCCGGGAATGGGATCTTTACTGGGTTCAAAGAAAAACTTCGAGTTCTTTCGAGTTTACGCTTTGCAGAGGCTACTTTTCAAACTGCAGGGATAGTTGATATAGTTGTCACTGCTGGTGCAGGGTGATGAGCAACAGGAACCAGTGACTTCCTAGACGAACCAGAAGTTGTCAGGGAGTTTCGGACGGTTTAAAAAGTTAAACAACACGAGGTGTGTCGTCTGAGTTTGAAGTTGAGTAATTTCAGACTAAATTACCTTCAAACGAAGCGTGCGTAAAGTTGGAGCTGTGGCGCACGGTTGTTTAAGTCGGGTAGTGAATGCGGGAACGTGTAGAAAACCTCTGGGTTAAGTTTTAAATCTGTGAGAAGTGACAAAACCTTGACACCATGGCAAAATGGTTTAGAGATTTCCCTATCAACTTGAAGAACGGAAATGAAAGGGTTCGCTCGGCCTCTGAATCTGGTCCACAAACACGACTCAAACCTTCGTTTTCTCGTGACAGCCTGAAAGGAAATCAGCGCAAAGATGGAGGAGTGGGGGGTTTATTGGCAGGTAGAAATAGAAAAAATTCCGCAATAGACTTGGGTCGTAATAACGCTGGTTTTAGTGGGGCTGTATGGGATAGCCTCACACAAGGAAAAGGTCGCAAAAACTCCAAGGTTGAGAGTGGGGCACCAGATGAGAACCGCCAGGTCAGGACTTCTAGTTTGGCACACGCGTACATTAGCAGGATGATCAAAGTTGACAAACAAGACAAAACACCCAAACTCAATGGAATAAGTGAACAGAAGCAGCCCGAAGAAGAAAAGGGAAGGTCTGACATTAAAACAACTGTAAGTAACCATGTGTTCAAGTTTTGGATTTTCATATGTTTATTGTTTAATAATCAGTTATAGCTGCATGCAGATTTAAAGTATATTTACTGTACGTTGCTTAAAACTGATTCTCATTGTTGGCTTTATGTCAGGGCTTTCCTTTGTGTTTTCCCTCCCCACCTCAGTTCATAACCCTGTATTCAGTTTCCACTGCTCTCAAAAGAATACAATGCAGTTTCACTACATTGTGTCAGATCAAGCAGGCAAACACAATGTGATGACCTCTTTGCCCTCCTTCTGCTTGTTCTTCTATTACTTGTCATTTCAAGTCATTGACACCACACACACACACACACACGCAAACACGCACGCACACGCAAACACACACACACACACAAACTGCATCAGATCCCTTTTCTGCTCTGTTGTCTCCCAGTAAATGTAACATCTGAATACATAGCCGCATCAGCATGTTTTCTTTCCTGACATGTCTTTTCTTTCTTACAGCTGATCATCCTGGAGGACTATGCAGATCCTTTTGATGCAGAGAAAACCAAGGAGCAGAGGGAGGCCGAGAGAGCAGGAGGGAATGATGGGTACATGGAGCCCTATGACGCCCAGGTCATCATCACAGGTGAGTTTAGACTTGTGATCCATCTCCAGCCATTACAGGTACATTGACGAAGGGCCAAATCGGCCAAATCTGGACCGCAGTTTGTCTAGAGAAAACAAAACAAAATGTATTTAACACTGTATTTAATATTAGATAAACTATGTATATTATACGCAGTTCAAGGTTAGCATAGATTATCTGCGCTCACACTGACACATTCTTGCTAAAAGGCCATTTTAAAGGGACTTTGGGCCATGCCAGACCCTCAGTGTCTCTACTGACTTCCCTCCCCGCTGGCGGTTACCGTAGGAACAGTGTTGTGCAGGGACAATGGGTGCAGCTTCCTCTTCCAGCTTCCTGTCTCCTGCCTCTGTTTCCTTTGCCCCGTTCTCTTGATAGGAAGTTGGCCCCAGTGCCCCCACATAGAAACACACACACACAAAATGCTTTATGGGCCCTTACGTGTGAAAATAATTGAAAGCCCCTCCTCACCCTTCCCAAAACCTACAGGTCCCCCCCTGGTCTCGCCCAATCACTTCCCAGCAGCCAGGAAGTGGCCTGGTCAGCCAGCCAATCAGCAGCTGTGTTGACCTTTTCTTCCTGTAGCTCCATTGTTTGGTCACACAATAGTGCAGACACACAGGCTACCTGTCAGACAGTAAAGAAACACAAGTGAAAATCCCCTCAAATGTAATGACATGTAAAAAAAAACTTAATTTAGAAAGAAAAACCCACTCAACAAGCTGACGGGGTTAAAAAAAGTTGTGAAACTTATATTATATTTTTCATTGTGAAATTCACCTATTTAGCAGTGTATTAGGTTAATCAAATCAAAGCTAATACAGTATATTGTAATACATCAGCTAGGGCTGTGCGATTATGACAAAAATCATAATCACGATTATTTTGGTCAATAATTGATATCACGATTATTAAATACGATTATTCATTGACTTTGAAAACATCCATTTATTGAACTTTAAAACAAATACAAATAATAATTTGAACAGTATCTTTTTAACTGTTGATTACCCTGAACGTATAATTCAACTGAAAAACCAATACAAAAATAAATAAAATAAATGATACATTTATATTTACATTTAAATAAATAATATCAAAAATAATAAATACCAATAAACAAGATCAACAAATATTTTGGAGCGCACTTCCACAAGCTACTAAACATATGTAAATATGATAAATACAAATAAATTAGACAAAAATTAATTAGATCAAATATGTTGCAGTGCAGTGTCACAACCAAGCACAGCAAAATAATCGGTTTTTTCGATGATGTTGTTTTCGTAATTGTGGCAGGCCAAAATCGTAATTGCGATTAAAATACGATGAATTGCACAGCCCTAACATCAGCTCAGAAATGTATTGTACATTACTGACAGTCATAATGATTAACTGTAACTTATACTGTTTTTCCTGAGACATAATGGCCATGTTAAATGCTGTCTGGTTTTGAAGAATAGCTGCATTGTGCTATAATGGGAGGGGTCATTAATACTTTGGACTTCCCACTGATATAAATAACGTTAGGCAACTTATTAGAGACAGAATTCGACCTCATGAAGATATTGCAGAACTGTCGTAAACACAGAGCTCACTATTACATTATTGATCCAATAGAGCTCACTACATGACTATGTTAGAGAATCAGTATGTAATCTTGTGCGTGGCAGGTATTTCATCATAATATGTAATTGCATTTGTTTGAGGTTGGTTGATGAGAAACTCATACTGAAGGCAAAACTACTTGCAGCAAGAAGATGATCTACAAAGTAATATGATGCAATGCTGAATACACACACAAACACACACACACACACACACACACACACACACACACACACACACACACACACACACCACACACACACACACACACACACACACACAGGCACACACACAGGCACACACACAGGCACACACACAGCACTGTGTACCAACAAAAAGAACAGTGCAATCTTCCTCCCTAAGGTATAGCACATTGCCACCTGCTTCATCTAAAATGTCTTCTTGATGACATTTTGAGGACACATTCAGCTTCTTTCTGGTACATGAATATTTTATGAAGGTATCAAAACATTAAGAGCCAACTCGGGATCAAAACATGACACATTTTAAGATGAACATTTTGAAACGGTCTTTTAGGAGATACAATGCTTTGTCTACTATTACATTTGTGAGAATCCTTTCGATCCCAATAACTAACCTCATGACAATTGTGTTGCAGAGGTTCGCAGACGCGGCTCCAAAGACCTCCTGAAAGTGTGTGTTCTGCTGGATCGAGGAAAGAGAGAGGGGAAGGGAGAGGAGGGAAAGCCCTCGCCGCCAAACAACTACGACACACCGTATGAGGGCGGGCTGGAGAGCGACGGTGGGGGGGTGTGGATCCCTGTCACTCGGCCAGAGTCTGACGTCCGCCCCGCTGGAGAGTACGAACTGCCCTGGGAGTGGAGAAAGGAGGACATTGTTAGAGCACTGTCAGGTAGAGAAAGGGAGAGGGGGATGATGGGAAGGGTGGGGGTTTAGGGTGTGGAGGAAGGATGCCATGAGTTTTATTTGTACAGTAATGCCACAACATTTTTGTGTTTGCTTTAGAGAGGAAACAAAACAATCCTGCTGAATCAATTTCCAGAGATATGTTTACTTTGGTATCTCTGGCATGCTTTAACAGAACTTTATTTTGAAAGGTTGATATTGTGTTTCCTTCAGCTCAGTTCGAGGCGGTGGACTGTTCTCCCACTAAAGAGGACGGTTCCCCCTCCGCCCGCCAGCAGCAACAAACCCTGAGGCAGAAGAACTGGAACCATAAAATACTCGTACCATCTTCTTCATCCTCCTCCTCTTCTCCCTCCTTTCCCTCATCTCCTATTCTCAAACTCTCCCCCCACACGCCCCCATCTCCCTCCTTCCCCAACCTCAAAATCTCACCCCTTTCCCCCTCTTCTAGTCTTAACAAACTTTCCCCTCCGTCCCCCACCTCCCCCACTGCCCCACTGGATGGGGAGGCAGCCAAAGTGGACCCCAGCCTGCCCCTGGAGAAGCAGAGGTAAGGAGGGAGAAGAGAGGACTTACTTATTCATAGGAAAGACAAGGAAAAAGTTGAATATGATGCTCATATAAATAAGTAGCGGGAAAAATAAGAAAACGTTTTCACGCTTCCAAAATGTATCGGATTGAAATAGGCAACATTATGATCAATTAAACCTAGTTATGCTCATCATTCATTACACCATGCTGACATTACAGTATGTCGAATAAGATCAAAGGTGGAGAAGTACTTAGAACTTGTACTTGAGTAAAGGTAGAAGTACCAGTGTGTAGGAATATTCTGTTACAAGTAAAAGTCTTGCATTTAAAATGTACTTAAAGTACCTAAAGTAAAAGTACTCATTATGCAGATTGGCCCAGTTCAGAATAATATACATCATATGTTTTGATTCTAATTATTGATGCATTAAAGTGTTATCAAAGCTGGTCAAATGTACTCCAGGTGTGATTAGTGGATTAAATAAATGAGATGACTGTGAGGATAATTTAACGTTATACTGTTTATCTTAATAACTGAAGAGTATATAGCACTTTCTGTCCCTTGTTGTTCTGCTGCTACATGTTTGAACAGTAAACAATACATTTGCTTTTCTTCTCTTTCATGACTTTTACTATCTATGTTTGTAATAAACTCTGGACTGTTGAGGAACAGCGCCCTCCACAGTTTTGGCTGCAAAAAAGTTATCTTGCTTGAGTATTAAAGCAGTCTAGCAGATTTCCTTCACAATGTCAAACTAAACAGAGGCTGCCAGTCCTCTTGGCCAGGGTAGATATTATACACTTGGCACATTTTCTTTAAGTGAAATTTGGCATTTAACATTGAGGGCATACGCCAGCATCAGCCCTTGAGCACACACACATACAGTAAGGTGAGGAGATTCTGCAGGCAGGTGCATTGAGGAGGTAAAGCTTGAATAGACAGACTCATTTGAACTGTAAACCTTTCTCGTGGGCTTTCTTCCAGATGGGACATGTGAGGAACATGCTCAGAGCATTTGTGCATTTGTCCCTCTTATGTTGTGGCTGAATGTCAGTGTGTTTTTCCTCCGAGCTTCAAGGCCACATACCGTGTGTTTATATATGGCTCTAGCCTGTGGCCACTGTCAGCACCACCTTGTGTCCTAATAGGCCTCTCTTGACACTGCACAACCACATACATTATGTTCCTCCCTCTTATTTATCTCTTTGCCCTCTCAAGTTCACCTCTGACATTGTTAACTCATTCAGTTCACCATATATGTCGCTGTGATTTATGGCGACTGTAAATCTCCATTGGTGTCTGTGTGTTTCGTTCCTCCCGGCATTCAGTTACTCTTTTTTCTCACCACCTATCATTATCTTGACATCTGACTTATCTCCATATGTCGCCTCGCTATATGTCAATGATCTGTTTTTTTTCTCTCTCTCCTCCCCCTCCCCCTCCTTCCCTCGGCCCTCCAAGCTGGTACCATGGCAGTGTGAGTCGGCAACAGGCTGAGGCTCAGCTGCAGCGCTGCAGGGAAGCCAGCTTCCTGGTGAGGGACAGCGAATCAGGAACCAGCAAATACTCCATCGCTCTGAAGTGAGTTCACTGATTTGGGTTTGTTGAACACAGTACAGCATGTACATATCTTTTTATAAACTATCCACTTTAATTTTGCTGCATCGAAATCTCTTTTTTTGGCTGAATTACAACACTGATGACATTTGAGTAATTTTGCTTGGAAATCAAATATGTTTTTCTGATTTGAGTATTTTCTTCTCTTATGCCACATCTTTCAATGTTGTTATACATGGGTACAGCTCATTTATTTATTTATTTACTCATCAAAATATGTTTGTAGGTCTTGGTGCCCACTGCCTCAACCACTGATTGAGCCTGTGTTTGGTTATTTTTAAGAAATTCCCAAGGTGTTACTCCTTTTGCAGTGGCCACCTCTAAGGCGTTAATGCATGAGAATGTGTGGCATTTGTAGATTAGACACTACCGATACGCGTGCCAAGAACAGGTTCTCTAGGATAAAAGCTGAAATCCTGTGGAGTAATTCTGTGTATGTGCGCAAGTGTGCATGCGCCTGATTGCACATTAGTTGTACGATGCTCATTCATTTGAGAGTTCACATCATTAACCCCATTTACACATCTATGAACTCTGGAAATGAACAGCCTCACCTGAGAACAGCCAATACGAAGAACCTTTTTTTCAGATTGTGTTTTGGTTTTTCAGCATCTTATAACCCTCTATTTCTGCTCTATTTTTTTGCACGCCTGTCTCATCTGACGATACCTCTTTATTCTTCTTTTCTTGTTCCATTAGGACCAGTCAGAGTTGTGTGCACATCATCGTGGCCCAGACGAAGAGTGCCAAGGGTTTGGGCTTCACACTGGATCAGAGCAGCTGTGTCTTCTCTAGCATCCCTGAGCTGGTCCACCGCTACTGCACACACAGACTGCCTTTCACTGGAGCAGAGCACATGACCCTACAGCATCCCGTACCCCGGCCACACTGAACATGCGTCAAGGAAAAGCAAACACACTGGGATATGAATACACATGCGCAGACAAAAGCAGAGATATATACACAGACTCACGTAAACTTGTTTATACATGAGTTCACACACTCAAAGATATGCTGCTTTGGATTGTACTAATATGTTTATATGTTTGTATCTCCTCCATGTGCTACTTAGTAGTCACAATCATATATTACAATGATCATTGATCACATTGTCTAAGTGGCAATTGTTTCCTGCCTAAAAGCCCCATTGAATGAATTTATAGTTAGAGGAAAACCAGCCCTTCTACTGCTTAGTGTATTTTTCTTGTCAAAACTAAGTATCCGGAAAACATTGATTTCTATCTTTACCTGGAAAAATGCACTCACTGTAACCATTCAGAGGTTCGTAACCTGTCCTTTCACAGAGGTGATGACATTGATTAGTGACATGCCTTCCTGTTAGGCTTGATTTGAGATCAATACACCTGATTGGAGTATATTCATTCATCCATCTGACATGTCAATCAGCCTATTGATCTGTACTGAAAATCAGGCTCATTTACCAACCACTCTGTCTGTCAAGATACTGAGATACATTGATTAGGCGTTTAGAACTAGTGAAGTGGGAGGGTCTTATATCATTACAGTACCCAGTCAGCAAAATGGTTTGTTTATGTAAATGTACAAAATAAATTGCTGACTATATTGTTCATTTACGTGCCTTCACTGTAATCTAAATGAGGTTGTGATCAAAAGCTACCTTATTGTGAATGAATTTAAAATGTTGCCATAAAATATCTATGCATAAATGGTGTATGTGTGAAGTGACTGTTGGAGATTTCTTTTTTACATGGACCACACAATGATGTGGGCTGTATTTTATTGTGGTAAGACTTTTATGCAGAAATAAAATACAACTGATATTAACTGTGTACTAAGAGTGTTATTATTAGACATGCCGGCAGCAAAAGTCAAAGCAGGGTTCAAGAAAAATAAGCGCAGACACGGAGATGAGAAGTGAATCCGTGTGCTTTTCTCTTGTAGCTGTAAAACCATTGACCTGAGCGTGAAATCAATTACAGTTACACGCATGCAAGCTCATGCATGTGCTCACACTCACCTCACCAACAAGGACCTACTGCCGTGAGCAAACACATCATCTACACGTTCAAAATGCACACATGAATAGTGTTCACACAAATAGCATTTACCCACACAACCGGTAAGGTGGTGTATTTAAATCCTCTCGCCAACACACACACACAAACAGACACATGGAGCTTCTCACAAAACACAGAGCAGCTTAAACCTCACAATGATGCATGAGAGAGTGTGTTTGTGGTAAGATATGTCTAACCAGTAAACACCAGTGTGATGGTTTGCATGGGGATCTCTTAAAGTGTGTGTGTGTGCGTGTGTGTGTTGTGCGTTCAAGCGATAACATGCCCACGTGTGCAACCATGTGTGCATTATTGTGTGTGTGTGCATGCAGGCCTGTTGTGTGTGTGTGTGTGTGTGTGTGTGAGAGCGCGAGAGAGGAGAGAGAGAGAGAAAGAGAGAGAGGGAGTCAGAATTGTTCTGTTCAGGGATTACCAGGTTGCCATGGTGATTAGTTAGAGTGAGGTAGGGCCATCTCTACAGGGAAGGAGGAGAGGGAGGAGAGAGGAAGAGAAAGAGGGAGGAGAGACAGGCTGCCATATAAAAAGAGCTATGAATAACCGTAGCCATAGTAGCAATGTTCGGAAGCTCCCCCACAGAATAGCCTGCTCGCTTTGTGAATGGAGAGAAGCAACATGTAAGTAAGTGAGTAAGTAAAAAGTGATTCACTCCTCCGTCAGCTCACAAAACTGACATTGACGCACTCCATCAATCGTATACAACACATACACCTCATCAGAGGGTCAAACAGAAGGGTCCACTGCAGAACTTATGTGTCACTTCAGCAAGAAGGAGGCTAACTTCAGGGTGAACCGAGGCTTTCCGCTTGAGTAGTTCACTCTCATATTGGCCATCCTGCTGCACCCAGTGTGTCACCAATGGCAATGTTACACAACAACTGACACCGCTAACTATGACCCTTTCTCCCATCCATGAGATCTGTTGGGGTTAGTCCTCTATCTTCTCTTGATTAAATCACAAACTAGGTCAAAACAAACAAGATGCCTGGGGTGTTGGACATATGATTCCTGCAGAGCTTGTCAGTCTGTTTTTGGGAATGGTCCCAACTAAGTAGCCTACATTCCTAAATGCTTGTCTGAGATTCTAGGTCTTGTACATCATCACTGTCCAGTAAAAAACATCCATCTTTTGGTTAAGTATTTTTTTATATGAAGAACTACATGTTCCTTGTTTGGCTGAGAAAGTTATCCTACTTCTTAAGCTCAATAAAAGATTAAAAAAAACAATATGGAGTAAACTGACCGTCACATAGGGACATGTTTCATAACTCATAAAAGAGTTGACCATTGGGAGATACATGGTTTTTACAGGACAAGAAAGATATGCATACTTTCTGTACTGCACACTGAGTTTATAATGTATCAGTGGTACCAAAAGTATTCTTATTTTTTAAATATGGCAATCCCAAAATATACAAATACAAATGTAAGAGCCGGCTTAAAATGACTGCCTTACCAAATCATAGCAACAAATACAGGAAAGTAAAATCAGCATAATGACAAAAATGTTATCTTGTTACTGCAGGATGTTGATGTAGTTGTGTTGAAGCGAATTTAAACTACTTTTTCTACCGCTGGATTGCTTAATCTTTATAATAACATCATATTTTACAAGATGATAATTTTAAAGTATGCCAAAGCTGTTTAGTAAATAGTAAAAAGTACCATTGTTGCCTCTGAAATGTAGTTCAAAGGAAAAAGTGACATAAATAGGACTCTCAAAATGATATATTGTATCTTGCTTGTGGAGATGAAATATGTGAAAAAAACCATTTGTCTTATTCTTATTCATCTGTCCTTGGTCCATAGATCAGATTCCTATGTTGTTAATCAAAGTGTGTCCCAGATATGACAGAAGCGCAGGAAGTAACTGAAGCACCAAAAGACAGAATGACAGCATGCGAGGAAGGGACAGAGGAGAGAGGAGAGAGAGGCGGGGAGGAGGGAGAGCGTGAGGGGGTGTTAGGGGAAGACAAGCACTCGTGGGGGTCCCAGCTTTTAAATAATTCAGAGAGACTCACAGCACTCAGTGCAGAGGAGTAGCACTGTCAGGTCAGCTCATTCACTGCAGAGGAGAGGGAGAGAGGGAGAGGAGAGGACTGTACAGAGAGAGAGAGGAAGAGTGTATAAAGATAGAATGAGGAGAGGAAGACATGACTGTGGGAGAGTTTGCCTGCATGTGTGTGCATGCATATCTACAGGCCATCTGCGCATGTGTATCCTTTGTGTGTGAAAATACACAAAATGAAGGAGAACAGGTTGTTTCCTCCTGGAGCTTTTGGGTTTCTCTTAGTCACCACGGTAACCGCCTCCTCCCTACATCCTGCACTCCTTTGCTTAGTTCACTCTTCCCCCATCCATGCCTCCCACGCTCTTTTGACTCCTCCTGCTGTACCCCTCTTCATTTGCTGCATTCCCTCCGCCCCTCATCATTCAAATCACTTGTTTATTTATGTTGTTATCATCAGGCTCCTGACTCTCAGTCTTGCCGGTAAGCATGCTGCAAAATCTAGAGCAAGAGGAAATATTGTAATCCCACTTTATGGATACCTTCCCTCTTAACTCCTCCCCCCCCCCCTGCAGGTTTGACTTTGTGATTGGGGACTAGAGGTCACCACAGTCGGCTAGAGGGAAAGAACCAAAATAAAACTTTTAATAAAAGATAAGCAACAGGATGCAAAAATAGAAAGATCTCATATGAGAAGGCAAGAGTATACCACGCAGGTTTTAAAGGGTGAAGATTATTCACAGAAACATTACTACATTATAGGCTCAGGCAGTCCTGGAAATAAAAGGTGTTATAAGGTTATTTAATGAGTGGAAACTAGAGCAGAGAGACTCACACCTTAGCGAGAGATAGATTGTTCGACTATAAAACTTTTTTTTAAACTATGACTATCTGTAATCTATTTTCTTATGGCTCCTTACTGAAAAATACATTTTTTAAGATTTAAAAATACCACCAGACTGTCACAACCATTTCGGCCTGGGGCTAATATTAAAGATAAAGCAGATAGGGACGAGAGATGCCATTAAGTTTGACAAGGTCACTATTGAGCACCACAAACCCTGTACGTGCCTAAGAGCACTGAATATTAAATGGTGATGTGTGACTTTGCGAGGGGAAGACACTGGCATCGCTAGCTGAGCTGAGGAGCATCAGAGGTATGCCACATCCTCCCCTCCCTCCCTCCTCCTCCTCCCCCTTTCTCCTCCACCACCACCCTGCCCCCGCCTGTCGGAGCGTTCAGCAGCGGACAGCAGCACCGCACGAGCCAGCGCACAGCTCACCTGGCCCCGCAGAGGTATTTCTATTTCCCCCCTCTTTTTCCCGGCGAAGAAGTGCTGACCGATGGAGAGCCCTGACGTCACCATGCCAGGTAGAGAGTGAAAGGGGGGCTTTGGGTCGTGAGGAGGAGGGAGTATCACTGCGGGTGTGTTGGGGTGGCCTCTCCATCGCGGTGAACACCTTTCGGGCTCGGACGCACGCACGATGATGGACGCCTGGCTGCTGCTGCTGGCTCTCCTCGCCATTGCTGGAGGTGAGTAACTTGTCCGTCTAATGGCTCCATCGATGCGCCTTTGTGTTCATCGTCACCTTTCAAGGGCCAAAAGCACCGCGCGTTCGTGCTTTCAGGAGGTCTGGAATAGGTTTCTTCAAAGTAACGAGGGAGTGAGCGTGAAAACAAAAGGAGTGGTTAGATCTTGAGGAGAGGCAGACGTGGAGAAAATGACTCTTTCATTGCTGTGTCACCATTTTTCTCATCAGCGAGCGCGACGGAATGATATAAATATTGCCCACTCTATATATCACATGCGCAAACTGAACAAACATTAGCAACTGCATGAGCTCACATGATTATCCGTTTACAACCTGAAATAAATCTTTTTCATTTAGGGTAGCTGTTTATATAGAGGCCTTACTTTATAAAGTAACATCATGTGGTTATAATTGGATGGACTAGGTAGTATTGCTATATGTATTTTGAGGATACATTGCACTTTGCCAACAAAAAACAACAATATGGCTAATTCTGAGGGTATTTTAAAGCATTTACATTGTTTTGCTGCTAATAGGCTGAGCATTAATTAAAAATAGCGTGCACAGCAGGTATAGAAGGCTTTGTGAATATAAGCATGACATTTACAATACATTAACTCAAAAAAAGACCAATCCACTATTGCACCAGCTATCCTTTCCATTCTAAATATACATTAGAGACAGAGAGAGAGGTGGGGGAGAAATTATGTTATCATCCACGTACTCCCCTCCTCTCTCTCTCTCTCTCATTAACACTGAGGTCCTGCATTGAGTGGGCAGGTTAATGAAACTTCTACATCCTGTCATCAGAGGACAGATGATGTGTCAATCAGCAGAGCGTGCAGATAAATTATCTTTCTGTCTTTGTGGAGGACATGCACTGAGGAGATGAGCCTTATTTACAACATTGTTGTTGTTGCGTTGCATTCGGAGCAAATGAGGTATGCGTTAAGTCATTAGGGTGCTCAGACATATGTTACCTCCGTAAGTTGGCTCTAATTTGTTGTTAATTTCTGCTCAGTGAGTGTTTGCTCGTAGCAGAGTGGAAAACACATCAGCTGATTGGTTGAATTACGGCTGCCTTCATATTTTTAGCCAATCCATAGTAGTGACAGGGCAGAGGCCAGCTCAGTGCCTCCAAGGGGAAATACTGTTTGTTACTGGCTGTGTAGCAGCACACATAACCACACACTAACACACCTTCACACACACACACACACACACACACACACACACACACACACACACACACACACACACACACACACACACACACACACACACACACACACACACACACACACGCACGCGCGCCTGGCCATCTGCCTTGCACTGACTAACTGTTCATCATCACCCATGGCGACAACATGCTCCTGCTTTCTCTGCAGCACATATACATAATCGTCACCAACACACACACACACACAAACACACACACACAAACACACACAGCCAGAAAGTGGGCTTTGCACCACTCACGGTCATCACAATACATCCAGAGGAGTATTCACAATGGCAGCATACAGTAAAAAAACACTTTCACCTGCAGTCAATCTGCCATTTATTAGTTCAGAGTGGAGTTTGATTTTTGTCATAATGACATAACTTTTGATTAAATTACACTTTTCAAAAACACACAGTGTTTTACAGGTAAACAAACAAATATAATTGTACACATATACTGGTTATGTGCTAGAACATTACATGAGCAAACTCTAATTTTAATATAATACTTAAGTTAATGTTGGATTTTGTTGATGATTGTCGTACAAAAAGACAACATGTTTATAGATATAAAAGCCTTCTAATAATAACTTAAAAGAGTGCATACCACATATCAAATATATAAATTGTACTGGAGTAATTTTAGATCTCTTTAAAAAGGATTTAACCAAACAGAATATTGTCACAAATATAACCCAAACTTCAAATAGAGCAAACTAATAGGACAATAAGGTGTCTTGTTATTAAGCTGCTGTAAACTTGCTTCACAATATCCAGTTCCCCCGAGCACTATGTTTTGTTGGTTGATCATTCTTTGAGTTCAAACAAGAATGCTGTAGAAAACGGTACCAACATGAAATATCACTCTTATGAGCTCCATAAACTGTGGAGTACTAATGAGTCATCTCTCCTTAAGGGAGAAAATCTGATTAGCATCAGCCTCAGAGACTGTAAACTCAATCCACACGCAAACAAATGTTTGAAGAAATGAGCACATGGTCGCACACCTGGGCTAACTTACAGAGGTTCCATACAGAGACGCTACAAAACACATAATCTTAAACCTGTATGCACACAGACTCAGATTCAAGTCTTTTCCCTCACAGTAGTGGTGATGGAATGAGAAAAAACCCTACTTTGACTGTTTATACTTTCTTACATAAGACTGTAACATACACAGACATGCACACAAAAGCAGTCTCGCATTTGTTGGCTGTGCAAGGGCGCTCAAGGACATTTCACCACCTGTCTCAGATGCTGCCGCAAGGATGTGGCCATCCTGCTGTGTGAGGGGGATGTCTCCTGTCATTTCCCCTGCAGGCCATGCATAATAAACAGGTCTGTGGTGCTGAGTTGACCTGATGCAGGGGTTACTGGATATGGAGCACAGTGTGCGAGAGTCTCATCACCCAAGGACGTAAAAATGTGCTTGGATTAGTTTTACAGCACCACTTTTATCAGCTGCATCTTAAAACAGATGTATTTGACGCACAGCCAAGTCATCCTCGTTGCTTTAGTGACTGTGTGTGTGCATGCAAGTGCCATAATCTTTTTTCTCTGCTTTATGAATGCACTTAGTGAATATCAACTAACCATTTCCTTGGCAGTGCTACAGTCTAGAAAGTTCGCCTCACTCAGTTTAGCCTGTCATCACTTTTCTGCTGCACTGTTCAAGCCCACTGATCTCTGCAGCATCTCAACCTGCACATTACAACCACCCTCCTATTGTCTCTCTCTCTCACTCTGTCACTTTCTGCCTTTATCTCGCTCTCTCATTTCCTCTGTCTCTATCTCTTTGGCCTGACTCCCAGCACACAGCAGCAACAGGATCAGATCAGTGGATAGGGGCTGCATCTGTGATAAGAAATGCACAGCAGTCACACAACAGAGGCCTTCATTTGTATGTGAGAACGTGTGTGTGATCCCATGTGTAAAACTGTGTGATTTGTGCAAGATTGTGTGAGTGTTTGTGTGTGTTTGTGTGAATGAATTTGCAGCGGTAGTAGCAGCACACAGCAGTGTGTGGCCCTGGAGATTAAACAGAAGCAGAAGGAGAGCACCAAGGTTTAATAGAAACTTAAGTAGTGGAGAAAGAGAAGATAAGAGTCACTTGGAATGTCAAGAGTTTTAATTTCAAGAAAAAGGTTGACTTACTCCCAGGCAAGTTATGTTGCTGTGATGCCAGAATGTGTAGACGTGTATCCAAAGTAGACTTCAAAAAAATATCTAAAATAACTCGTGCCTGGAAAAGTGCACTAAAACTAGACAAATATATGCTTATTAACAGTAAATCCTTTGTAGACTGCACAAAAAGGTACGCATAAGACACAAATACACATATGGTCTATAGTCTCTACTGTTCCATCTCTGTATGTGGGCAAATAGTTTTTGGCTCCGACCTGGTGATAACATAGCCTCAAGACTTATAGACATCCAAAAAAGGCTTAGGTAACATCAGTTATAAAAGGCATTAAGCAGTTCAGATGATGTATTGCAATCCCTGAAATATGCACCACTTTAGAAAGCTATACCGTCTGTCATCTGACAGCTGAGCTCCTTTGGCTGTAAATAATATAAATGAACCAAATAGCATATCACCTGTACAAGGGTTGCATAGCATAGAGTGTTTTAACTGTAGATTATTTAGTAGTCTAAACCAGTGGTTCTCAACTGGTCCATAGTGGGTTGTGGACCTGTTTCGAGTGGGTCGCAGATGTGTGAGTGAAGAAAAGAAAAAGTAAAACTTTTATTTTGAAGGCCCGATTTTCTAACGCTGTGCATGCAGTAGGCGTTGGAGTGGAAGTACCGGAGACCATAAACGGTTTTGAAAACTTTTGTCACGTAGTGATCATCTTCTTAATAAAACATCTTTGCTGAT
Source organism: Trematomus bernacchii (assembly GCF_902827165.1). NCBI lineage: Eukaryota > Metazoa > Chordata > Actinopteri > Perciformes > Nototheniidae > Trematomus > Trematomus bernacchii. The sequence continues at coordinate 1,933,284 of NW_022987582.1, read as the reverse complement.
GTTTTTTCGAGTCTTCTGGCCAATCAGAATCAAGATTGTTGCCGGAGAATAACTTTGCGGTAGAACTATTCTTTATACATCCATAGGTACAACTTCAGATACAAATGAACACATAATGAGATATGACCCCCGGTTTGATGATTGACAGGTCACAGAACAATGGGAGCTATCTACCCTTACCCACAATTTAAAGTAATTCACACGGACTCTCTCCTCTTTGCTCTTCTCTCTGTGTGGAGCAGCAAGTTCAGCTGTCAGAACAAAGTGAAAAACAAACAATGGCATACAATATTATTAATATAGTATTTATTTATTTTCTTCTCAGAGTGTAACAGAATGCTTAGTTTATATGTTAGTATTTCTAAAAATCTCCTGGGGGACAATCCCCCCAGACCCCCATGCTGGGGTTGGGTTTTCAGCATGTCATGTTTTTCACGTGTGGTGAATTTGCAGGATTGGCTCCAAGTCTGCCTTTTTATTTTAAAAGCATTCTTTAGTTCTGTGAAGGAGGGATAGTCTATAAGGGATATATGCACTGTACTTCACTTTAATTAATATTGTATGCTGAAAAGCGTATATATTACAGCACGATTTTTTGTTGAATAGATTTTAGTGGTTCAAAATTTCGGGTCGCGATTTATTGACCAAGGAAAAGGTGGGTCCCGAGGCCTGACCAGTTGAGAACCACTGCTCTAAACCACTTGCAAAAGCTATGATGCAATTTGTTCTGCACTAAAACATAAGAAAAAATACTTATATGAAAACATTGAGATTTTTGAATAGAGTTAGAAAATAGCCTTTGTAGGTTAAATCTAAAATGTATCTAATTCTATCGTTGGATCAACCCTTGGCACAATAGTATGGATCTTTGATAATTTGCATTAAAAAGGTCTCAGTGTAGTTGTTTGACACTAGTTAGCATAACATAATGATTAAGGGTCACAAAGTCAAAATAGAGATCGATCTGGGCCTTCAATTTTCATCAGGAATGAAAAAGCAGCTAATGCGATTCACCTAGCATGTTATTGATCTCCACCCCTGCCTAATTGCGCATGCCCGATGTAAAAAGCAGATATAAGCAAACAGAAACAACAACACTACAACTACAACACAGCTAGCTTACCGGTTAAAGGCCTCCTGCTTCCCGGATGTCACCGGTGTGGCAAAAACACATGGCAGAAACGTGAGTCAGGTAAACAACTAACGCGTCATTGACAGGAAACCTAGTTTGTAGGCTGCAGAAGTTTTAGTTTTCGCGGCAACGCTGAGCAAAGTGTTTTGAGAATGATGATTATTTGCTACTACTCTCCACTTAAAGCTGATAGCACGTCTAAATCGCTTTGTACGGTCAACTTGTGGGACACAACATGATGCATTCAGGTGTAGCCTACCTCGTAAACTTAAAACGTCTTGATAGGCTGTCCTTCTTCCATCTTGTGGCTCATATTTATTTTTCAACGTTTTTTGTGAAATAGGCTATTGTTAGTTCATATTCAATGTGGTACATTCCACAAAAATATGTTTTTTTCACTTTTCAAAAGAATAATTTAAAGGTGGGGTAGGTAAGTTTGAGAAACCGGCTCGAGATACACTTTTTGTTATATTCCATGGAATGCTCTTAACATCCCGATAGCAATGAATATCTTAAGTGCTTTGACAAAAAATCCATAAAGAAATGTCATCTGTGGAAGCCGTAATACTGTAAAAAGCACGACCAATCATTTTAGCCGGCCCGCTTAAAATAACTGGATGGCCTACCTGCCTGTCAGCCTTCCATCTGTGCACAAACTTATCTCGTGCCCTCATTGGTCATGTGCGTGTTCGTGTGTGTTGGAGGAGGGGCTCTGTAAGGAAGTAGCAGATTTCTTCCGGCTGTGTATTTTCAAATTCTAGCGCACTCGAGCTGGTTTCTCCAAAATTACCTACCCCACCTTTAAGTAATGTAAATGAAAGTTGAGCCATTTGATAACATTTGTATTAGACTACTGAATGGTCAACAATGACTTTTTTTTTATCAACTAATACATTAATACACTTGTTTCAGCTCCAACATTTCTCTAAAAAATGATTGTATTTGTGGAATCAGGCTTTTAACCTATAAAATATAGTGATGGAAGAATCTATCTGCATTTCATTTCTTTAAATACAACATCAAATCTGACTTTATATACAGTAAGGATTTTGTGATAAAGTTTATATGGGTATCAGTAACTGATATTATTGAAAGGATAGTAGATGTGTACAAATAATTGGTTAGGGGCATTGTTGTAAAATGTCCATTATTAGCAACTCAAAAAGTACAACTAATTCAGCCACATTTTGACAGACTGAAGCTTGTCGAATCTGGCGACAATAAAGCTTCTTCTGGCCTCAGTTAGTTCACAGTAGGATGGCTTTGTCTTTGCAGTGCTCTGATATTGCGGCTGGAGGAAGGATCAATATTAATATCTCAGTTATATGGGCACTACAGAGCCAATTGTGTGTTGCCAGGCGATCAATTGATCTCTCCATTATTGATTTAAGAATATTTCAGCATGAAAGGTCCCATCTGCAGCCAAAAAGCCTTTTTGGCAGAGCGCAGACCAGAAAGGGACCCTACTATCGCTCTAACCTTTTCTCATTTGAGTGAGCTGTATAAATAGAGATCATCGCTGTAATAGTCTTAGCTGGATTATTCAATTTAGCTCTCGCTTCGCCCTCATTTTCTCCACATTTGTCTTTACAGCGTGTGCGGACTCTGGCTAAGTAGCTCTGTAAATCAATGTGCTGTTTAATGTAACGATTGATGATTTGATATGATTTTGCAGCACTCCTCCAGAAACTAGGAATAACACGTACACATTTTTCAAAGGTCGATCAGCACACTAAGATCAATGACTGTAAAAGCGATCAGACTCTGAGCGTGGTTACCATCTCGTCTGCTCCTGCTCTGTGTGGTATGTGCGTGGTGGTGTGTAACTTCTGTCGCTCCAGGGTCTAATGGGGAGCCCTGCTGAAATATTCATAGTGTCACATTAAGTTTGCAATATTTGCACTGGAAAACCACCAGAATACAACCTGAGCTACCAGCAACATTACAACCTCTCATCTCAGCCTTTAGCATGGCAGCGTGTCGTATGTGGAGACGGAGAAAGATCAGTCTGTGTTTAGAAGCATCAGTGAGGGCTGAGGATGAACACCAACATGTTCGTGCAGTGATCAGACTAGAGTGTGTGCTTATTTTTATCAGTGTTGTTGAGATAAGAATAAACCAGAAAAGCTCTCTCTTTTAGTCTCTAATTTGTCTCAGTGTCGTAAAATATTAGTCTAGACTTTCATCCTGAGCCCATGCATGCAAATACTTTATAGGAAATTAAGCCGAAAGTATGAGGAGATTGCATTTGTTAACCAAGACTGCGTCAACAGTCATGTGGTGGGATTCAAATTCCAGTCTTTTATTCTAGTAAAGGCAGGAGTTGATGCAGTAACATTGAGACTATTCAAACATTTGAACAGCCTTGGTCACAATGTTAACACCTTCTAAGAATATATATAAATATATTTGTAGCTATTAAAAATCAAACAATTGTTCGTTGGCCTGTAGAAATGTATAGTCACGTTTTGCACGAATGCTGAAATGAATGCTGTGTTTCAAAGAACAAAAACTGAATATCAATTTGACAATTGGGCAATACTTTTCAACATTTCATATAATCGTTTTGAGTATGAAACTTCCATTTACATTATGAGTATGGCAGTTGTAGGCCATTTCTGCTTCATCATTGTTGAAGTGAACTGTATTAGCTTTCTGTCTCTGTGTTATTGCCTTGGGTTTCTGGGAATAATATACATTACTCATATGGTTCAGGCACAGACAGTAGTGTTTATTTCCCTCATGAATATCTGCACACAAAAAGACACACACATATGAATAAAAGTAACTGGCGCCTGTGCACAATAAACAACCAGAGTGCTACACACACGTGCTGACAGGATGTGTATTGATGATGGTGGATTAGTGCGAGAAGGGGCAATAAATGGACAGTGGCTGTCAGCGACACGGAGATGGAGATAACAGGAGGGAGGAGAGCGAGGGAGACAGTCAGGGGAGTGAGAAGAAAATACGTTTTTGCTCGGATGATGGAGAGACAGAGACGATGTAAAAGCAAACGAGACGGAAAAGATGGGACAGAGGAAGGAATTGGAGATTAGAAAAAAAAGGGGGGGGGGGGGGAGCGAGAAATTGCGTTTTTAGTTTACGGGGCATGGATAGAGTCATCATTGATCCAGAGACAGAGGCTATCATTCCTGCTCAGTGAACACAGCAGTGCTACAGGGCCAGAGGGGGGGGGGGGGGGGGGGGGGGGGGTTGGCGGGTTGGCGGGTGTCACAGGAGCTCAGAAACACATTCAGAGGGAAAAGGTGAAAAACAGGAAAGATAGTTGAGCATGTTTAAAGTTTTTCATTTCAAATTTAAAGGGCTATTCCATATTTTTACATCATTATGGCATCAAATCCTTAGTTTTTTTTATTTCAAAATCTTCATGTTCTTTTTTGATTATATTAATAATCAATTTCTTATTTGGTCATTTGTAAATACTAATCAGAATTTCCAAAAGCCTTAGATAATGTGTTATAATTGCTTGTTTAGTCCAAACCCAATTATATATAAATTATAAATAATAATGTTACCATTGTATACAATAGAATAAATTAGCATTTTCTTTGGTGTACCAATTGTTAATATAGACAATTAAGTGTTCTTTTTGTGCATATTATGCATATAATAGAGGTAAATAAAGGTTAAGAAGGAGTTGTCTAGGATCTGTTTAGGTCTTTGTATTTTATTCTATATTATGTGTTCCCTTTTCCCCTTTTGAATTGTTTTTTTTCTTTTCTGTTATAGTCTTTGTTTGTGTTTGAATTGTCTGAATTGTGAAATTGTGAACATCAAAATAACTGTGTTAATCTTACTCACATTCGCTTTTACTTGTTTGTTTTCCCGCCCCGTTAATAGCCTCTAAAATAGCAAGTTTAAACATGACATCCTTGGTACCAAGTTAACAGCCTGTGTTTGTCTTCAGGGGCAACGTGTGAGGGAATTGTGAAAAGGGAAAGAGGCAGCTGAGCAGCGAGCAGATGCCAGAGAGGCAGGGAGTGAGTAGCGGAGAGAGAGGCAGGAAGGAGGAGGTGCAGAACAGTTGTTTTTCTCCATGCGTCGTGTCTCTCAGTGAAACACCTCCCCTCCTGTGTGCTGTTGTGACAGCTCTGCCTGAACCCAACCACTCACACTGATACAGTCTGCTACAGAAGGAGGACAGGGGGAGGGACGGAGGGGGGAAGACAGGGGAAGGGAAGTGAGAGATGAAGTGAAAATAACCCAAAGCTACAAAAGACTGGCAGTTGGAAAGAAGTGTAACACAGCAGAGGAGAATAAAAACAGACAGGGCAGAAGCACGAAGAGAGCGATAAAGACAGAAACGATAGCGATAGAGACATTCAGACTGGTTGACTCATTCTTATGATGTCACATCTTGTAAGAAGTGTGTATCGAGCTGTGCTGATGTGCTCCAGGCGGCAGTGATGAGTAATGCCATGGTACAAAGGCTTTGCATTCTCCATACACATGGATAGCCAGCTCTCAATGCCTGCAGTGGCCAAACACAGGAACCCAACAGCAACACTGATTCCCTGCTTGTTATACTATGTATCCAACACGATAAAAAGTATCTTGCCAAGTGCCAAGAGAGACACAGATGGCTGCACAACTGTTGACTCATGATAGAGGCAGATGATGATCATGTGTTCTCATTACAGGAGGCCTGGGGGCAGACACAGAGGAGCGCTTGGTGGAGCATCTCCTAAACCCGGCCCACTACAACAAACTGATCCGTCCTGCCACTAATGGCTCCGAGCTGGTTACCGTGCAGCTGATGGTGTCGCTGGCCCAGCTCATCAGCGTGGTGAGTGTGCACGTTACACACACCCAAACACAAACTGTGTGCACCTTTCACAGCAGTCCAGGATGTTACTCATCATTTTTCATTTTGGTTACATGAAAGATGCAGAACTCCGAATGATGTTTTGTAGATGGTGTTTGTTAGGGGCAAGCACTGCACTACACACTGCATGTGGTTCATGCTGGATCATTTTACTTAAACTGATGGTTTGTATTTGTGTCTCGTGGTTCAAGAATTAGGTTGTCTAATGATGGAACTCTAAGGAAACATCGAGTCAGTGTGATAATGGCATTCTGAGAATATATTTTATAATGACAGGAAAACAACCAGTTGTGGAAGAAGTATTTCGATCTTATACACAAGTAGCAATACAAAACATATACATAATCTTACGAGTAACAACCCTATTTAGTGATGTCATTATTGGGATTGAAGTTCTTTTTGCAGAAAGTTTTATAAACTGGGGATCAGGAGTTAGGAATAGATAGGCGATTATCAAGCAATATAGAGACCCTTTAAGCTGGTATTTTGCATACTTGTCTCAACCTATATTGACTTAAGGTCACGATACCTCGGCTTTGCTAAAAACAAGTTGATTCCTTTTTTTATTTTACGCACGTCCTGTATCATTGTATCTTTTCGGAAGTGCTGAATCAGTGACGTACCCATTTGATACATTTTGTAATGTATATTTCTTCTCTTTCTGCAGCATGAACGAGAGCAGGTGATGACCACCAATGTCTGGCTCACACAGGTGAGACTTCCCACTCTTCTCTTCATCTTGCAATAATGTCCTTATAAAGTAAACACCGTGCTATAAAGAGGGAAAATACCCTATAGCAGATAGAAAATGAAATTGTAGGCCTTGTCATGGTAATGTAGGGCCACCGTTCTAGGGGAGAAACCAGAATAAAGATGGCTGAATAAGCAAACATGTATCATGTCGGTCACTGACTAATAGTCCGTATCAAAAAGACAGAGCCATGCATTAAATATTTGATTTTTCGATGCTAGACCTTAAATATCACAGTTTTACTGCCAGGTCAGAGGAAGTTCATCACACACCACAAGGGATGCGGATGGTGTTTGGACTAATATTCCCTTTCTAATATAACAAAAGTTAGCATGTTGATTTACATTATATAATCATAGACCACAGTGTTATAGCACCAGTAGACCATAGCAAATGAGAAGTGGTACAGTTGCTGGAGGGGACAGATGCACCCCCCACTCTATATGTTTCACTGTTTGTGGATGTGCAGCGTCTAATCCTGTTCCCCTCGTGTGTAGCAGCAGCTAGTGTCCGATAGTGGCAGAGGCATCTAACAAAACACCTCCTCCAAAAACCTGACGTGAGAAATATCAGAAGTTATTATGACCACATGAGCAAAAAAACTCAACACAAATACTGAACCCTTGTTTCTCAGCTGGTGAATTTGACAGTTTATGCTTACCTACCACTGTGAGTAATGTGGCCCTCGTTGAGCTGCTACCCTCTTCTACATGGCTGGCTCTCCTATGCTTACAGCTGAGGCCTGAAACATGGTAAAGCATGTAGGTGTTCACATTTACACACTAGATATACAAATGCATTGACCCACACAACGTCAACATATGTGCTTGCTTTGAGGGCAGGTGCCAGAACATGTTACACAGCCGTGTGTTTAATTTGGGGGTATATTTAGATCTACAGTATATGAACATTTCCCCAAACAGGCATCTGTGTTTATTGTTACCCTTGCGGATCCTGGATTTTAATTTGATTATTTATAGCTTTATGCATTTTTCTGTCATATGTTCATGTACATACACCTGGTCCTAAGTTAGGATTGATGGCATGTAACAGAGCGTAGAATAGCCATCAGTGCTGTATGGTTCCCCCGCTATCTGTAAGCAGGGGAGCCAAGGACAGCTGTCCTAAGCCAAGACAAACGGTAATAACCACAATGCATCACAGTTAGTGCAGATGACCTAGCATGAGCATTAATGCTCCAACATGGCCATAACATATAAGGGCCAGACAAAACAGATGTTGCAGGTCGCAGAGGCTTCAATGTCAATGAGTGACATGCAGCAGACAGAACAAGATAATACTGTGTTTGAAGAAAAGGTTACACAGAGGACGCGGCGATGCCCACACACACACAGGAAAATCCTATGCCATTTTAATCATGCTGATTGGTCTGTGGCTGGATCATTCAGGGTTGGGGTGGGAATAAGTGCTTCAATCTCTCTCTTTGACTTATAGTAAAAAAAGCATGATGTAAGCATGGAGGGACACAGCACAGGATGTTCCCCAGGCTTGTGATGCGTCATATTGACCGACTGACTGACTGACTGACTGACTCAAAGACGAACAAAGGGACCTTCTCCTCTCAATATGTCTCCTGCTGCTGTGTGATAGGTTCATGAGTTATTAAACATTTTGTTTTTATTGGCCCTCAGGAGTGGCAGGACTATCGTCTGACTTGGATCCCTGAGGAGTTTGATGGGATGTTGAAGGTCAGGCTGCCCTCAAAACACATCTGGCTGCCTGACGTTGTGCTCTACAACAAGTGAGTCACTCACTCACCCTTCCTCCATCAATCCTGAAGACACACACAGGCTCGCAGATGCATGCACGCTCATAAAGTAAAGCACATACATTTGACAACTGATCATGTTTTTTAAAGCTAACTCTATGCTGATTTGGTCCAGCTGCCGCCATTGAATGTCACTTCAGATAAGAACATCAATTATTGTATCAATGTGTAATATATGCAGGCCCGCCACACATGACTGAACCTGTCCACTGTCATCTGATCATATCAGTCATGCTACATTACGATACAGTAGCCTACCTCCAGGCCACACTTCAAAGATGGATTTATCTGCACCTACTGTACACAGTCAGATACTTGTTCAGATGCATACATTTAACAACACATAAATAATTAAACATATCTACACATGATCATACTTTTTAAAGTTTTTTGTTTGTTGAAAATGTGTGACATATACTACTGTAGGCTTAGGTATTGGCAAGAATTTGGAAATACAATAATCATCATGATATAGGGGTTTCGATTCAAAATATTGGGATATTAAATATAATTTTTAAAATGCTGTCACGACACAACACCATAGTCCTAAAATCTGAGTAAATTGAATTCCCTTTTTTATGCCATCAGCACAGCAAGCTCAACATTTGCATATATCACAATCAAACATTCAAACACAACAGAAAATGAATCAGTCTGTCACAAGTTTTTACCTGTAAACTTGTTTTCAAAAATACTTTTATTAAATGAATACAGTATCACAAAACATATATCACTTCACTGCATCAGAGTGTGTCAATATTCTTACACTCCTGTTAGAATCATTTGTGGAAATTAATATACACACCAATTGTCTTAAGAATATATCAACTATACATAGGGATATCTAGTTCTGATTAAGTCTATGGCATGTTGCCTGTTTTGCACAGTTGTTAATCTAGTCTTGAGCGTAATTACAATTAGCTTGCATGTCTGAAGCAGATGGATGCAGACCACTTGTCTCAATGAAATGGAAACAGAGTGTCAGCCTACAGTATGTTAATCAGCTTATCAGAGTACAGTGATCTGTTTGGCCTTCTCCTCTTTCCCTGTCCCTGTCCTTACTTTACTAAAGATTAAAAGATCCCCGACCTGCAGACCTCTGGATAAAATGATCCTGTTAATCCCATGAAACCCAGGTCGACACGTTATCTTCCATATCCTCTCACTGCCTGGAACTCCTCTCAGTCCCATTAAAGTAAACAGGACCATTAGCACTCAAACTAGAGGTGCTAATTCCAAAGTCTCAACTAGTTTTTATATCTATATTTGGAGGAAAGTGGATGTTTCTGAGAGTACACTTTGCCAGGTGGGTCTTGTGTTATCAATGAAAAATAATGAATTATGGTTTTGCAAATGTCAAATCTCCCATCATTAATTAGTTCACTTTTCAAATGCTTTAATAAATGGAAACCCTATCTACAGCTTTAATGTTTTCAACCAACTTCTGAGCAAAGTGTCTAATTCGAGCCGTTTTACTCGACCCAGTGTGACCTGTGAGCTGTGTTTCTGTCTAGACTGTGTGTGTGTGTGTGTGTGTGTGTGTGTGTGTGTGTGTGTGTGTGTGTGTGTGTGTGTGTGTGTGTGTGTGTGTGTGTGTGTGTGTGTGTGTGTGTGTGTGTGTGTGTGTGTGTGTGTGTGTGTGTGTGTGTGTGTGTGTGTGTGTGTGTGTGTGTGTGTGTGTGTGTGTGTGTCCTGGAGCTCTTTAATGAACCCGTGTTGCATAATGAGATGCGTGATGTTCCACTGTTCGTAAGACTTAGGGGGAAAAATCTTATTACAGTTTCTTTAAATAGACGTTTTTTTTTATGTCTGACATTACTTTCTTCTGTCTCTCTCCTCTCCATCTTCATCCCTCTCAGTGCTGATGGGGTGTACGAGGTGTCGTTCTACTCTAATGCGGTGGTGTCCCACGATGGCAGTATCTTCTGGTTGCCCCCGGCCATCTACAAATCCGCCTGTAAGATCGAGGTGAAGCACTTCCCCTTCGACCAGCAGAACTGCACGCTGCGCTTCCGCTCCTGGACCTACGACCGCACCGAGATCGATCTGGTGCTGCGAGCTGACGTGGCCAGCATGGACGACTTCACGCCCAGCGGTGAGTGGGACATCATCGCGCTGCCAGGCAGACGAAACGAGAACCCGGCCGACCCCACCTACGTTGACATCACGTACGACTTCATCATTCGCAGGAAGCCCCTTTTTTACACCATCAACCTCATCATCCCGTGCGTGCTCATCACCTCTCTGGCCATCCTGGTGTTCTACCTGCCCTCCGACTGTGGAGAGAAGATGACGCTCTGCATCTCCGTGCTGCTCGCCCTCACTGTGTTCCTGCTGCTGATCTCCAAGATCGTCCCCCCCACTTCTCTAGACGTCCCTCTGGTGGGGAAGTACTTAATGTTCACTATGGTCCTCGTGACTTTCTCTATCGTCACCAGCGTGTGTGTGCTCAATGTGCACCACCGCTCCCCCACCACGCACACCATGCCCCCCTGGGTTAAACTGGTGTTCCTCAACAAGCTCCCTGCTTTGCTCTTCATGCGGCAGCCCAGGAACAGCTGTGAGCGCCAGCGGCTGCGCCAGAGAAGACGGGTCCAGGAGCAGAAGGAGGGGGGGCGCAGTGGGGAAGCAGGGGCCCTGATGGTGGGGCTCGGGCTGGGCAACACTGGGGGGAGCGGAGGGGGGACCTCCACAGGGGTGTTCAGCAAGGAGGACAGTGAGCCTTGTACCTGCTATGTGAACCGGGCGTCTGTTAAACAGTTCGGAGGGGATCTGGGAGGAGCAGGAGGGTCCATGGATGGTCTGAACAGGGTGAGGGAGAGCCGGGAGGGGGGCGCTGGAAACGTGCCCCGGGGGAAGCACGCAGCTGGAGGACCTGCTCTGACTCAGACCCTGCTGGCTCAAGCCTGTCCGGGCTTCGAGGAGGCCGTGGAAGGGGTTCGCTTCATCGCCAACCACATGAGGAGTGAGGATGATGATCAGAGTGTGAGTATCATATTCTGTTTGTTACCATTTACAGCATCACAGTGGTCATCTCTGTTGCCTCGACCAGTACTAGACTAGTAACAATCAGATCAGTGATATAAAGGATCATAACTGTCTTGGCTGAGATTTATTTTTCTTACATATTCAAATTACCCAAGTTAAAGGAGAGATGTCATGGCCATTTCCACTGATCATAATTCCATTGTTGAGGTAAACTAAAATAGATTTATCCTGTGCATTTTTCCAAACTCACATTGGTTCCTCATACAGCATCTCTGTAAACTACGTGTATTCACTGAATTTCACTCTCTGCCTTTAACGGCTCGTTGGAGCTCCAATAGCTCCAGCCCCCACCCTCCCTGTGAGCACAGTGTGCTCTGATTGGTCGGGACGTTGTGAATCGCGCTGAGCTCCGTGGAGGTGTGGTTTCCTTGTTTAGGATACACAGCGAAACACAGCCAAACTCATCCTGAGCACACACAAACTCACAGCCGAAGTAAAAACAATAAGTGTGGCTTGATATTGAGTAAGAAAAAGGTTGCGGGTACGACATCATGCCGTACCCGGAAGAATCAAATGGACAATGACGTATCTCCAACGAGGCGTTTTGGGGAGGTATTTTCTGTGTTAGAGTTTTACTCGCTATCGGGTGTACTTTGAGGGTTTTGACTCTGCACACCGTTTACATGCATAAAAACCTTCATAACACACAAGGGCACCTCTCCTTTAACATTTTAAAGAGTAAAGCTTTACTACAGATACAGTACTAATAAAAGTTAATCAGAATTGACAGTAAATTAAATATAACAGTTGTCTTTAATTCAAGTTTGATTAATTATATGCTCCTCTAATACATTTGATCATACTAAGAATGCACACATGACAATAAGAAACTTGAATTAGTGACTGTTTAATGTAAAAGCTGTTGCTCGTAGTCACAAACACTCAGAGATTTATCACCTGACTGCATTTCTCCTCAGCTTTATATTATTAGCTCACTGGTTTGGTTTTACGGCTCACCACTTTACTGTTCTGGTTCACTTTGCCCACTTCATTGTGACACACAGAAACACAAATACAAATTCAGATGAACTCCTGTTTGGTACCTGCCCAGCAGTGAACAAAGACAGACACGTATTTAGGGTTTTGAGTAAGTATACTGGAGCACATGCTCTGCTGATACATTACCGCTCTACTGTGAGAGCCCTGGACAGACCTGCAATCATTTGTGAGGCAGCTGAAGCACAACAGACAAAACATCCTCATTAACACAGACAGGCACAGTTAGTGATTAGCTGATGAACACAGTGGAGCATTTAGCAGCTAAAGAGACAGATATTCCTGGTTTGTATAAACTAAAACAGAGCTATGATTGAATATTGTACTAAATGTTGTCAGGTAGCCAGAAACAAAAATGCTAATGTGGTGCCATGACTGCTGGATTTGCAAATAAGCAACAGTTAGCTAATACGTTCACTAAATCAATTTTATGATCCAATAATGTCAGCTTTTTGCTCTGTGTCCAAGTTGTCCTAAAAAAGAGCCCTATGAATGTAAGCTTAAATAACTAAACACATTAAAAAAATGTTTAACTAGATTATTTAAGTGAAACACAAAAACACAAAGTGATGGCGAGGCCAATAAATCCTTTATTGCTGTAATTTACAGCTTTGCAATTTCTTGCCAACACACTCTTATACAGATATACCTGCTGTAATAAACAGTTACCAGACTGCTAATGTATCACTTGGGCTGCTCTCCATTTTAAAACAAATATATTATCTTGTCTCTTTGTGGATAAAATCATAGCATAAATGATTCTACTTACATTACAAGCCATTAAAAGCATCATGAGCCGCACAGATTTGTCCTTTCAGGGTATCAAGTTATAGGGACGATAAAGCGGAGCAGCTCTGCCATTTTAAACGCATGGGGGAATACACCAGAGCATAAGCAAAGGAGACAGATCTGATGACGTAATCATATCTCTCTGAATATTCAACACAGACATGTAATTATAGCAGCGGCGGCATGACGTGTGCATAGAGAAGAAGTACAACTGGAGAAGTGCAGGAATGGAGGAACCACAACGGTTTATCTCTTATCCTCAAGACATCTTAGGGGACCAGCCCTGAATGAAAGAAGCCGACATGGGAAATAATAATCCTCCGTTATTCTGTCCGTCATCCACATCGTTACCATCCCGTTGCCATGCGAACTGCTTTATATAAAAACACCTTCTCCTGCCTCAGTTTACCCTCCCCCTCCTCCTCCTCCAAGTCATCATCTCAGGGGTTTGAGTGTCAGCCCCCTTTCTTTCTGCCCTCCATCACTCTCTCAGCTCGGCTCACATTAACCCCTCACCTCCATTAACCCTCTGCATAGGGAGAGACAGGGGGGGGGGGGGGGGAGTTAGAGAGTGAGCGGTGGGTTTCTACTCCTTTTAATCTGTTTCTCCACCCCCTCCTGACCTCTTTTGTTCCTCTGTATCCACAGGTGAGCGAGGACTGGAAGTACGTTGCCATGGTGATTGACCGCCTCTTCCTGTGGATCTTCGTGTTTGTGTGTGTGTTCGGCACGCTGGGCATGTTCACTCAGCCGCTCTACCAGAATTACACAGTCAAGACCATCACCAGCTCGCCAGGCTGACCGTCTGCAGGCCGAGGACACGCCCACCTGACAGCCAGAGGTGGGGCTGGGGGGGCGGGGCTGAGTGGTCTGGGTTTTATTGTGTCTTTTGAACTGAAAAACCAGGACTAGAACTGAACAGCAATCACGCCCATTACCTTTATAGTAACGTTTTTGCAACGAACAAGGAAGACACAATCATACTCTTACCTGCAGTTTTTAGGCCGGATGTTTAATGGACTGACCTCCCTTTTCTGCTGGAAAGGTCCCTCCCTGCTCTCCTCTCCACTCAGTTATGGAGAGAGGATGTACTCCTCGTTGAACCTTACGCCAGCTTATTAACACTTTCTTCTCGAAACTGTCTGCTTATCGACACACGACATGCCCTCCTTCAACTATGACATTACGCATTCTCAACATTGACTGATGTCAGAGGGAGCTAATCAGAAAGGGAAGGATGGTTCATATCAAGGTTCTTAAAGGTTTATTTTCTTTTTTGAAGTCACTACAGAACTGATTCAGTATATTTTACCATAGCATAGCAGATTACCACAGTATAGCATTAGTAATATATTATTACAATTTCTCTATGTGTTAGCTGATGCAAGGGTGAAATGCTGATACAGAGGATAAGGTGTGTTGTATGATTGTATAGATTAAACAAGAATGTGATACAAACTGTACTACACAGCCTGTGGTGCGCACACAAACACAACATGTGTACAAGCAACAGTTTTAGGATAATACAGAGAGGGGACTTTAATTAAAGACAGAGTGAGGTTGCATTATTCAGTGAGAGGATAAAGTAATAGATGCATGGCCAGAGTTATGCACATGAAGTAGAAGACAGCAGGAGCCAGGGAGCCCAGCTGCTATGAGATGAGTTCAGCTGCAGAGAAACTGTGGCCAAGATGGTGGACAGGACCACCTCTATGATGGACAGTGGAGCATGATTTCCCTGAGATGGAGTTTCCCGAGCTCAGTAGAGATGGAGCAAATATCAGTGTTTGAAAAAGTAACGTGTAAATCAAATTATATTGATTGAAGAAAGGGAATTCTATCATGGAAATGAAGCTATTATGTGTATTAATATGTCATTTCATATTTCAGTATGTAATGTTCTGAGCATATGTATGCGCGTGTGTATGTATGCGTGCCCCACATCCCGATGCATCACATCTGCCAGATTCCATGTTCAGAAGATAAACTGTATGTGTGTCTTCCCCTCCTTTCTATTTATATCTGGCAACCTCTCTCCAGTTTACTCTCCTCTATCTGGTCTTCCATGGACAAACACATTTCTGACATTTAGTCCAATTAGAATAATGGTTACCTACTATCTCTATTCACTACAGTAGTTTTCCTTTTCATCACGGACTGACTGATTCTTCTTACTCCCACAATCTTCCCATGTTCCCTTACAACCAAGCGAGACGCAAAAGGCCTTTTCAGGCATGCAGGGAGTGGGGGGGGGTGAATTAAAATTTCAATAAACAAGAGACAAATGACAAGAGGGCCAAAGCTGAGGCAGTCGCACTAGGCAATAAGTTGCAGATGCAGGATGAAGAAGAACAGATATGTAATATTGCAAATGTTTTTGACGATATAATAAGGTTGCAGACTGAATAAAAACAGGATAACATCACCAAGCAAGCGCAATCCAGATAGCGAGGAGGAATAAAGAGGGATAGGCGGAGACAAAAGACTGTTAGTATTGTTACACCATGGAAAAGCCACTATAAACTCTGTAGAAATGCTGTCTAATCCTCAGTCACTTGCTGCAAGATTCCTCGGCTTTTAACGGTTGCGTGGCCAAGTCTGCAGCTCAGCTCTGTTCGGGACTGGGAGCTCTCTCTTTCTGTCTCTAGAGGATGGGATTACCCTGGGGGGGGGATTCCTGACAGATCCCGAACAAGTGTGAAAAGCCTATCAGAGACCTGTGAAAACTGTAGCCTGCATGGCTCCACAGGGACAAAGTGTTGCTGTCCACTCTCTCTCTCTCTTTGACCTTTCCACTCTCCTTCATTTCTTCTCACTTCCTCTCTCATCATGCTCCCCCATATTTCACCCTTCTCCTTCCTGACTCAAATCTGCTCCTGTGCACACCTTAACCAGTCCAATAAAGGTCGTAGGTTCAGATTAATCAAAGTGTGTGTGTGTGTGTGCCATGTTTTCTTTCTCTCTCTCCAACACACTCAAACATACCCTGTAGTCTGTAATTAAGTGTATTACTCAAACTTCCTCTCAATCATATACCACAGGATAGAAAGGAAGAAAGAGACGTTTCCTGGCTTTCTGATGTCCAGGCTGGTAACTTCCTTTTCATATACTCACACACACACACACACACACACACACACACACACGCACACTCATACACACACATACACACACTCATACACACACACATACACACACACATACACACACTCACACACACGCACACACACTCACACACACACTCACACATACACACATACACATACACACACACACGCACACACATACACACACTCACACACACACACACATACACACACGCACACACACATACACACACACACACACACTCACACACACATACACACACTCACACACACATACACACACGCACACACACACACACACACACACACGCACACACTCACACACATTCACACACATACACACACACTCACACACACACACACGCACACACACGCACACACACACCTTCACACTCCTTTAGTGCTTTCTTTCTTCTAGGAAGCAGGGTTTTTAAACAATGATGGGTGTAGGGCCCAGATCACTTTACGTTTTTCATTATTCTGCTGTAAAAACAGGAATCTGTCCCTGCATCTAAACACCAAATTACCTGATGAATATCACACCTTATCAGAGCTTAAACAACCTCCTATACTATCTATTTCATTATTACTATATATGTCTTTGCCCATGATTCATAGATGTATCTCCATATCTATCCACCCCAATGCAGTAACCCTCTATCAGACTCAATTGAGGGCCACTTGCTGCCCCCTGGTGTCCATCATGTGTTCACACTCATCCTCTCTACTGTAATAATAAGTACAACTCACAGCGTTATGTTTGAGTCACATTTATTCTTTCCAGGGAGGTTTGTCTTTGCTTTGAATGTGTTACAAAATACATGAACAGAAAAAAAGAATTGAACAATGACAGGTGCTGAAATGGACTTAAACTCTCCAGATGTTCACATTGCAATAAATACTGTTAGGAATGGATTGATTGGACATTGCAGACAAATACACACACACCCAACATGTACTGCTCTAGTGACTATCATTTAATGTGTGAGAGTGAGAATGTGAAGTCCATGACAGGATGTCCTTTTCTCCTGTCCGAACTGTTTCCTCCCTGGAGCTTTTTTGGGGTTTTGCAGAGTGGACGTCCTTGTGCAGAGGGCGTGTTCACTTCTTCGTGGGCTTGTCGTTGAACTCCAGGAAGAAGTCGTTACAGGCCACGGTAAGAGCTCCGACCAGGATGATGAACTCAGTGAAATCTACCTCTCCGTCATTGTTGGAATCCAGGTCTCCCATTACCCTATCCACTGCCTCCTTATCCTGGGCGTTCTGCAGGAGAGAAAACAGAAATGAGGGGCTGAATCTATTTAACACACGAGTAACTTTGCATCTAGTTTTCCTCACTATCTCCTCTCTTACCCCGAGGTAGTTGCCGAGCTCTGTGGTGAGCATCTCTTTGAGCTCAGCCCTGCTCAGTGTGTATTTGTCCCCCTCGTTTCCAGAGTACTTATGGAAGGTCTGGATCAAGAGCTGCATGGCGTTCTCCAGGGTGGAGGTGTTCTCTGAGTTGGGCAAAGACATTCTGGAGAAGGACAGAAAAGAAGGAGGGTTAGAGAAGGCGAGAGCAAGCAAAGTCCTCCCATAATAAACTATTTGTAGCATGGAGGAAAAGCGTGCTGGAATCAATTAAAATGCTTTTTTGGTTGCTCTCTGTCTCTCTTTGTCTCTTTATCCCTTCTAAGACACACTGCTAGACTGATAGATTCATGGAGAAGGACACAAAGAATCATAAGCTACAATACGTTTACTGCTAGAAAACAGATCCATTATGAGTTCAATCTATCTGGATAAAGCAGAGGTGGAGAGTCTGAAACCCTGCACAGCCTTGGAGGCAATTCGTTCCGTTTCCTCATCAAAAGTGTTTCCTCCCTGACAGTTGTCCTGATAAGATTCTGCTAGAGATTAAACTGATCCTCAATCTGTTTGTTGCTTTGCCCCTGCCAGAGGATCTCTGGGAGTCAGAACATAGACAGCAGTCGGACATGTGAGCCAGCTGATAAGAGTGAAACTCTAAGCTGGCGAAACAGCCCAACCAGTGGAGGAGATGTAACCAGGACACGCAGAGGGAACCTGATCCGGATTTTACTTTAGCTCCACCGGACGACAGAAAGAAAACAAAGACAGGTGTAAGTCTTTGCCTTTCCTGAACCTTCCTCACCTCTCAACTGTAAAATAGTTTTCCTAACTGTCACTCACATCCTACATCAGTTTCTCAATGTGGACACAATGTTCCAAAGTGTCACGGATCAACAGAATAACAAAAACGTATCAGTTTTGGTAAGCTCTGTTCAAGATACACAAAGGATTCATATCTTATCCTAAAAACACAGAAAGCATCTTTGTTGATGATTTGAAGTACATCCAACAAGCAGTTCACCTACAGATAGCATCGTGTATTGGATGCACCCTCAAAAATCGACTTTAAGAGTAAAAATCGTAAGAAATAACGAAACAGAGACAGTTACATAAATTCTTACCTGAATGGAGGGCGAGTGATGGCCTGCAGGTCAGGTGCAGAGAGAAGGCAAGAGCGAGTGATGAGGAGGATGAGCAGGACAACGTCTTAAATACATCACTCACTCCACCCATCCCACCTATCCCTTCCTCCTCTCTCCCTCTCCCTCCTTGCACCTGTCGCCCCCCCTTCCCCCTCCCCTCCTTCTTCTCTCCTCCTTCTCTGTTTACGCATAAGACACCTGCTATCCCCTAAACTGACACAGGAAAGATCCACCTGCCCCCCTCGAGAAAGAAAATAAATGGTACTATGACTACACCATTAGCTAAATTGAAGTACCCATAATAAAAACACAATTGTGTAATTCACATCTAGACTCTTTATTGTATGGTAAGATAGAAGTGTAAATTGAGTTTGTGACTGATACAGTATCCAAAGGATTATTGTAGCACAGATGAATGGAGCCATCACACCTGGCAGCCATGCAGAGAAATCCCCATACAAAGACCGCAAAACACACACAAAGGAAAAGAACATGCTAATACACACACGCGCACACATGCAGGCACACTCACACATGAAAACACACACACATTTAAAAAAAACAAAACACAGACACACCTAAACCTCTAAAACATGCAAGCAGTACAATGGATACAGAGAGAGCCAAAGGGCTTTGCATGAAAAGTAAATAAATGACATAAGAAAACATGTGATCATGTGTACAGTTGAATGAATGTTCTTGAAGCTCATATTCTCTAAAGCAAACAACATCAACATTAATGCACGACCACTGCAGGATGTCATGAAATGTATGTTTGATCAGCCTTGGGGGTAAGTGCATCTTCGTGTTAGTGTGCCGTCGCAGCAGTATATTGTGTCAGTGAATGGTGGCGGCACAGTTTGTATGCATGTCTGTATGCGCCATATGTGTGTATGTATAGTGTTGCAGAGTGGAGGATGGTGAACAATAGGAAGCGAATACTGTGTTCCAGGATCTGGTTGCAATAGTTGATGCATCTAAAGGCTGCTGAGTTTGACTAGTCAGGTATGTCACAGCTATATTTAGCAAGCGTTGCTGGTAGCTATGGAAGGAGCAGGTATCATTACAGCGGGGCCTGCGGGACAATGTCAAACCATATCAGGGAAACCACGAGACACATAGCTTATTCTGTTGGGTTTCCCAGCAGTATTTTATATTGGAAGTCAATGGGTACCGTCATCACTTAAAGGGGACCTATCATGCAAAATGCACGTCTTTTATACATGAATATGTGTCCCCGGTGTGTCAGGGAACTCACCAAGTGTCAGAAAACACAACCCTCTCTCTTTTCCTCCATACCCAAATCTCTAAAAACGGGGCTGCAACGGATCTGATACAGACTGATCCAGATTTGAACATTCCTCTGACGTCAGGACGGCGGAGCTGACCTATCAGGGGAATGAGAGGTTACCGTGGCATGGTAACAGCATGGTAACACGACGCTCGTAACTCGACCCCCTCCTTTGCAGGGGGGGCGTGGTCAGATGCAGCGCATGCAAAGACAGGGTGGAGGACAGCAAAATAGAGCGAAATGAGGCATGGTTAAAATGCATGATCTGTTTGGTATTTTGAAAAAGAAAACGTATAAATATACCTTATATAGGTATGGCCCTACAATATATTATTCAAATATAGCATGATAGGTCCACTTTAAACGATTAAATGAAAATGCAACTTAAGAAAGACTCTGAGACAGATAATATAGTTTCATCGTATAAAGCTTTTATTCTGAAAACACAGTGAGTATCTGGTATATAATTGGTATAAAAAAGACACTCCCATCTTAGAGTCCTTCAATGTGTCCTTGACAGTGGAGATCAATATGGTGTGAATGAAAAAAGGCTGATCTGGACATTAAGAGCATTACACAACTGGTTGATTAACTGAATAAAAAGTATGGACTGTTTTGAAAAAATGTATATCTGATGTTTAGCATTTAGAAATCTAAAAAATATACTTAAAAATCCCCAAAAATAAATGCTACTCCCACAAACACTGTGGTTTAACATCTATGATGCATCTGCAGTGGCTCCAGTCTTGCTCGCACTGAGGGAGGAGGCCAGGTAGCCAATCAGAGTGAGGTATTCCTGGAAGCTGACCTTTCCATCATTGTTCGCATCCAATCCGGACTGCATCTCCTTAACGGCAGAGGAGCAGTTGGTATCCTGCACACAAAATGAAAGACAGAATAAGATCTTTGAAAAACAATCATATATTCTGATGAATAATCTGTACAGCAAAGAGTGTTGTCGAAAAGGCTAAACCTTCTTTAGTTCCTTACCTGCATTAGGCCACCAAGCTGCTTCTTTACCAGGTTCTGGAAGCCGCCTCCGTTTAGGTCCTCCTTCCCCTTGGTAGATTTTAGAAACGTGGTGACCACAGTCTTTATGGCTGACTCCATATCTAAAGAGAGAGAGACAAGGACACACAGTGAAGAATTGAGTAAGGGAAGTGGCAAAGAGAGATACTGCCATATCTTAGACACTCCGACATCATGCCATTGGCTACAGTTCCTAGGTATTTTATTAATATGAAAACATATTTACATGGGGGTCTAAGGAGGATAAAAGGCTTATTGTTAGTTATTAAGTCAGGGAAGAGAGCACAGCATGACCTTGGAATCCTTGTGCACAGATCAAGATAAGAGACTCCTAATTAACTCTGTTATATATTACAAAGTACTAAGATCAAGTCATTTTACAGCATTCCACTTCATGTTGCATGTGTGATATGATTAGAAAAATACTGAAATAAAATGTAATGATTTCAGTTAAAAAACAACTTATAGTTCTGCAAAAAAACAGTTGTAATCAGCAAAGCAAACCTGGCTGAAATGCCTTACATCAGGTTGAGACACTGAAGTGTAATTCTTCTACTTCTAATGTCTTTATCAGAGCATAAACATGGGAGAAAGGTGAGACACACAAGTGATGTCAGCATAGAAAAATAGGGACAAGGGGGGTTGCAGACCCTGGAGGATCTTGAGGTAAACAGAGCGAGAGAGAAGGGGTGATGGAAGGTTGAAGAGGAGGGGAGTCTCTGAGGTAAACACAATGGGAGCTGTGATCTCTGACGGTGGACATCTGATCCCCAGAAGCCAGCGTGAGGCCACAGCTTCAGATTACTGCCTGCTGCCCGTCTGCTGCTGCTGCACACCGCCCTTAAAACTGTACGAATACACTGCTTACTGTGCTCAAATATGAACATAACACAGTACCAAAAGATTAAACTAGCCTGAAACATCTAATGCTGCTGTTATTGAGAGGGTCTCCGAGTCATTTGAAGCTAAACCATCATCTGAACATGAGACAAACTGTTTTAAGATTGGTTATTTCCACTCACTGCATATTCCTAGTTTGACCTTTGACATAGACAATGGAAACACATGTATGCTTTCATAGGATTTTAAATCTTGTATCAAAACAGTGGAACACAAAGTGACACAAGTGAATTTGCATACTGAAACCACGGATTAACTTGTTTCCTGAATGAGCTTGTTGATTAACTTTAGGCCTTTCCACAGAACACGTGTTGACATGTCACAGTAGGAAAAGCACAGGTGTAAATAATAAAACTAATGATGGCCCTGTTCCATTTAGCCACTTTGGTTTCAAGCTCCTAGTATTGTGCACGGCGGCTCTCTGTTACAACGTCACGGCTCACTGGGACACCTGAATAGAACAGAACCATCCGTAATGTCATTGGCAACACCTGTACTTTTGCTACTATGACAAGTTAAGATGTCTGCGGTGAAAAAGGTCTGCTGTCCCACGATGCAGTGCAAGAAGAAAATAGAGGAACTACTCACAGCTGCAACAAAAGTATATATATATACATTTGTGGTGGTGATGAGAGAGCTACATAAAGAACGTAAAGCATTGAACAGATACAAATACATTTAGTTCTGAAATGGAAAAATGATAAAATGAATTGTGTACTAACTGCAAAAACAGAGTATTATGGACATTTTTTCGATATATTTTTGTTTGTTTTGTTTACAGCAGGTACGTATTACTGAAGTAGGAATCACAGCTGCGGTGTGACAATAATATCTCACTTTCACTTTGTCTTTTCTGTTCCCATTTATCTTTCTGTTGTCTCAACAAACAACATTTCTAAGGCAACTGCTCACAGAATATAAAGAGGGCCTGAATGAATGCTGCAGATACTTGAGTAGAGTTGATAAGTATCGCAGCAGTGGGGAGCGAGGCCTTCCTGCAGGGTTTCCACTGAGTATCGGAAACTACCTGGAGGCAGCGGCGGCCACAGGATGGGTAATGATGAGGGGGGGGGAGGGGGGGGGGGGGGCTGTGGCGATGTTGTCGGAGTAACTGTAGAAGCTGCTGCTGAAGCTCCTATCTGACACAGTCGTCACAGACTGTGCACCCACCCTGGCCTTCACACACACACACACTAGAGAGGGACAACACCAATTAGGACTTCTGTTGCATTAACCTAATTACTGGGTGAGTGAGAGCAGGCACACACCCTGGATTCTGTTTCATGACTCCCTAACATGCCAGAACACACACACACACACACACACACACACACACACACACACACACACACACACACACACACACACACACACACACACACACACACACACACACACACACACACACACACACACACACACACACACACACACACACACACACACACACACACACACACACACACACACACTATAGGTTACTATAATTGTCCCAACACCCGAGACAAATAGCAGCATGGAGCCTGCAGACCGGTGTGTGTGTGTGTGTGTGTGTGTGTGTGTATTCTTTACCAAAATGCCTGACAGGCCACCCTCCATTAGTGTATTTTCCAAATGTGTAATGAGATAAGCACGAAACCAAGTCGTCTTCAGTCAGACCACAGAATTACACAAGGTGCCTGTCGTAGGGTTTGTCGGATAAGCAGGAGGTGGCCTGACAGGGAGTGTGTGCTGAGAACAGAGGAGGTTATCCTGCAGCCTCAGCATGCAGGGATTATCTTGACTATGGTGTAATAAATGTTCGTGTGAGGCCCAGAGCATAGTTTGTTGGCTTTACTCATTTTTGGCATTTCACTGGAATGTTGCACCACAAACATTAGTTCACTGATTCACATGTTTTTGGGCTTGAAATATTATATTTTGTATGTCTATATGAACCACTGTCAGTTGCATAAAACTACGATAGAGTGATATTTTTTCTGCTACTTTTGATATTTTTCAAAGCCTAAAGTTTATTAAATAAATATAAAAAGCATCTGAATAAATAAATATGTTTTTTTCTACCCTGTTTCTTACAATACTTCAGACATATATTGCTATCCCTTTAAATTATGGTCTGACGATTGTAAACTGCATTATCCAGTTTTAAAATTGGTCAAGTTAAAGTTCAATGTTAATATGTTAAAAGTATATTTTGGCAGAGTTTAAGAGCATTACATGTCGTCTCTATTGCTTATTTTAGCATGTGTTTTTCTGTTATATCCTTTTCTCTCATTGGTCATGTTTTGTACCACTTTTTAGGCTGCATTCTTAAACTGGTCTCCCAGGTCAAGCATGCAGATTCAGGTAAAAAAAAAATCAAAAAAAAATCATATACATGTCTTATAATAGATTTTACTGTGTTTAAATGTGTCTTAGACTTATTTGTACTATGTATTATGTCATTTTACCTATATGAAAATGAAGCTCCTAACAATTACAGTATGTTTTAAGTGTGTGTGCACCTCCCTGAGAGAACAAATACAGCATTGTGGACTTACATACGTTGGTGAGATCACTCACTAGCTTTAAGGCTCAACAAGTCCAAACCAGTTTACAGGCATGTCAGGTATACGGCCACCCAGCCCAGGCCATGGCCATGGCCATGACCTCCCCCCCCCCCCCCCCTGAAGCCGGACGCCACAAACTGTCTGTCCATCCTTCATTTCTCGGCTTTTACCAGGCTGCACACAAAGCACCCAGGCCATTATTCTGCTACTTGATAGTTCATGAGCTCCTGAGCATTATAAGTCCCAGCGATCAGCTCCACCCTGCTCGTTTTGTTTGGGCTGGGTGTGATTGACTCATTTCCTCCATGTTATCTGTCGTCGCCCAGGTCGGCATTTCTCCTGCGTGTCACACCAGGTCAAAGCTACTCGAGTCTTGCTACATATCATATCGTTAATAATTCAGACTAAGAGCCCAAATCTGACCGTCGGTACAGTGATCAGTATGGCTGTTTAACGGGGCGAAAATGGCCTTGGCGCATATGCTAAAACTAGTCAGCGCACCGTGCGTAACGGAGATGTCAGGGGCTTGCCCGAGTTTACATTTGTCCCTAAATAATCCTGACCTGACAATTTGTAGAGAGGCCAGAGGAAGAACTGACACACCGCAAATGAATAAGTAAACGTGAGTCGAGACTCCGGTGTCTGTGGAAGTGTAAAGGGATGGGGGTTAAATTACCAAGGAGAACCCGATCCCTGTGCCCATCACGCTGGGTATGACAATAGAGACGCCCGCTAATTATATGCAACATGTATGACACAGCAGAAGAAATAAACTTAACTTATTAAACAGCACAATTAATTACATAGACACGACAGAAAAGTAGTGATCAGACTCACCGTTAGGATAGAACAACAAAAGGCAAGAAAGAAACTGTGTCGGTTACTGCGCTCCTTGTTTCTCACAGATCCTCCTCTTCAGACTGCGCTAGATTAACACATATCTTCTCCGTGATTTAACTGTTCACTCCTGCCAACGTTTTTTTCGTTGTCATAGGGCGTGTGCTTGGGAAAGAAGGAATGTGAAAAGAGGCGCAGCTTAAGCAACACAGACGTTTTGCACCAACTTTTTGTAACAAACATTTCCGTTATTTGAGAAAACAGAACAAGGCTTTGTAATGTGGATTGGTTCATCTTTTTTGTTTTTTTATATGGCTGTTTTTACATTTGAACTTTTTTGGCACACTTTCGCTCAACGTGTAGTGACAAGCGCGCACTCATGGCTAAGTGCGCGTGTGTTCCAAGCTTTCCCAACAGAGAGATGTACTCATGCCACACCCTGAAACTGTACCCAGTGGTGCAACGAAGGAAAATATACTGTTCAATAGAAAGGAAACTTTCAAACACACTGTAAAAAATCAAGGTCTGAGCAGCAAGGAACATTTTGTTTACACTTTATTTTCAGCTTAAAATGCTTAAAATCCAGGCTGAAGACTTTTCTTTTTGCCGCTGCTTTTAATTGAACTATTCATATCTTAAACTGCACTGTAACTTTTATCCATGTATTTTTTCTTTTAATGTTTATTTTATTATCTTTTCTTTTTAATGACTGATTTTAAATGCCATTTTCTTAATGTCTTCCATTTTTGTAAAGCACTTTGAATTGCGTTGTGTTGAAAGGTGCTATATAAATAAACTTGCCTTGCCTTGCCTTAAAACACAAAATCTTGCCTGCCAGCACAACAACTCTGTGTTCGAGAGGGAGATGAAGATCACAAGACACACACACACTTTTTCAGACATCCCCATTCTGCAACTCCCTTATAGACCTGTAAGCACAAGCAGCTGTGAGTGTGTGTATGTCTGAGAAACAGCTAGGACTGGTTTTTAGTATTGCTAATGTTGCAAATTGTTCATTAGTGACTTGTGTGTCAGATGACAGTTGCTGGTGAGAGAACCACGAGAAATAAACACAGACTACTCTGCTTTAGGGTGTTTTCAATTTGGCTTTTTATCCCTTTTTTTTTCTAACTGTATGGCACACAGACAAGGGAGTTACATGCCTGAAACTGTAACAGAGTATCTGAGGACACTCTATTGGCTGAACCCCTCCCATGCTTGTTTGGGAGATGCCCAATCAGCTGCCAGGACTCCTTGAAGTTGAGCTCTCCATCATTGTTCTTGTCCAATGAACTCATGAGCTGGTCAGAGGCACTGGGGTCAGCAGCATTCTGCAGGAAAACAGGAAGACACCACATCAAATACAAGTAGTTAGAACTAGAGTGGACTGAGATATTATTGGTTGTGTGTGTGTGGGGCGATGAGACAGAGGCAAGCTGACACCACTGGCACATACAGCAGTTAAATAATTCATGCTTCGTCAGCAGAAGTGGTTTGGCACTAGGATCTGAAGCTCTGTCACCATCTAGTGACCAAAGGGAATATTTCACCACTCCATGCGATGGGAGCACATGGAATTTTCCACAAAGGGCTGCCCAGTAGTTTGTGTTTGGCCTCAGAAGCTGCTACTTTATGCAATTGTGCTCTGGTTAAACACAACAACACAACCACAAGTACACAAGGCTAGAGAGAAACTGAATTCTCCGAAGGTTGCCAACTCTTTCTTCCATAAAATACTCATTGTTAGTGTGCAGTGAAACATAACATGTTCTAATATCCTGTTACATGATATAACTACTCTAGATACCAGGAAGGAGTGAAAATAGCTAAATATTCATTTGAAGAACTGTTGTTCCACTCAGAAGTAGAGTGAGACCACATGTATTTTTATGTAGAAGAACAAAAATGGCCTTTTGAACACAAGTATGACTAACAGTTAATTATATGGTCACAGCAAAAAGGGCCAATGTGGTATCCAGATGATAACCATTTCAATACGATTCAGCCCTTGTGGGGAGTTATGTTTGACATGGCAAACAAAGAGAGTCAGAGCAAACTTAGAACATCTTTTTGATTTAACTTTAAAAGCTCTTTTCTTTAGAGTATGTTGCTGGTAGCATGTTGCTGGCCTTATCTGTAGATTCTACAGATAAGGCCAGCAACATGCTCTTTCTGACTCTCAGCCACAAACCTATGTGTTCCTTCTTTGGATATCCAACCCCTAATACATCCTCATACTCTTAAAAAGATGGATTGATTCCCTAAAACACTTCAGCTTTTGGCAAATGTTACTCAAGAAGAATAGAAAAGTGTCATTTTCAGGCTTGTATAATGCACATTTGTACAGACAAAATTACACTCCACTGGTGCATCTCTGCAGCGTCGTTGTTAAACAGAAAGCCTTAGCTTGGTAAAGTTAGGAATAGCTCAGATCTTACCAGTTTCATCTCTGCTCACAGTGTCAGAGGAACACCGATACGCCTTGATGTGGGATTCCATCACAAGCCAAGAGAAGGTCCGGTCTGATCTTCGGGCCTTTATTTAAGGAAAGGAAATATGGTTGATTATTGTAAAAATCTATTCTATAATACAGTTCATTTATGATGTGGATTAAGCCTAAATTGGGATGGATCAGAAACTGGAAACACAAATGAGAAGCTCATAAACTCAGGTATTTGTGTGGGTCAGTTGTGAGGACACAAGGGTCTTTTCTAGACAACTACTAAAATGTAAACCATGTTTCCAAAACACTGCTGACCTTTTTCCATGAATTGAATTTTCAGATTCAACCCCAGCGTATATCTAGTCTAGAGCAAGATATGTGTTGCTGTATGAATCACCTCCTTCAGGAAGGACTAACAATCAGAGTAAGGACGCGTTTAGCATACCACACATAGTTTAATGTTTACTCACTTTAGGCCAATGTGCAGAACATAGTCTCACATCTTTCCTAAGCTTTGTAAGGGTGTGAAACTCTGGGAAAGAAGCTGCAGATAGCCCAAAAGAAAGCAGTACATCAGAAATAATTACACTGTGTTGCAAAAACCTTTGAGAATTGGGCACTTGGGTTTCACTTCAGAGGAATGGGATCATTTTAGCCAAAGCTCTGACAGGATGTGCACAATTGGCATATTAGGGAGGCAGTTAGTGCTGACAAGTACACTGGCTTTGTCATCCACATTTCCCCACACCTTGTTTTCCTGTTGCAAGACACACACTCGCAAGCACACACACCCATCCTCTTACACCTGAAACAGCAGTCCTCCGTTCTTCTCTTCCATTCCCTCGGCCCTCTTTGAGGAGTGCAGCTGCTCTCATAGTAAATGACTTCCAGAGAGGACGAAGAAATCACATACTGTAGTCCTATAAAAGCATCAGGGTTTTCCACAGGCACTTGTCTAATGATTTCTATATTTGTATCTAAGGACTTGTTGGTCAATATTTCAAAAATAAATCCAAACTTTTTGAATTCCTTAAAGCTTGCCAAACTCACTGCTCCAGCAGTAGGTCCTCAGAGGAGATGCATTTGTTTTCTGCTTTACGTTTCATGTAAATAAAAAAGTGTGGGAAGCTCAGATGACCTTAAAGTTATACATATATACACAGTAGCAGCACTTAAGGGTTTATTTACGTGTCTCTTTTCACAGGCTTTTTTACTTGGTTATCCGTTACAGAGAGGTGAGCATTAGGGAATGTAAATCTGCATGGGAGTTAGCATTTAGTTGAAAAGACAGCAGTTTAATTGAGTGTTTTTGTGAGTGTGTGACATAACCGCTGAAGCTACAGTAAAGCAGTTTGAAGACGTTATGAGGAACAGCTGCTCACATTGTTACATCAGTACTCCACATGCAGAGAACCACTGCTAATTCCCTGGTATATTAGTTATGTATCTACAACATATCAATAGTATTTATTAAAGAGTATAGTATTATTGTGTTGTGAAAATAGAAAAAATCAATAAATATATTGTTTAAAGCTCCCATGTCATGCTTTTCCGGTTATTACCCGTCCCCTTGTGTGTTATGAAGGTTTTTATGCATGTAAACGGTGTGCAGAGTCAAAACCCTCAAAGTACACCCTGTAGCGAGTAAAACTCTAACACAGAAAATACCTCCCCAAAACGCCTCGTTGGAGATACGTCACTGCCCATTTGAGTCTTCCATTTAGTTCCGGGTACCGCCTGATGTCATGCGGTACCCGGAACGAAATGGACCAATCCCGAAGAGCTATGGCCACACCAGCAGCGGCGTGTTCCTCCTCCAGAGGTTCGAAGAACCGGCATTTCACAGACGAAAGCTTCCAAAAACATTGCCCAGTTTGAGGCCGGATATGCACAGCTTGTTTGGACCGTTTGGAGCAGGGGAAGATCTGGGTATACAACCTGTAAGTTTGCATTGTTATTTGTGTATTTATCAAACAAGACTGTTTAAATGTGTAAACTGTGTTGGACTGCTAAGCCATTGACACAGTGCTAACTGTGCTAACTAAGTTGCTAGAGTTTCCATATATCAACTCTAATATCAGCAGATGGCCTTGCATACATGTATCTCATAGCAGGAGAATGTCTGCATTCACACACAAAATACCTATTGACAGTATACTGCGGGTGATTTGCCGGTCAGTCGCGAAACGTAATTACATTATAGCTGGCGTAGCGATCTAACACACGGAGCTTGAGCTAGTTTTGGTCAGAAAAACATTTTTGTGATGCTACGTTGCTAGCGTTTAAATATATCAACTACAATGTCAGCAGATGGCCTTACATGTTTGTCATGGCAGGAGAATGTCTGCAGTCACACACACGGAATACTCATACAGTATACTCCGGTTTACCGTACATTGTGACCGTACATATACTGCATGTAGCTAACGAGGCTAGCTGTATGCTAGCGCAAAACAATGTATTCATGCAAGTTACATTGTATGGTAGCAGAATACCCGTATACGATTGCAATTATAAACACGTTATTGCTAGCCTAATATGAACCACTAGCTTTTGTTCATAGTAGTTTTATTACACTGCATTATAGTTGCCTTTCCTCCAAGCTAACGTTCATATCGTGTTAGCTACCAAGGTAAACAAAGCTAGGTTAGCATATTAGCAGGCAAGCTGTTCATTACACAACTACTACTAACGAATCTAAAACAACTAAGTTTCTCTAATATTTTGTGATTTGCATTTGATTTCGTCCAGCCAGATCCTGGCGGACAATCCATGACGGGGAAGGGATTCTACTACTACTGAGGCCTCGTGCTAAAAGGCACCGCACCGCACCGGCTGTGCGCAGGCAAGAGGAGGAGGAATGGATGATATACCGTGTATATATGTATATTTATGTTCATTTTGTACATTTCTAAAAATAAAGTTTAATGGAAATACTTAGTAGGCCTATCCTTTCTTCCCTGAATTCATATATAGCAAACCATGATTTGATTTCTCATCAAACAGTAGTAGTTTATAACGGGTACAAATAACTTACTCTTTGTTATGAGAGTAGCTCGTAGGCCACAACGGAAAGACAAGGAGACATACACGAGTTTACAAAACCACGGCACATTTATTGTGGTAAATGCAAAGATAGGTGGTTGAGAGGATCGCAGAGTTAGTCTTCCTGCAGCCGCTTTGGAGAGAGACTGGGGCCGTAGTGTCCGGAGGTGTCCGTGATCGTGCTGATTAGCTTCTTCAGCTCCACCGTAAGACAAAGGCCCTGGGGCCGTCACACTCTTCTATAACAACAGTTAAAAATATATATGTATATAAAATATACCGCTGTACCGACGCCATGATAAGACTGATGTTACGCTGAGAGCAGCCGGGAAAAGCACTGACATGGGCGCAGCCTCTCTGGTGGTTGACTAATCAGAACGAGTGGCCGAGCTGACCAATCGGAGCACACTAGGCTCACAGGGAGGGGGGGGCAAGAGCTCCAACGAGTCGTTTAGTGGAGAAAGTGAATACTGCTGAATACACATGCTTGACAGAGATGCTGTATGCGAAACCAATGTGAGTTTGGAAAATTGCACAGTATAAATCTATTTTAGTATACCTCAACAATGTAATTATGATCAGTGGAAATGGCCATGACATGGGCCCTTTAAATTTTTTTTTTTTTTTTAAAAGTATAGTATTTTAACCAGGCCTTTTTCCAGTTTATAGTCTCAAAAAGGCACCATGCTTGACTGACAATATGTGACTGAATGACATGGAGTCATCGTACTCAATCTTACTGTCTCGATTTTCATTCTTGTTTTCCTCTGCTACCCTGGGCCAGTACATACCACTCCACCCATCTGGATACAGGGAATATAAAAAGGAAGAAACTGCCAAAAAAAGTTTCCCCCGAGGAGAAGTTACCGTCAGCCTGGGAAAGGCAAACCAAGGAGAAAGGAGGTGATTCATCTGCAAAGGAACAATAATATATCAGTCATGTTTCATTGATCTGTCAGCAAACAGCTTTTCACAGATCCCACTGGATTTCAAAAGAAATAGGTGGGACAACTGGTCAAACAACAATTTAGTTATTATGAATTACCAACAAAACAAAGTCTCACCTTCTTTCCAAATGTGCAGAATCTCAAGGACTTGGATCTAATTCTGACGAGGAGCTGAAAACAATGTGTGTAATTAAAAGCACATGTAAACCTTCAACAAAGTGAGTGAGAAAAAAAATGACAAAACAGAGTTATTTAAATCCCAGCGATGCGCCACATTTATTATTCTGCTCTTGCAACAGTAACAGGGCCAAATAGAAAACATCCTAACATACAAAGTTCTCGATGCTGCCACAAAGCCCACAGCATGTGGTTCTGCAAACACCTTCCGAAGATCTCTATGTGGCTTTAGACCTTTGATTTAGCAACATGTAATAAGTTAGCGTGTAAACAGATAGCAAGTACTAAATGCGTTTTTGGGAAACTATGCCCCACGACCTCAGTGCTACAACCAACCTTATCAAGAAAAGCTAAATTCAAGATAAAACAATTAAGAAACCTTAGTGCACGACATAAGCTCAGTACCTGAACAAAAAGAAGCTCAACATGTTGATATCTTATGTGCCAACCAAAGATATTTGTATCTAAATTATGCCAAACTCTATAAATAAGTTCACTATGTAATTCTGCATAGTCCTTAAAACACATTTAATGCAATATGTACAAACATTCAAAACTAAATCAATACAGACTTCTCTACTTTCACATTCAATATTCACTAAACTGTTTTCAGCAGTTCATGCCACCCTTTCTAAAAACGGATGGTTTGAATATAATCTAATATGAAGTGCAAAGCTAAAGCAATACAAACAAAGAGGGCATGTAAGTTCAGTGAACAGGACATCAGTGCAGAGGTGTGTTGTGTGATAAGACTAAACAGCAGCTGTCAATGAGGAGGAGTATCAACGCTAATCTAACAGATTTGATTTCCCATAAGTGAAGGAGTAGAAATAACTTTCACACCAACGGATATTCAACATTAGCTGCAGCCACAAATAAAAAAGAGAAGTGAGTTTTTTTTTAAGAAAGAGCACGCGAAGGCTATGTCATGTTTGCATTACACTTGTTTCTGTAGCCTCTCGTCTTCTATCCAAGTCCATCCCAAAACATGAAGTAAATGCACTCTCCTTCTGCCTTATCAGGGACTAGTGTATGTGTGTGCATAGGCAATACAAAACGTCCCAAAACAGTGAAATTTAATAATAAGTTGAACTTCTCGGACAACAGAAGGGTAAAATAAGGTCCTGTTAAAACGCTGACAGGATGATAAATGTATACTGGTAAGCGTTTGTGGTCCAATATCAAATGTTCCCTTTGAATACCCTCTCATCCGTCATGACTGCTCTCAAGCTACTTTCGACAGATCCATCCATCCCATCATCAGCCGCGTCCTCTCTCCTTCCTCCCCTCCCCTTTGACCCTCCCCTCTTTCTCTACAGCCACCACGGGCGCTGCAAACTTCTTTATGACTTCTTTTCCGAACTCCTCCATTTCGTCCTCTAGGTCACTGTCCTCTTCCTCTGCGTCCTCATCTCCTTCCACCATGTCTTCCAAGATGTCTTCCAAATCCTCCACGAACTCCGTGAAGCTCGTCTGCTCGTGGACGAAGAATCCCTCCTTGAAGAACATGGCGGCTAGCTTTTTGAGCTCGTCTGTTTTGGAGGCAGCCACCCCGGCCTCCTCTGCTCTGGACAGGTAGGTTTGGAGGATGGCCTCGAACTGGGGCAGGGGGACGGGCAGCATCCCCTCCGCCTGGGCGCAGGTCTCCACTGAGCTGCACTGCTGCGTGGCTTTGGGGTTCTGCTGGAGACGGTCTCTCTGCTGCTCCCAGTACTCGGGCTGATCCAGGGAGGGTCTGCTGTGAGTGGGAGGGGGCTTCCTGTCCGCCCACAGAGGCTCTTCCTTGTGGTTTTTGTGACCGTTAGATTTGTGTTTCTGGGAGCTTGATGCGTCCTTTTTCCGATCTCCGTTGTGTTTCCTGTCTTTCTCCCCTCCTCTCTTCCACGGCTCTTCCGTCTTTTCCCACTGTTTCTTCTCATCTTTCCTCTTCCACTCCTTCTCATCCTGACCATCCTTCCACTGTTTCCTCTCCTCCTTCCCCTTCCTCTCTGGATGTTTCCTCTCCTCCCACTCTTTCTTTTCACCCTTTCCTTTGCCGTGATCTTTGCTGTTCTTTCCTTTCCAGTCACTTTCCTTCTTCACCCACTCTTTCCGATCTTCTTTTTCCCATTTCCCTTTGCCACTTTCCTTGGAGCCATCTCTCCCTCCCTTCTTCCATTCCTCCTTGCCCTTGTTCTTCTCTCCACGGTCTTTTCCTACCTTCCAATCCTTCTTCTCTTCCTTCCCGCTCCACTGTTTACCCTCCTTCACTTTCTCATGCTTTCCTTTGTTCCAGTCTTTCCCCTCACTCTTTCCTTTCCACTCTTTCTTCTCTGCCTTATCCTTCCATGGTTTCCCTTCATCACCTCTGCTAGACTTTTCTTTCTTCAAGTCTTTCTCCTTCCATTGTTTTGTCTCATCACTGGCTTTCTTCAGTTTACCTTCCTTATCTTTCTCCTTTTCAAACTTTCCTTGCTCATGTTTTCCCTTCTTCCCTTCTGCTTTGCCCCCATCTTTGAGCTCATTCTTCCCTTCTGCTTTGCCCCCATCGTTCCACTCCTTCTTCTCTCCCATGTCATGTGTATCCTTCTTCACATCTTTCTTCGTCTCCTTCTGGTCCTCCCAAGGCTTTGTGAGCTGTTTGTCTGTGGGTCCAGCTGCTTCCTGTGTGCTGTCCTCTGGTTGGACACTAGAGGGCGGTGTGGTGAGCGTCACAGGAGCTGGAGCTGCTGCTGAAAGGAAAACAAAAAGTCAATACAAAGATGAGATGTGACAATTAAATCAACATACAAGAGGAAAGGGGAAGAACCATACTGCACTCTCCCTAGCTGTCCGATCACTAGCATCCTTGTACCTGGGGGGAGTTTTAATTCAGTCACAGTGGATCTCAGAGTTTCTAGCTCTTTCTGTAGGGCAGGGACAGACTCCAGCTCTCTCTTCATCCTCTCGTTCTCTTTCTGAAGCACAGGGAGAGATGCCATCTCTTTCTTCAACCTACTGTTTTCCTCCTCCACCTCCTCCCTGCGCAGCCGCTCCTTCACTCCCTCTGCTGCGTGTCCCTTGGCTACTTTTAGCTCTTCTCCCTGTGCCTGTTGGAGAGAAAAAAAGAACGGTAAAAGAGGGTCCTGTGAGAATATTACAAACTCAGTGGCATGACACACATTCATGTATACCGCAAACACACACACTCAAGAGGGCAAATGAGGTAAGAGACAGAATGGAGTCACACCTGAAGTTGGGCTTGTAGCACAGAAATCTGCTGGTTCCCTTCGTCTAATCTATTTAGAAGCTCTGTGCTGTCAGCGTCAACTGGGAGTGGAGGAACCTCTAGATTAAGCCACTCCTGTCAACAAAAGACACACACAGCACAACGATTTTAGACATCTCAGATTCAAGATGGCCAGACAGACTAGTGGAGA
This sequence comes from Trematomus bernacchii, assembly GCF_902827165.1. Lineage (NCBI taxonomy): Eukaryota > Metazoa > Chordata > Actinopteri > Perciformes > Nototheniidae > Trematomus > Trematomus bernacchii. The sequence goes on along the minus strand of NW_022987582.1, from coordinate 1,897,715 downwards.
AGGGAGGGAACATTAGTGCAGAGTTGTACAGTTGGTACAAAGTAGGAGTAATGTTGCGAGTTGTGTGGGTGGTCACACTAAAAATGCATGAGGGTAGTACCCATTGTACTGTAAACTAGGGACACAAATGGTATTTATAATAAATAACAGTTAGAGAATACACAGACTGAATATATACGGCGTCAGACTGACCTGTTTTCCGGGTACTTTTGCATCTTTCAGCTCCATTGTGCCATAGTCACTCTCTGCAAACGAATTATGCAAAGCTTAATGTGCATGTGAATGAACACACTGTCAAAGAAAACAAGCAAAAGCTGTGCATATGATGGAAAATGCCACCTTCCCAAACAATATTAAAATAACAACAATGTGCAACTTGTCTGTTTACACTTTTTCCTAAAACGTTTTACAGTGATCATGCTAGGAACAGTGAACAAACACCTACAAAATGGGCATTGCACTTCAAACGATATGATGTTCATACTCATACTCATTGGTTTAAATGTCTGGTGATGCCGGATAAGGATTGTATTACATATCAGCAAACAAGCCTCAAGGAAAATCATTCTCTCTTTTGCTCACACACGTCTGCATGCAGTGCTCTTGAACGTTGCTTTAAAAAAGGTATTTAGATGTAAAACAAAAAACGTTCTGCATGCACATTCAGACACAAACATGCACTGACTCACACATAACCTACCCTCATCCAGGTCCATGAAGACACCTGCAGGTACAATACACCTCAGTCTCAGAGCACCCTTTGTCTACTAATGCAGTAACTTAGGAAATATTCCTCTGACTAACTTCACTTATCCAAAGTTCAACACAGATGATCAACTTTGCAAATGTTCATTAGGGGAATCCTACCTGATAAAAAGATGGTGCCAAGGCCCAGCAGAATGAGAGCACCCAGGATGCACTTGTTCACAGAGAACCCACTGTCATCGTCCCGCCGTGGCAGCTGAAACTCTTCTTCTTCTTCGTCCGCCCGTCCAATGCGCTCCAGAGCTGCCAAGAGAGACCTCCTCCTCCTCACCTCCGGCTCTGGCTCCTCACCCGTCTTCTCAGGTCTCTCCTTACCCACCTCTGAATCCCCGGGGGAGTCTGGGTAGTGGAGAGGGAGCGAATGAGAGGCTATTGTACCTTGCAGAGGTTCAATATATTCTATGAGTACTTGAGCTGCAAAAAAAAAAATGCGATTATTTCAACTGTAATTGCAATATGATCGCGAGATTAGAGAGAATGACACTTTTTGAAACATTAACCACATTGTCTTGGATTGTAAAATGATCATGGTGAGACTTTTAAAGAAGATGTTTGTGTAAAAGAACTTTACACAATATAGCACTGACTGCAGTTTGAACATTGCACTATTGTATATTGCTATTTAGATCAAATGTAGATAAATTGTGCAGCCATCATGGTTACCCCGAGTCCCAATTGTTTAAAACAACTGATAATGTAATGTGAATGTGTTTATGAGACAATTTAATTTCCTGCCATGTTTGTTTTTTTCGAAACTGTTGCAATTACAAAGTTGATGTTAGATAGCACAGCAGCTATAGCGCTGTAAACAGTCTGAAGCTGCAGTTTACTCCAGCTGGGAGATGAGACCCGCTTCTTTATTGGCTCTGCTGTGCATGGAACGCTGGTTAATTCACTGCATTGCTTTTCCTTATTTTCCTTTAATTTGCATAAATAAGACTTCAATGTTGAATAAATGGCCCAGAAACTAATTCAAATGGTTCATTTTGGAACTTCTGGTAGAGAAACTTTCCAAACTACTGCCATCACAATTTGTTGTAAAAAGAGCAATGGGACCATTAAAGGGCTCTGTAAATAACTCCCTGACGCTGAGCTCTAGTTGGTAAACAAAAAGAGTACAACAGAAATGCACAACAGAGCAAAAGAAGGCTCATTTTTTGTAATGCCGTAGCGAGAAAAATAGCTGCAGAGCAAAAACGCCACACTGCAAAAAACTTTAGAGGTCCCAGTCCCTCTGAAGCCAATTAACTTCTGCAAGGTGTCATGCAGCCTCTGTCACATCATGCTGCCTCGTACCAACCAACGCCTCTGCAGACAACCTCCTGGCCCAGATACTGAACAATTCCAAAACCAGCTGGTCCACCAAGTACACTTCAAACACAAATAGTATATCCGGCTTAGTGTCCAAAAAATAAAAGGAAAGGATACAGGCATACCAGGTGATCATCTTTATAGAAGAACATACATAGGATAAAGAGGCTGAGGATATAGTACAGAGAGTTAACCCAACAATCACAAATACATGTTCCTCTAACCTGCAGTGCTATTTATCCATCTAGATTGTTTTGGTGTGAGATGCTGAGGGTTGGAGATACCAGTAAAACTGTCTGCCTTCTCTTTAATATTATGGGAATAGATGGCACTCTGCTTTGGTCCTGAAAGCCCCCCCAAAAAACTCACGAAGAACCGAACACCATTGTCTATATTCAGTTCATAACATAACAGGGTTACTCAAGATAATCAACAGACCTTGTTGTGAGCAGTTTCACGTAGGATCTATTGTCTTTCCACCAAACTAAAAATAATCCAACGAGTTAGCACAAGCCTGTTTATGTTAAGCGTGTCAAATGTGTTTTATTTGCTGCTCCGAGTACTACAAGCCTAGTGCTATCTAGTTCTGTTATAAGACAGATATCTCCAACATATTGCGTGTGGCCGGAAGCTTTTTTGCGATTGCGATTGTGTTAATCCAATGCGTTTTGCCGTATGCGTTCCCGTGGGGCAAGCACCTGAGTAACTCACACCAAAATAATCTGGTGACAAATATCACTGTCCCTTTTTTCTAATAATGACATGACTAAAGTTGTGTTGATCATACCTGCCTGTTTCCCTAAGTCAGCTGTTCTTGGGAAGAGGTCAGACTCCTCCCCTTCATATTGTAGCTCCTCCCCGTTCAGCGAGTGCAGCGCTTCTTCCTGTACGAGCCTCTCCACTTCCTCTATTAACTCCCCCCCTCCCAGAGTCTCTGTGCTCAGCAGGGAGGCTGGGGGCTCATCAGGGGAGGGGGTTATGTGGGTGTAGGAGTCAGAAAAAGAGTCCGGGTCAGGGCTGGCCCCTGCCGGGCCCTCTGGGAGGCCCTCTGATTGGCTGAGTTCATCACTGCCAGGAACAAGGCTGTCGGAGACTTCCAGAGAGCTGGGAGGGGGGGCTTCAGTGACGGCGGCGGGCACGGGGGGTTGCTGCTCTGTTCCCGTGTCTTCACTTAGCTCTGCTGCTTTGTCTTCTGATAGCTGGGACAAGAATCAGGTCATTACAACTCCTTAAGGTAGAACACTGTGAGGTTTGAACTCAAGCTATGTGACTAATTCAATAGCACAAGACATGTTGAGCAGTATGGTAAATATAAAGCACGTTGGCTTAGTTTAGCTCATGGACTGAAAACAGGGGGGGGTGGGTGGGTAACCTGACTCTGTTGAAAAGTAACACGATTACTACCTAAAACTGTTATTTGTTCTTTATATTTAGTTTAATACCTAGGAAAAAAAGTGTAAAAGAATCAATATAGGTACAAATAACAATCTTACAATGGGATATGTGCTGGACAATTTTTGGGCTAGAACCAGTTGCTAAGCAACCTTCAGGAAATTAACTGGCCAATAAATAGTCCAAAATGGTCCAGGAGGATATTGCTACCTTCAAACTGAGCCAACTGTTTCCAGTTTTTGTTCTAAGCTAAGCTAGCCGGCTGTTGGCCGTAGCATCATGGACAGAAATTAAATTAGTTTGAAGTGTCTATCTAACTCTGACAGAGAAGTCCATAAGTGTAGTTTACAAAACTTTGAGATATTGCTTTGAATTGAAACATATATAAGAAATAGGTTAATGTGACATGGTGGTGCATTTCTGCATTTTGTGCACATACTTGTACGGATGTTTTTAAGTTGATTAATAAAAACATAATGATGTGTACTGCAGGCTCACCAGGTGGTGGCCCTCCTCAGGGAGCTCCTCCGCTGACCCTGCCTCCTCTGCACCCTCCGCACCCTCTGCAGGCCGGCTCTCCCCAGGACCTGCTTCACAAACACAGAAACAAGGCAGGAAGGAAGACTTTAAGAGCAGTCGTTAAACATATTAATATGTGACATTACATTACATGTCACTTGTTAGACGCTTTTATCCAAAGCGACTTGCATACATTCGGTACTGTGGGCAATCCCCACAGGAGCAATCTGGGGTGAAGTGTCTTGCCCAGGGACACAACGACATGCTGACTGCAGTGGGACTCAAACTTACTACCCCTGATTCAAAGTTCAGCGCACTAAGTTCAGCACACTATCCCACTGAGCCATGTGACTATTTGAAATGTAGCAACTCTTACTTGGGAGTATGTGGATAACAAAAAATGATGTACTGTGGTAATGTACATTATTATTTGAAATTGTTCAGGTTTTTGTTCCATTTATTACCAAAGAAGACCCATGGGCAAAGCAAGTGATAGACTAGATATTATAAAAGGTTTTTGTGTGAGATATATTTCCTGTGTCAAACACAATCTCACTATCCTGAAATGTATTGTGAGAATCACCTGCAGCAGATGTGAGGCTTTCTTCATGGTGCTCCGTCCCCTCTGCTAAAGGCCTCAGGGTTTCAGCTACAGTCTCCTAGGATAAGCAAACAGGAAACAGGAAACAAACATTGTTAGCGTTAGCGCGCGCGTCTAGAAACACTCCACCCACACTTTTTTTAAAGAAAACATTTTGAGCATCCTTTTATGATAAATAAATCCCAAAAATAGAAGAGTCCCAATTAAATGAAGTAAATGGGGGCTGCGATATAAACAGAAAATTGAAAAAAAAAAAAAAAAAAAAACTCAATTTACAAACTCTCACAAAACATGCAGTATGATCCAAGTCTCATTTATCCAGTTGTATTAAATGCTCTTTTCTTCTCAAACACATGCATTTTTGAAAATACCTAGCCATTTAAAATGCTATGGACTCACACGGACAAGTACTGTAGCCCACCTGCATATATTTAAATTAGTACGATTTAAAATGCACTAGTTGTTTTAGAGAGACTAAACTGTCCTGGGTTTTAAACTCAGAGCCATTAACTTCAATGCATGAAAAATATCTCCACTTTTTGATTCTTCGTTTACCATGAAAGACAAACATGTGTTTCTTTGATAACTCAATGTAACACAGGGTAAGTCATTAATAAACAAATAATCATTCAGAAGTTACGTTTTTCTTTCAAGGCAGTTTGCACTCCTGACGTCTTCTTACAATATCTACTTAATATCAAGGTGACCCAAAAGAAAAGAAATTAGGACAAGGAGCTTTTTTCAATAAAATAATGATTTTTCCATGAGGTCATGCACAGTGACTTCCTAAGCTCTTAACAGAGTGGTGATACCTCAGGAGTGAGGATGGTCCAGCTGTTGTTAGCACTGCTGATGCCAGACATGGCCCCCTAGAGGCTGTGCCTGTCTCCTGCAATACAAGAGGAACAAACAAAACAGATTACAGAAGTTCACTGAGAATAAGACAAATGAAACGTGTACTCCTTTGTGTGTTGTGTCTATACATCAAGCTGGTTGTGTGATTCTAAGCTAATCCTACATTTTTCTATAACGGCAATTAAAAAATGCACTTGTTACTGTAGCGACAGCCAACAACCCCATTGAGCAGGTGCATTACTCAGAAGATTGACACTAGCCCACAATTATGGTGACAGTGTGAGTACTGCAGCTAAAAGATATTTACATATTCTGTTTACCCATGCTCTGGATTTGAATATATAGCTTTGCTATTCAGCCCCACCCATTCTGACAATAAATGAGCTACTGTAACATATTACCCTGTGTGTGTGTGTGAGGACATGTGTTTAAGTGTGCAGGAAGTCCAGTTCCCTGAAACCATTGAGTCCTTCATTAGTAGTTTGTGTGTGTTGAGGGCCTTTTGGTCACCCTAGCTTTTGACTAGCTGGGAAATGTTTTGGCACGGGACAGGGGTAACTAAGGCTGGCACCATTCTTAAGATACAGAATAAGAGTTTCCATTTGAAAGTTACTGGTCTGTCTACAAACCGGTACATTTCCACTGTATAATGGATATACCTTTTCCTATGTGGAATTTGGCTTCACAATGTACTGTAAGATAAACATACAGTGCTGTTTTCCTGAATCTCTGTCAACAGTTATGTTGCTGACTAACAAAACACCTTCCAGGATCCAGATCACTCAAGCGGAAACCGACTGACATTTCAATTTCACCTCCTGTTCATACAAATGTCAGGTTTTACAGCTGTATGAAGCCCTTTCCTCTCAAAACAGCAGAGGAGAACATAACATAAATATATATTTATCATGGGTAGTCTGGCTTTTGTCACTGAAAGCTAACCGCTTACATTAACACAACATTGTCTGGGTAATGATGACACACTTCACTCCCCAAATTAAATTCTATCCCAGCTCCGCAATTTAGGTCTTCTAATCGAGTGTCTCCCAAGAGAAGTCTACTGAATCTAGCCTAGGGCCCTTGGAGCATTGTGAGGCATATAGTGGAATGGCTTAAATAGATACTGGCTAAATATAGCTACCATAAGATTGAGTGGAGACAGAGCATGTAGAAAATGGCCATAAGGAACAACATAGAGACAGAAATGTATTCTAAGGACAGAGTTACAATAATTATTTTAACTGCACCACAAATCTAATGCTTTTAACAGAGGAAAATGTACTTTTCTCTGTCCTGTACTCTGTTTTTACTCACAAATAAAACCTGTTAAGCTTCTAAGAGGCTGGGTTACATCACATTTTCATAGCAGTCATATTTAAAGATAGGCTACTTGACAGCCTGCCTGATCTCAATTTATTAATACCATGTCAAACAGTGATCTGCTATTAGTTTAAATGTAGCCTTTTTTGTTCTTGAGCAAAACACAGCCAAATGAATGTTAACAGCTGTAGGCCAAACCTCACCATCTTGGTCTCAGCAGGGGAAATTACCAAAAAAGGTCAAAAGAATAAACCAGAGGACAGGCCATAAGGAAAACAATGTTAGGCTGTCAGTAAAAGCACCATGGCCAGCATGTTTACAGCAGTTCACACACAGCATCATAGAATAATAATGTATCTTTTAGTTATTGAGACCGCTTTAGAGAAGGGGCGTGATGCCTGTGACAGGAAATGTCATATGGCAGTGAGCAAAGAAAAAAAAAAAACTTATAACCGAGATAAACTCAAAAATATCACTTCTGAAAAAAACACATTGAAGACTAGTGTGAGCAGGCTTAAGCACTTAAGTTTAAAAAGCAAATAAATTACATTACACAACTTTCCACTTTAAGTGTCAACCGAGCTACCAGGAAAAAGTGAGTAAAACTACGTTGTCGACGCAATAGAAGAACAAAAAACAGACGCTGTTGCTTTGGAATATAAACACTTAATGTGCCAAAATGTAGGTTTATTCTTACCGTGGTTCGTCGCTTTACTTCAGTTCCCACAGTCTGTCACAGATACAGCAGCAGACACTTCTGAGTCTTCCCATCCAACCTGCGAACTTAGAAAGTGCCTCATGAACTTGCAAGATTGCCCCTCTCATCCAATCGCAGACAGCTTTGCCTCTGGACCCGCCCCGCTTCCTCCAACTCGACCAATGGCATGCGGCGTCAATGTGCTTCACTGGGAAATGTTCCAGGTTGATTGACACACACAGGTGACGGAGGGTATGTAAAACATACATCATCTTATATGCGTGAAGTCCATCAGTCCAAGGCATTTGATGCCAGTAGTCCATAGGCTTGGGTCGATTCAGGTTATTGGTTACAATATCCTTCAAGACAACTTGTAAAATGTGTCATGTTTTTTGTTCAATACATAATTCATTAATTGGAGCTCAATAAAGACACACTATTGTGCAAACTATGTCTAAGTCACATTAAAGTTGGACACCTAATCAATATTTCTATATATATATATATTCTTCAGCTGTACAAGTAAACTAAAATATTAACCAAAACAAAATGAAAAAACATGCAGACATAACGGTTATCTTTTTTCTATTCATCAGTTATTTTTATTCATTGAACGCCAGTTTGTGTTGTACAGTGAACACCAGGGCTGCCATTCCTCAAGTAGTCAGATCAGCAGGGTTGAACTCAGGAAACTCTGACCCAGTCTCTCAGTGAGCATTTGAAGCTTCTGAAAAAGTGCAAGTGTGTTTCCTGGAACCCAAGAAGAGCATCCTACAACCACTGGAAAACAGAGATACAAATGTTTCAACACAAACTATGTTATGATAAGAACAACTATTCGCCATATAAATTGATGCTTTCTAAAATTGAGATCCTCACTTTAACAGTACCATACATAAATTGCAATATAATCAAATTAGACTCAAGTAGTTTGTTGTCATATGAGAAAAAACTCATACTTGCCAATGATTTGCCAGAACTGCTGATCAAACACTCCATTCTCAATGAAATAGAAGTTGGTTGAAATAACACTCAAGGAGCCGTCGGAAAAAAGTGAAAATCAATGTTCAACCACTTGATCCAGTCTCTTAGTCCAGGATCTCTTTGATGCACCAGCAGCAGAGCAGGAAATAGAGGCACTCCTTAACCGACTGGATAAAACCGTAGGCAACGTTTCCTCCCAATAAGTTCTTGCCTCTTCCCAGACCCATGGCCATGTCCCGCAGATTCTGTCCCAGAGAGGAGGAGGGCATGGCCTGAGGAAGAGGACGCTGGGGATGCATGGCTCCGGAGAGAAAGCGAAGCAGAGGCATCAAAGAGGCCAGCCGACGAGAAGAAATATGAGGTGATGTCTGACAAGTTGAATCAGACTGTGCCAGTGCAACAGTTGAGGTCTGCTTCGTATTCCTGGCACAGTTAGCCCCTCTACTTATAACCTCCTATACAAGCTGCAGGCTGCCTCCATTCACATCCTGCTTTTTCGCGACTGTTCTCTGCTTTCAAACATCCGCTGATTGATTGAAGGCCTTGTTTACCTTTGCTTTGCACTATTCCCTTCTGTTGTATAGGACCCCACACACTCTCTCCCTGCGCTCTAATAATCCCTGAATCAGCCCCCTACTGTTACAGGCTCATCTGTTCTCAAACAAGAGGGTTCCAGTAGCTACAGTACAACTGCCCCTGCACCCCACTCTTTGTTCAGGACATGTCAGGCGATCATACCTTCCAGCAGTGTCTGCTTCGTTGTTTATTTTCCAAAGTTGTTTGGTGTACTTTTATAGAAAAATGAAGTTATCTTATAAATAAAGCCTTTCCAACAAAGGGCCACACTCTCAGGCCTAACACACACTTATATCAGAAGCCAAACTCACAGAGAGAGATGAATGATATATGTATTTATATATGCAATCTATATTTTCAGATACAGGTGTAAACACAAATGTTTCCCTAAAAACAAAAAGTACTAAAAAACAGAAACACAGAAAGTAAAAATCAATATCTTTGCACGCTATTCAAAAGTAACCTTTGGCTTTCACAAATTAAAAAGTACAACAGCATCATCAACACTATCACCATCACCAACAACAAACAACACATACAAAAAAAGGATTTTCATGCAACAAAGGCATCTGTGATGAAGGAAGATAACACAGGACTGGTTCACTGATGATGACGAGGGTCCAGTGGGTCAGTTTATGAACACACACTCACAGTAATGGCAGATATTAAAGCTCTGGTTTTCCCATCTCTGACCTACAAAAACCTAAACAGGTGTGTGTGTGTCACTGACCCAGCTGTCAGTCAGGTATGTGTATGTGTGCATTACATATGAACCCACTTCAGGGTCTGACGACTAGTTGACAGTTAAGGTTTAGCTTAAAAGATCCCTTCTCATGTTTCAAGAGTTTGGCATCGACTTCTTTGACAAGTTCAATTGGATTTAAAAAGAGCTACCTCAGTGCTGTGGTGTTTTCTTTTTCTCACATAAGTCATTAAGGACATGATAACAATAATCCAACACTGAACTGACCAATCAAGAGTCTATGTTATTTACAGATGGTCAGGAAATTACCCCTCCCTCCACGATGACATCAAGTATCTGTGACTATAAGCTGAATGCAAGAATGTGCAAGAGGAGATTGCCATCACTGGATCTGTGTGTGAGTGTTTATTGGAGTGTCATTTTTGCAAAGTCTTTGTTTAACTGAGAGGCTTGTGTGAGATTCTCCTGTAGTCTACTACATTTGAATTAAGTACATAAGGTGACTGCATTGAAGTCACGTGACTGCATTGAAGAAACAAGGCACAATTAAAAAGATATACAAAAACAACATCATCATCATGAACTGAGGAAGGAGAAATAGAGAAGGACAAAAAAATAGCGTGAACTTCTCCCCCCTAGATCCTCAGTTTGTGAAAACAGCACACTGAGGAGCAACATTTGGCTTAACATTAGCAATGCTCCGAAAACAGGTATGTACTTTTTGTTTAGTTACCACCAAACCACCTCATTTTTTTTTCCCAAAGCACATTATTCCCTCAAGTGATTGAAAAATAAAGCAACATCACGATTCACAAAATCACCTTACCAGTTACAATGATCATTTTGCAGAGGGAGAGTAATTGCGTGGACTGTTCAATGTTTGCCTAAATTTAAAGCGCTCTTTTTTTAAACTCCTCTGCTTTCAGTCATAATCCCCCATAAAGATATAAACCATAGATTGTCAGTGCAAACACACACTAAGTGTCAAATTATGCTTCTCTTAACATACTTGCTATTGCGTTTTTTTTGGTGACATCAATGCACAATTTACTTACAAAATCTCAGTTTTGATAATGTAGTCAAACACAACACCTAGATTCTTCTCCCCCCTAAATCCAATTTTAATATGCATATTAAATCTAAACTTGCTCCCAATGCTGTAAGCCTACATGATAGATAACTGCTGATGGTTGTCATGGCTTTTCTCTGCTGTTGGCAACCAATTCATGTTCTTTGGCATGACAGGTGGTGCAGACCATGTGTGGTTTAAAGGTGTGTGTGTGTGTGTGTGTGTGTATGTGTGTGTGTATGTGTGTGTGTGTGTGTGTGTGTGTGTGTGTATTTACAGAGGGATTAGGGAGATACAGCTGTTTAGATCCTCCTCAGAATGTCCTAGAAGTAATGAGTCCCAAGAGAACAGTTAAAAAAAAAAAAAGGACGTGGTCATTGGCGTAGCAATCCCCCAGTTTTGCATACAGGCTTTCATCGTCGCCAGGTATCACTCCAGGGGTCAAAGTTCAAAAGTCCTTAAAAGGGGAGTGGCTTGGGGCAGCCTCCCCTGATTAGGTTGGAAGCAAAAACTCGTTTATGCATAATCCCCAGGCTTTTTTTTTTTTTTTTTTTTAAAGTCAGGTTTGCTGCTGAAGTGCTCCATTGACACGTGAAGTGAAGAGTTTATGTCTCTGGAAAAAACAATCATTACCATCCAGTTCCTGTTTTGCCAAATATGCTCCAGCGACAGTGCGAGGAGGGAAATCATTTCGCTGAATGAAACAACACACGGTTACAAGCACTGAAAATCTCATTCAATGTCCCATTAATGCTCCTTTCTTCATGTTTGAGTCCTTTTTTTTGGTACAAGATTCCATGAATTAGTTCTTATTTTTTTCTCATAAATTGCATGTTATTTTTTTTCCTTATAAAAAAATGCATTTTGTTTTCCGCCCTGTTTTTAAATTAGCAAAGGGCTCCTCCCTGGTTCACAGTAGGCTGTTGAGAAATTGCAGCGGTGCTTCTCCGTGTTGGAGGGGTGCGCCTGAAAAGAGTTGGGGGTCGAAGACTGCAGGTCACAGTTCAGCTTTCAGAAAGGAAAGGAATATGTAGCAACAGCAGCAAGTGTGTGATTTACAGAAAGATTATATATTTTTGGCTTTCTTTGCAGTGTTGTGTGCATATTTATTATTGTATATGTATGTATGCATCTGTGTTTAGTGTAGTGTTGCTGTGTTTAAAGCATATGAAGGTGTCTATGTCTGGTGTTGAATTGCTTCAGGAGTGTGTACATTTGGTGGAGTATTTCATTGGCTTGTGTAACGTTAGGCTCTGCGCTCTACTGGCTGTTGCAGACACACTTCGCTACCAGCAGATACGATGGGGAGTCTGTTGTCCATGTGGTAACTGATCAGGTGACTCACACTTTCAAACCGATGGTCTTTTGTGCGGACCTAAAAGACATAAAAAAAGTGTTAAAGGCAAGATACAAACCTATACAACCAAGTGTTAGGAATACAAAATGGCCAATTCATGCTTCTTCATCCCCTTTGTAATCTCTCTCGCCCCTTATGATCTCCTCCCCCCTTCATGACTCACCACTCCTTCTGGGTCGACTAGTAGCAGGTGTTTGGGCTGACCCCCCTGCTGTCCCGTGAGGACATACTGTCCAGGCGTGGTTCCAGACTCTCGCACGAGGAAGTCTCCATCGCGGGTCAGAAGCCTCTCTGCCTCCCTGCGACTCAAGCTACCGTGGAACCAGGACTCGCACTGCAGCTGCTCCACCAGAGGGGGCGCCGCTGACACCGAGTTTGGACCACCATGTCCAGAGACTCCCAGGGCATCGTCAAACGGCTCTTTAGAAAATAAATACACATATAATTGTATTCTTTTATTGTTTATGCACATGTATAGGAAAACTCATGTTCCTGGTTTATTTTATAAAGAAGATGATTGGACCTTATCCAAGTGAAGCGCATGGATCGACAGATGCATGCCATACTCTGATAGTGGACTGTGTCTCTAATGTGAAAGGCTTTATGCAGTCAACCAATCATGTAACATAAAATGCCCCTGTAATGGACAAAGGCACTCTAATTCCCTTATCTTCCTCCAAGACAGCCTTCTGCGGGCAGCTCCACTCTTCAATTAGCCTTTCATATGGAATGTAAAGCACACACTACTCTGCTCGTCTCATCAGTCAATAATTAACCCCTATTCTTTCCACATGGTAACATAACTGCACATTTGTGCTACCGGTATTTCTGTTCATTAAGCTTTCAACCCACAGAATTTGTCATTTACAAGAAATCATATAATAACTTATTTCAGTTATTTAATTTCCCTGCATTTCAGCTTCATTTATCAAGCTGGTGTGATATTACTAACACATAATAGAAAGACTGAGTAAAGCACTTACTCATGTCAAAAGCATCTCTGTGAGCATTTCCATTGGCTGCAACTGGGAGACGGGGTTTGTCAACGTTGACGTATGAAGGGTCATCGAACAGTTCTCGTCCCCCTTCTTTGGCACCCACTAGAAGAAGGAAAGGAAAAAACAGGTAAGCGACCTTAGCACAACTTTTCCATTTCTTCCTTAGCCATGCACAGTTGATAGCTTAGTTACAATTAGCATGGGAGTTGTTGAGTTACGGGACAACATGTTGTGTGCAGTCAAAGTGACCTTGACCATTGTCCACCAATATCTGGGTCAATATCACTATAAAGTAACTTTGGTGTCCCCATCAGAATCCCTCAGTTATCATGAAAATGTAGCAGAATAATGAAACTCTGAGGTCTTATTATAAAAGGCCAAATATTTACACACATATCAGTACAATGATAAGTCTCTTGAAATGCGTTTCCTTCCTTTTATACCGTATTTTTTAATTGGATGTACGTGATTTTGGCATGTCCCGCACACTGCTCTGCTGACTACAGTGTGTGTAATAAGTGGTTAAATGATACTACATTTAAAAAATAATAATATGGTTTTATTGTCCACAACGAGTTATTTGATAAAACGAGTCATTTTTATCATGTATATTCTATTTTCATAATAATATTGAACATTTTTCATGTGTCCCTGACATTTGCTGTCCACCCTGTCATTAAGGGGTAACTGCCCCGTAAAAAACCCTCTGATGTTTTCAGTGACATAACTACCACCATTTTGTCTTTCCTCAATGGAGGCTGAGACATTGGCTAGTTGCAAAGTACGTGTTTTTACTTATATTTCGAAATTGTAATCATATTATGTGTGTAGTTGGATATTGTCAAGCTTAACATGTCCACTCTGTCATAGTGAAATGTCAATGAATAGAAAAACCTTTCAGAAATTCAAAATATATTTGTTAAACAGTATACAGTCACCTTACTAACTGAATCATGTTGCTAACTGAAGGTCCACCATGTGCTCATTAAATGCTAATATTAGCCAAAAATGTCCACCCTGTCAGCAAGCCTTCCATAAATAATATAAAATGTACATTTTCAGAAAGCTATAGTCCCTTTCTCAACAATATATTTCAGTTAATGGAAAAAGTATTTGGATAATAATGAAATGATGGCAAACTATTTGTACCATTGTCCACCCTGTCAGCAAGCCTTCCCATGACAGGGTGGACATGGACATTTTGTCCATGAGGGTGGATACATTTAGCTGTTTGCATGTACTTTGCACAACCCGGGCCCTGAGGTCCTCTGAGCAAGGCCTCCTAAGGGTGCCCCGAACCAGGCTAAAAACAAAGGGGGACCGTGCCTTTGAGGTGGTGGCCTCAAGGCTCTGGAACTAAGAGCCTCTGCCTCAGTAGAGATTTTTAAGGGGCAGTTAAAGACCCACCTCTTCCGTCAGGCCTTTGGGGCATCGGAGGAGGTGAGTTAGTAGCTGTCTTTTATTGGTGTTTTATCGTATGTTTTATCCTATGTATTACCTGCTGTTGTTTTATGCCTTTTTATGCCTTTTATTCTACATTTTAGTTGTACTGTGAGTTGTGTACTGTACTGTAAAGCACTTTGTACATTCGTGTTGAGAAGGGTGCTATATAAATAAAGTTTTACTTACTTACTTACTTACTTACTTACTTACTTGCAGTTAATTTATAAAAAGTGTGGGAGCTTGACCAACATCCATTTCTAACAGCATAACGTATACTTAATACAATGAATATGAAGTTTAATGGAAAATCTCAGATTTCTTTTTTGGAAATGGGGAAGTCTCAAATGCACCGTATGGTGATATTGACCCATCTATCAATTCACCATTGAGTCCAATTGGCTGTTTGTGCCAACATGGTGGTCGAGGTTTATAGATTTAACAAAGAAAGAAAGACATAGTATTGTAAAAAAATGAGTGACTGAGTTCTATCATAATTGTACCTGGATGAAAATCTGTCCAGTGCCTTACAGAGACAGGCAGAGACTCACCTGGTAGAGGCGGCAGAGGCTGCTTGTGGATGTCATTCTGGCCTGGCTGTCCATACGGCTGCAAACACAGAGGAATAAAAACAAATAATGACTCATGACCACATGTGGGCTTGCTCTTGTGTCTATATACACAAATATATTCTTAATAGGGTTACAAAGGGTCACTGTCAATTTGTATAGCACAAACAGAGCAACTCATATTATTGCTCTTTAATTTTCTCGTCTTGATGATAACATTTTGAAGCGAGGTTTTTTAACTGGTGTATCATCTATTGACTGCAGTATAAGTATAGTTTGGATGTGTTGAAGCAGTATCTGTTGCATTTTATATGCATATTTCTCACCAGCGTGGCACCCGGGCGGGTCCTCATGTCAACCAGTCCACCAGGGGGAGGCTGTTTTCCAGGGAAATTATTATAGTAAGGGACGTCAGGAGGTTGAGCAGCCTCTTCATCTTCTTCCTCCCACGCAGAGCCGTCAAACGGAGCCATTCTGAGACAGAAAGAGGTGATCAAAACAGATAAGATGTGACAAAATACAAACACAGGCTCATGTTTTGGGCCTGAGTGAGGGACATGTTTTGCATTTACCTGTCGTGAGGTGTGACCAGTTTGGGAGGGTTCTTTAGGTACTGTTTGAAACGCAGTTCAAAGGCCTGGCCAATGGTGCTGATGACTTCCTGGGCTAAACCCTCTGAGCACTCCAGGATATGACAAGCTAGAGCAGAGGAAGCACACATGACTAATAAGGAAGCTGCAGCAACATGTATTTGAAAGCAATATGCAAAGATAGAGAAATATTTGGAATTGCAAGCAAAGAAGAATACTGTGTATGCATGTGTATTTTCAGCAGCAGTACATTCTTACATGTGTCTTGAATAATGACACTTAGGTAGTTATGACTGAATTGCATAGAGAACACAAATAGTTCTAAATATAATAATATCGTTTTAAATATGTCATTTGTCTGTTGCTCCTGAGCTAAATGCGAAACAGGGAATTTGATTTCCGTCCATTTTAGATAGTTACATTGAAAATCGAGTCACATGTTCACATAATTAGCATAAGAGCATGACTAAAGCAGAATATGCCAAACAATTAAAAACAGTTCTGTTATTTGCTATGCCTATTTAGTGTTCAATGTACTGTTTCTTCCTTCGCTCTGCACTCTGAGTCTGTAATGTCTCAGCTCTAGTGGGCGACTTCTCAAATTCAAAAGAGGGTAAAATATGAATAGAGCCATATCATTCATTTAATAGGATTCATTATAATTTCATAAAACGTCTTGTTCTCATTTATTTACAGCATTATACAGAAGTACATGGAGTAGCATTTTCAAAACATATTTCACCATCCAGAGACTGAATGTAGAGAGAAAATGTGGAACTCGTGTACCGAAGGATCGCGGTCAGAGTTCTGCTCAAACCAAGGCACTGAACAAGTTGAACATGACTTCAATATGATTTTTTTAAGAGCCTCTTTTGTCAGATGCTGCCTGAGTGAAGGTGTCCTTTCTGCTCACCTCTCTGGTTGACTGGGTCTTTGGCCACATATGCTACGTACTCAGCCGTATCCTGAGGGAGACAGGGTGAGAAAGTTAGGAGGGAAGGGTACAAAAAAATATCAGGAGGAAAAAGTGAAGGGCAGGTTTAAGATAGAAAGGTTAAACAAGAGATAAAGCAAAAGCTGCTGTCT
The DNA here is from genome assembly GCF_902827165.1 of Trematomus bernacchii. Lineage (NCBI taxonomy): Eukaryota > Metazoa > Chordata > Actinopteri > Perciformes > Nototheniidae > Trematomus > Trematomus bernacchii. Next base: position 1,880,883 of record NW_022987582.1, on the reverse strand, counting down.
TAAAGTCAAAACAGAGGTTAAAAACATACATTGAGCTGAAAGAGAAAAAGACAGGAAGTAACAAGATCAAGGTTGAGAGAGAAAGACTGCAAACCAGCGAGGCAGCAACGGAGTGAGTGGCATTCTTATGAATAGACAATGACAGAAGACAGGAAGGAAGGATATGCAGGCTGAAGAAAGATGGAAAAAGGCCAGAGTGAGATTTGAGCTGAGCTAGACAGTGACTCACTGGGTCTCCTCCAGAGGCGAAGGAGATGGACTGCATGTGATGGTTGGCGATTATCTGTGGAGAAAAAGAAAGAGAGAGAGAGAGAGGGGGGGGGGGGGGAGAGATGGAGACAGAAGGAGAGCACGTGGGTGACATGAAGTATGTGAGAAGTGAGATGAAAGCATGTGGATGGTGAGACAAATGTGGAATCATTACTGGGAAAAGTGCTTTCCCCTCCATTGAGAAGCATCATCTGCAGCAGAGATACAACTAAGTGGGACAGCAGACGGAACACCTTTTTAACAGTCTGCAGCAACCTCCCATTCAGGATCAATAAAGACATCAACACTTGCTAATGCTCCGTGCACAATGTGCGGTCTATGTCTGAGGCTGTATTTGTGAATGGATGTATGTGTATGGCATGTTTCTTTGTGCACTGCACTATCCTGTGCTGATGCCACAAAGAAATAAACATCATTCAGCAGTTATTAACTCATAAGCGGAAGATCACTTCCTGCCCCGTGGCGATGCAGGAATGAAGACGATGGTTGAGAGTAGTTTGTGCTTCATCCAAAATAAATGAGGCAAGGGAAGAATTCTATTACTTCCCTGGGCATCTTTAAAAGGTCAAAACACATACAAAATAATACCTTGAGTTAAGTGGATATTTATTAAGATATTTTCTTGATGTAAAGTCTAAAACATATATTTTTTTAACAATTCAAATACGACTTTATGTGGAATTCAAGTTAAATCTGATGTTTATATTAAATACAGAGTAAAAGTGACGGAAATTATGTTATTGAAGCTTAAAAACATTCTTTGAAATGATCATAAAACTCTGAAGTATGTAGTTCATAATAGTATATATAATTATGATAAATAATAATCAGGCGTTTTACATAGTGTAGCCAGCTTTGAATGACAAACAATATAATATTTTAAAAAAATGTTTCAAGTTACAAGCGTATAAAAACAATTCATATCTAAAACTCTTTTTGAAGTTAGTTTTTATAATCCTTAAATCCACATGAAATACCTCAAGCAGAGAGATCTGCTTTGCTCTGCTTCAGAAAACTGCACAGGCTTAGTGCTCTCCAGATAGCAAACACACCTCTGGCTACAGAGCTCTAACTATCAGACGCATCTCTGACTCACAGTCAAATCTCTGGAGATCAGGGACAACTCTACAGACACCAACAGAGTTTCTTAAGGAAAAATACACAGAAAAGCAGCTTCAAGTGTGAGCTGGTTGTAGTCTAACCTGTTTGCAGTCAGCGGCCAGAAGGTTGAGGCTGCTGGTGGAGATGGTGAGGGTGATTGTCATGCCGGCAAATTGCAGGTTACTCTTCCCCAGGATGGATGTCATACAGCGAGAAGATGGCTGAGAAAGACAGGGATTTCATCAATGAGTAACAAACAAGGTGCAAAAACATAAACAGGCTTTCTTTTGTACTCCAACATGGCACGGTCGCCCATTGAGTCCCCCCTGCCTTTGCATGAGCCTGTGGGCGTATGTGTGGGCGTATGTGTGGACATGCCTGTGTGTGTGGGAGTGGAAGAACAGCTGCAATTGTAAAAATGATCCTGTCTCCAAGGCCAACTGTGTCCAATGAACATCTAGCATACTGAAGGCTGGGCCAAGAGCATCACTCAGACCAGCAGTGTTGTGGCAGCCTGTTCATCCCAATCCTCCTCCTGCTCTCATCCATATTTGCCTCAGAGTATTTGGCGTGCGCTGTGAGAAAAATAGCATCAGGGCAGGATGCACATTGCTCAGCCACATTAACCTCAGTCCAGCCAAATCTGAGGTACTAGACTGCTTTTATTCTAGTTTACATCCTTAACTAGATGTTGTCTGGTGCGCCAGACATTCCTTGTTTAAATCCTACTCTGACAGCGGGCTGCTGGATTTAGCCACCTGTTTTATTGAGTGTTTGGGTGGATGTTTAGTTTTACAGGAACACATGGAGTCTTAACGCAGCAGACTCTTGACTGCATCTGCTTCTCTTTAATGCTTCTCTGGTCAGACAGTGGCTCCACACATGCTACTACTCCACCTCTCCAGCCTCCCTTGTGACAAGAGGGCGGGCAAAGGGAGACCGGAGAGTGATTGGTAATTACTTGCGAGCAGGCCACTAACCGCAGAAGAGTACAATCATCCTAAATCAAGATCTGTTTGCGTGTGTGCGTGTGTGTTTGTAAGGGAAAGTGTGTGACTGAATAGTCAACTGACCACAGAGTGGACAATCAAGCTAAATCCAGCTCTTATCCTGAAAACCCATTCCCACCGTCCACTTAAGACGTATAAATAAATAATGCCCTGTAAGGGTGTGTGCTTGTGTACATGTTGTGTACCTTTCTCCGGCGCTGGGCTCCTTTGGCTCCGGGCACGGCCTCGCACACCACGGAGATTGCCTCCCTGAAACACAACATGCAAGAATTACAATAACATGTCATTAATCCTTACACCTTCTCGGAATCACAATTACGTGGACAATTAAGTGAGAGCTGGCAGTGGCTGATTTCATTTATCATCCCTACACTGTGCTCGTCTTTTCCATGGAGACAAACATCACTACGGAAACCAGAAGGAAACCACAAGGATTCCAGAACATTCTAATTTAGGGGATGCCAGAGCTGCAGGCGTGCACACACACACAGTCAGACACTAACTGAGTAAGTAACAAGCAAGCAAGCAAAAGCGACCGGAAGCCGAAGAGGCGGCAAATACATATATGAGAGGTGGGCGGTGCTTTTTGTCTGACCACACTTCCCCGCACCATCTCGCCCCCACATGTAGCGATGAGACATTGAGTGAGCAAAATGGCCCGCCAGTGACAGAGGAGCAGTGTATAATCTCACCTGGTGACCTGAGTTCTGGTGTTGAAGTCCAGCGCTCGCATCGACTGTAGCACTTCCACGCAGCCCATGTACTGAAATAGGAAACAGGAAGGCAGCGCATTAGCATCAGACATTTCCTGCATCACAGTCCCATTGCACAGATGGAACACAACAGAGGAAGAAAAGCAAATGGTGTTTTCTTTTCATTTCTGGAGTCTAAAAATGTGAGAGAAGGCGGTTTATATGCATAGAAACTGTCTGGACAGAGGGATGTGTGATTATATATTTTAGGGGGTTGTAAGAGTGTGCCAGACACTTACCCGGACACTGTAGGAAACACCGGCGCTGGTGACCACACTATCGGAGTGCAGCCAGCCGCGGGTGGGCTTGTTGACAAAGGAGCCATGGCGCGTCCACTCGTCTCCTCCCAGCTGCCCTCCTTCCACGCGTGCCCTCCTGGACGCCCCTCCCAGCCGGTTCATGTCCTGCAGAGGAGGTCGGGGAGGGGGAGAAGGAGCGGTTAAAGGGGGTATTAGGTGATGAAAAATAGGGGAGGAGCTGGAGTTACTCCTGTCGTCCCCAGAGGACTCAACAGGCGCATGGGGCAGCTGCAGCCCTCTCGAGGCCTTGAGTCCAGGGAGAAGAGTGGCAGAGACACCCAGGCGGAGGGATCCCATTCTGGGGAAGAAGGAGCAGAGGGTGGTGGGGCTGTTCTCAGCCTGGCGGGGAGAGGAAGGGGGCAAGATGGGAGTGAGAGACGAGGAGGAGAAAGAGGAAGGTAAACCAGGGGAGGGAGTGAGCGGGCCGGCAGGACTGGATGGAGGGAACGATGATGGATTGGAGTTTGTTTCATCAGTTGAGCTCAGCGACTCACTCCGAAAGTGGGTGTACTTGGTTTTTGGGACGAGCTCCATAGTGAATCTGCAGTGTCAGTCTTTAAATCCACACAGTCTCTAGTGATTCAATCAAAGTCTTTATGTCTCAGTATTCAATGTGTTTCTCTATAAAGGACACACAGCCATCTGTATGTCCCATCCGTCTGGTTTTCTGTCCTCCACTCGTTACCAGGCGGCTGAAACCCAGCTGCTTTAAAAACGGCTGTACCCACGATGAAAGGAGAATGAGAAGAAGAAAAGTTGGATGTCCCAGTTAATGGAAGAAGCCGATGAAAAAAGTGTATTTGTTCTGCACCAGTGCATATCATGTTGTCATCAGTTCACTTTTAAATCTGCATCAAGGTTCATGTGTTCCCAGGGACTGAGGACGACAGTCTTAGCTCTCCACAAAGTGTTCGTCTTGGAGTTTTTGCCACAATGTAAAACAATATCTGTGAGTATCTTGAAGCCGGACTTAATAGCCTCTCAGTGAGGGCCTGTTATCCAGCTGTCGGCTTCACCATGGAGAATCAACACAAGTGATTGTCTCTCAACGCCCCCTCCCATGTGTCTTTGCACTGAGGGGTGCGCTCTCATAATGTGATGTGTTGACACGTGTGCGAGGCTGTATAAATCTTCCCGGCCCACAAGGCTTCTTAAGATGGTCTGTGTGTGTGTGTGTGTGTGTGTTGTGGTGTGTACATGCGTGGAAGTGTGAAGCTTTTTGGCAGCTCTATCCTGCTTGACACATGCCTATAAAAATCCTATTAGCAGCCAACGAGGGGATCACAAGGGGGTTGCGCGCATGTACACTCCAGCAACACACACAATAGACAGCTCCAATTGTTTTTCGATACTACAGTGAAGAAGAGAGAGGAGGCTTACTGATGTATGGCTAGTATCCAACGCAGCACGCTTTCTTTACCACCTACTTTTGAGTGCATCGTAATCTCAAATCTTACCACGCGTTCCTGTTTTACTCCCTCTCTTTCTTCCTCCAAATGATATCATGTCCTCTCTGAATGGCCCTGGCTCTCTCCCTCCCTGCGTCTGCGTCTCCTTCTTCTTCTACTTCTCCTCTCCTCTTCCAGATAACTTCTGGCCCTGCCCCGTTCTCTTTCTCGGCACTCTTTCCTCCCTTCTCCCTGTCTCTCTTCTCCTGGAAGCCCTCTCTCTTCCTCCACACAATGTACTCTGCCAGTCTCTGTCTCTCCAACGCCTCCGCCCTCTCCCTCACCACCACTTCCTCTCTCCTCTTCCAGATGATCTCTCGCTCCCCCTCACCCCCTCCCCCGTATGCTCTCCCGTTCTCCAGGCTGTCTGGTTAACAGTCCCCTGTATAATATATTAATGGTGAGCCGTGTCTTTCCGCCGCGCCAACTTTAATATTAAGGATCTAGAGGCCAGGCACGGTCACCTATTTAGACACAAGTAGAAAACAGAAAAGAAGTGAGTATAAGACTGGGCCGTTAGAGTTTGGCCCGTTCCTGACTCAAGTTCCTGATATGGCTAAAACAAGTTGCCTTGGTTCAAGTGTGTTTCCAAAACTGGCCAACTCGGTAAGGATGTTTTTTTTTCTAGAGCACCATTAGTTAGTGGTAGGTAAGCTGACTCTGAGATGTTGTCTGTGTCTGGTACAGTGACACACTCTGCAGTAGCACGGTGGTGATGTAACACCAGAGAATGTAGGTCATTGGCTGATGACGACTACCGGTGGGCTTGTGATGGTAATGAGACCTGAATTGTCCGGTTTGAGCCCTCAACCCAGCATTCCCTGAATGGTGCTGGATGCTCCTGGGAGTTGAGCTCACCAAGCTGGAGAGGCTCAAATAAAACTGTTGGTATGTTGAGTTTTTATTTGCAGCTCTCTTCTCACCCTATCACTTGGTTACTGCCTGGTGTAAAACAACAAGCCCAGATTGTAGTCAGTTTCCTGAGAGAAGAGCTTTGACTCAGCCCTATATGATATGAACAGGCCACGTGTTATACTCCGGAACCTTATCTAAGGCAGGGCTTATCAAGCAGCCGGTTAGCTCTCAGTTCTAGTTCACACTACTGTACAGACGCTGCATAACATCCCTTATTCTGCATAGTCCAACCTAGAAGGCAAACAACAGTCTGTTTACAGTAACAGTCTCTTGCAGAGTCCAACTAACTAAACCATGTGCAGCAGTTTGACCTCAGTAGAAGGTAAGGCAGTCCTGCAGCAAGCTGGCTGGCCTACACCTCAGTGCTGTTTACGCACCTGTTATATTTCAAATCTCTTGACCTTTACTCCCTGAAAGGAGAGCAAGATGTACACCACCTTGCCTACGCCACTTACACAACTCTGTGAATCTGCCACCGAAGTTTCAGTGATGCCAAGTGAGGAGGTTGACTTTTCCACACACTAACATTTCCGAAGTTAACTGTGTTCAAAGAACTACGCACCAGCTTGTAGTGGGCGCTGAATGCATGGTAAAGGAACAGTCGCCCACACCAGTCTAGCACCACAGAGGGATTGTCTAGCAATTCTAGCTAGTCATCCATCTGGTCCTGGCCAAAAAGCACCATGGAGGATCCAGTCACACTAACGCACTGCCAGACAGGGTGGGATGATCTCTAGAAAACTGTAAAGAAGTATGGCTGGAAAAAGTCACAAAAGACACCCTGTATTTGGCCAATCAAAAAGCAGGCAGAACAAACAACACCGTCTGTCACACACCTAATTAAAACAGAAATTAGTCTTGAGAGGGAATTAGTTCTTAAAAAGGGAAAAAGATCCTAAATGGACACACAAGAGGAAAATCGACAATTGTTTAAGTGCACAGAACACAATGTAGGTCAGGTGACTGCAGGGGAAATGACCCTCTGCATGAGGATAAATCCTGACTCACCTACACAAAGACAGTCAGGGGAACAGACCGTCACAAAGAGCAGTACTAATGATCAGTCATTAGTGGCACATGACACGTACAAGTGACACAGCACGATAATCTCATTTATGCAGTCATTCCTGATATTGGCAGCTTCACTGATGAAAATTGTAGTTGCCGATAAAGGTGAGATCAGGACAAGCGGGGCTGCGCCGATTCACACTAGACTAAAGCACAGAATGGGGAGGGGGGAGACAGGTGACCTGAAACAACCCTGATTCTCGGAGACTGCTGCGCTCCGAATAGACAAAGGATGTCTAGTAAAGAGAAAACATTCTAAGACAGAAAGTCTCAAAAACACCTGCAAACAACCATGCACTTAGTTTTTCTTATCTCCACAATATACACAGTTATCCTAAGGGAACAGCACCGGCTTTAAAATACAAGACACAAAAAACTACTTTAAATCTTGTTCTGTCTGCAGCTGCTGCCCGTTGCTATGGCAACAGACATTAAAAAGAGATGCCTGCGGAGGAAATATACGGAGAAGTCCCGACAAGCACAGAAATCTTCGGACAAAGAGATAACTGCTTTGTCAAATCACATGACAGCAATTAGCTGCTGCATCAAAGGCTGCACATGGAGCTTGTTTTCCAACAGCAGGAACAACTAAAGACTCAGAGAGAAATCAATAGGTTACAGGAAATGATCAAAGTTTGACCGGCGTCGCGCCAGCCATAAAACCCAATCAATGTTGACATCCCATGTCGGCTGCATGCACTGATTCCGACTATGGCATGCACAACTGTTATTATATCAAAAGAACAATTAGCACTTTCCTAATGACAGTATAAACAACAACAGCTCCACAAACCACTTACTTCTAAAAGACAACACTGATGTTTAGAAAAGTTGCATAAAACCCTGAATATTCTCAGCAGCAGCTAACAAAGATAGTGATTGTATAACGTCCTGCAGAGAATGCTCATAGAGAATAGAAAGTCATGTCACAAAGAGTCTATGTTTAAAAAGGCAAACAGAAAAGTCATTCAAATAGTTTTGGATAAAGTGAGTCTGATCAATTTCTCTAAGAGTTGTTTTTTGTGAATGGCTAAATAAATAGTTCCCTTTTTTGGTTTAAAAAGCATACAGTTGATAATCCATGGTGATTCATCTGAAGCTTATTTTTTACATGAGAACCACATTAATTTTTAAACAGCCTCAGACTGTCCGGTCTTCTGTCCTCTCCTTCCTCTTTCTGGCTCTCCGTCCGTCCACTCCCTGAAAAACGTGTTTCTCCTCTGATCCGCTCGATTAATTCACAAAGTCACTGCCGGCAGCTCCTCTCCATCTATCCTCTCCTCCGTTTGGCTGCCTCCTCTTCTCTTTACTGCCCTCCTCTGTCTCTCCCTCTCAGCAGATGGTGTGATGGCAGTGCTGCCAGGATGGACAATGGCACTCCTTCATTGTGCTCCTCTTCTACCCTCTCGTCTGTCTCTCATTCCCACTTTCCTTTCACCTCTGTCTGTTGGAGGGACGCGCACGCTGTCTGTCCTCCCCTCCCCTCCCCTCCCCTCCTCCCAGTCTGGGTGGGTGAAGCTGCCTCCCATTTTCTCTTTGACTTTCTCTCTCTCTCTCTCTCACACACACACACACACACACACACACTCGTGGCTGCTGCCTCTGCCTCCCTTTCTCGCATCCTTCCTGTTTCCTCCCCCTTCCCCCCACCTCTATGCAGCCTCACTCATTTAACAGGGTACATGTGTATGCACAGTAAGATGCTGCGCTCCTGCACATTAACGCACACAATCCAAGGGGGAGATGGAGATGTGGCTGAAGGGAGGAAGGGGTGAGGGGTGAGGGGAGAGGGGGAGGAGAAGTGTGTGTGTGTGTGTGTGTGTGTGTGTTCATGTTGGCTGGTCAAGTCTCCTCCCTTATTCATGTTTGGTAACCTGAGAAACAGAATAAAAGAGGAAGGGAAAGAGAGAGAGAGAGAGGGAGGGATGATGGAGACAGGCAGGGGGAGAGAGTTCATCCTCCCTCTATGGGCTGAGAGTGTAACATGAGGTCACTATTTAACCTTGATGAAAGTGGACAAAACAAAAAAAAAGGACAAATATGTTCATTCACATAATAAACAGTCTATGTTATTACTATAACTACAGCGCTCTAGGGGGAAGAGGACAGGCAATTAGCAGGCGAGCTCAATAACAAGCGAGTGATTCTGTAGAGGCAAACAGAAGCAGAGGGCCCCACAGATCAGTTTCTGATAAGATGGCAGTGTAGTGGAAAGCAGAAGAAAGCACACATAGGGTGACGCGGGGACACAGCAGAGTGGATAGCAAGGAGTCCTCAAATGACACCCCAATGTTCAGTCCCTGCAGTACTACGTCTGGCCACTACACCATCTTGTAGTGGAGTGGTGCATTCAGGTTAGTGTGAAGGATGAAAAACAGAGAACTGCAGAGGGTGTCATTTAAGGTAACATCCATCCCCATGCAACACACAGTGAGCAGCAGGAGCCTCCACCCTAACCTGCACCATGCCTGTAACCAGTGAACACATGACACACTGTGGCTTAGGGTTGATAAGAAGATAATACTGATTTATTAAGTGCATCTTGATTTGCTCTATTACATTACTCAGTTGGCAGTTTATGAGTTACATCCAACTAAAAATAATGCAGTCTAGAGCAATAATCCCACAAACGTAAGCCTCCATGATCATAAAGTTGGATCAACACCTTTTTAAAAAAAATGTTCTGGACATTAAAATCTTAATAAATGTAGGATTTATTTGAGGACTCTAGTATTAGACTGCATTTTTTAAACTAGATGTAACTGGCAACCTAGTCTAGTTAATGATAACTCACTTAAACCGCAATAGATTGACATACACAGGGCTGCACAATTACTCATGATTATACACTGTGACTTAAGTTTCCAGTAGGGCTGAACGATTAATCGATTTTAAATCGAAATCGGGATTTGAAATGATGTGATTATCAAATCGCAAAGCCTGCTATTTTTTTTAACTTTCTTCTTTTTTACTTTTTTTTTAACCAATCAGAAGTGGCCCATGATAGAAGGTGATAGACAGATTGATCCAATCACCTGCCAAGTATTTTTGAAAGTGCCTGCCCTTTCCAAATGGCTTCCAATGGAGCTTTCCTAGATGGTTTGGTGAAACAAACCATCTGAGTCAGGTTAGTAATGCTCCGTCACATGTTCTACATCTATTACAGGGTGAATCTGAAGCTTGACTTTAAAGCAACCCAACGGAAGTTTCATGTAAGTGTAGTTCTTTCACTCGTAGCTCGGGCTGCAGGGTGCTAGAGACGGGAGCACGTTGATGCGACATTCCTAGCCGGAGATATGGCCGCATTTTACAATAAACTTCCGTTGGGTCGCTTAAAAACAAATATCGCAAATCGAATCGCAATATTTGTTAGAAAAATCGCAATTAGATTTTTTCCAAAAATCGTGCAGCCCTAGTTTCCAGTTAAACACGAATCTACATTATTGGCATGCTAGCTATTGTGGTAAAAAAACAAGAAGTCTCGAATCCTCTGTAAGTGTCTGGTAATATAATGTATTCAGTTTACTGCATAATGTGCTTTGTTGAGAATCGGTTAAATAATGCTCCTGCTGCCCCTGAGAAACCAATATAAATGGGTCACAGAAAGCTACATTTTTTCATTTTAGTCTTAAACTATTACAGTTGAATTATAATTAATTAAAAATAGAAATGCAGGGCACATCTGGAGGAAACTTGATTTCATGATATATTAAGAATTTAGAATTATTGCACCACTTCTAAAAACGTCAGTCTTGTTCATAACTAGTCACATTTAAAGCATATTTATCTGTAAAAACACCCTCTTTAAGAGAAGTGTGACAAATATTTACTTCAAGGATTGTTCATTTACTTTTGTTCAGCCTTTAACCTATCCTTATCTCTGAATCCTATATAAAAACCTGTTTATAACTGATTTACGTTTCAGAAATGAGACCTGAGGACCTTTCTATTTAATATTACTTTGTGTTAAGAAGGAACGACCCCTTTGCCATGGTGTCATGCTGTGTTTTTGATTAGCTGGTTATATCATTTGAATGTCTTACCATATATTCCATTGACCAACACAAGCTGCCTTTGAGTCTGTGACCCTAAAAACACCAAACTGCACATCAGCATACTGTACACACAAAACTCAAGGAGCCAATCACAGCGCACTGCAATGCCGCCCTCGCAGCCATGTGCCTCCCAGCATGCTTTGCTCCCAGGATCAGCTGTCGAGAGGGTCATGGGACCTCCTTGATATAAACAGCCGGGTTGGTTCAGCACACAGAGACACAACATTGACACAAGACAGAGCAAGAGCAAGAGTGAGAGGAGAGAGGCAATCATCTAGTGTGCGTGTTGAAACACACTGTGGAATGAAAGGAATGAACTGAAAGGACCGTGTGTGTAGGATGTTTGTGTCTCAGCCTGCCCAACGCGAGTCCGCCAGTGTGTGCATATTGTTTTTTATGCAGGCAGTACATGAATAACTGTAAAAGCTGCATCGAGTCAGTAAGATGAAACAGTCGGAGACAGAGCTCAGGATCTAAAGCACACACGCTGCAGGGCCAAATCTGCTGTCTGCTCTTATACTGTCTCTGTGTGTGTGTGTGTGTGTGGGAGTAATCTGATTTGTCCGCCTAACTCTACACTAGGTCAAAAAAATGAGCATAGACGAGAAAACGGGCCTAGTCACTGACCTTTTCACAATTGGACGACAGCCAGCCTGAGACGCTGTCTAACGTCAGTTAATATTATGGAGACAAGAGAGACAATGATGAAGATGATGAGCACAGAGGGAACAGCGAGAGCAGGCTTAACTGACAAGGGAGAGCCTCTCTGATTGGAACACACACACACACACACACACACACACACACACACACACACACACACACACACACACACACACACACACACACACACACACACACCACACACACACACACACACCACACACACACACACACACACACCACACACACACACACACACACACACACACACACACACACACACACACACACACACACACACACACACACACACACACACCACACACACACACACACACACACACACACACACACACACACACACACACACACACACACACACACACACACACACAAAAATTAGGGGTGAGGGTGAACATTAGATTAGACAGGCATTCAGCAGGAGGCCTTTCTCCTGGTTTCATAGCTCACCACGTACACAGCAAACATGTGAGCTGGCTATTTTGGGTCATGCCAACCCCCCCTCCACCACCCCCTCTAACCACACTCCCAGATCTCTATATCCTTCCATCATTCCCTTCCTGCTGCCACTCTCTCCCTCCACTTACAACTTCCCTCTCGCTTCAACCGTTTATTCGCCATTAACAGCGTTACTTCTTTCTTTACTACTTCAGTTCCCCTGTTAATCTTTAACACCAGATTGTGTAGCAATGAGTAATACAACTGTTAAGTGCCAAGAGTTAGAATGGAAAGCTTTGTCAGGTCTTGTTTGCAGATTCTATGATCCTAAATGTCCTGATTTAAGAAATAACTTTTATACTCAATTTATACTATTTAATTTCAGCAGTCTCGTTATGTGTGGTGTAGCTGCTTAAGCTAACATATTACAAGCTGCTGTTTTTGTTTTGTGGAGACATTCCTAAAGGCAAGGTATTGAAAGTACTGTTTTAACGTAACGTTTTATAAAAGGTATTTTACATAAGATTTACATTTATTCATTTGGCGGACACTTTTGTCCAAAACGAAGTACAAAAAAAGAAAAGTGGATCAAAGTGAAGCTTTGGCCCATTGTTCCATGTCCCGACAGGTATTGTGTTGATACTATTATCAAAGAATGCATACAGTAACAACACAGAGTCATAGTCTGTTACTTTTGCCTAAACTTTTAATCCGACTTTTTTTAGGTTAAGGTAAAAATGAAAATGAAGACTCTACAACATAAACAAATTAAATCAGAAAAATATTACTAAATATACTTGTAGATAAGAGATGCAATTGTGTTTGAGTTCATCTTGCTATATCACTGCTTTGGTTTGTATTTTAGCTAAATATGTTGAGGTAATCAAATAACAGAGTGGAGAATGTAGAGAAAAAACAAATATCACAATATTATTGACCAACTACATTGATAATGATATGTATATAATTGTGGTGATTCGACTATTATTATAGAAAAATAATCAGTAATGCATATAATGATTTAGTGGGTTAAGGCAAATAGAACAGCTAGAAATCACATCACTTTGCTGTAATTCAGCCTTTTAAACCAGGAAAATACTAAACTTAGGTTGTCATATTGCAGGGTTTCCCACACATAGACTATACTTGGGCGGGCCGCCCAGGTATATTAACGGCCGCCCAAGTATATTTCGCGACCCATTTAGGTTTTTTTTTTTTTTGTAAAAATGTTTCCGTCCGTGACCACGATCTGTGATCGATTAACTTGTGGACAATGATCCCTCGCTCTACGCCTCCTGTACCCAGTCCCGGACTGGCCATCGGGAGGACCGGGGGGTTTCCCGATGGCCTGGCCTGTTAAGTGGCCTGCCTCACACAGGGTGACTGGCTGTCTACATGATGTGGCCTGCCGACATGGTCACTGTCATACAGATCATAAATCAAAGCCCTTGATTGGTCTCTGTGTGTCATTCAAGCTCGGGATAACCTCAGCTCAGGTGAGGTAAAGGACTCTCTGAGTGTTTAGATAGTTAACTTAGTCTAAGTTCTCAGTGGGTCTCAAACGGTTTGGTCACCATTTATGTAAACACATATTTCCATTTGAGAGGGTAGTGATTAGTAAAATATGCATGAATAAAAAAATAAAAAGTTAAGTAGGTGAAAAAAGGTAAGATACACTTTTAAAACTTGTTGAGAGCTAAAACTAGTCTTTGCTGCTGCCTCAAAGAGGAGAAGGGAGGAGAGGAGGGAGACAGGTGAGGCTGGTTCAGGAGCCCAGACACATTCACAACTATAATGAACCAAAAATAAATAAATAAACAAGTTTCAGTGTTTTTTCATATTGGATATGGTATGTTATTGGTTATGGCCATGATTTTATGATTATTGAAATGTATACAGTTCTGTTTCATATAGGTGTTCCCATAGATCTAGTCTCTTTATTTGCCCCTCAAAGTGCACCAGATTGATGCATTTAACTCCAAAATTTAAAAGAAAATCTTACCGGGGGAGTATGCCCCCGGACCCCCCTACAGGATTTGAGGTCCACCCCCACTTAAAATCACATTGATAGGTTCCTAAATACATTTACCATTTTTTTTTAAATAGTAACCCATGTCCATATGTGTATTTGTGGGTAGTAGATTTAAACTATAGGGCTATCACTATGGGCCCTGCCTGTACCTGTTCGCTCTGCCATTGCATGAAGGGTCTGCTAACAAGCGACCAACAGAAAGGTTAATGTTAATGTTGTTGCACGTCACCTCAAAAATAAAATAAGTTGTATGTGTAATTGTATCTTATTCAAATAAAGAGTATTCTGCATTTTAAATGCCTTATGCAGAGCCGGCCCGACCCATTAAGCGACATAAGCGGCCGCTTAGGGCCCCACAGCCACTAAGGGCCCCCTAGCAAAAAATGAAAGAAATGAAAAAAAATAATAATCTCAGTACACCGTCGCCGTGATAAGTATGTTTAATTAATTTTGTTAATATGCCTAGATTGCCTACTCTCAAAGTCATGTATTATATTATTGAGTCAATAATATAATACATTAACCGTGCTTTACCTGAACCTCATCATGACACTAGAGAGGACGGCAGGATTGTAATTTCCCGTGTTCAGTGAATGCAACAGAGGCAAGACACCAGACCAACCAGAGAGTTGAATGGAAATAAACATCTGTCTTATTGGCTGACAGGTACCTATCCTGTGACAATGTTTCAAATAAACTGTCAGTCGGACTCAGAGTTTTTGAAGATGGACATAAGAACATTTTTTCTTAAAAAAGACGACAATTCTCAAGTGGTGGCTCACACAACAACCCCAGAGCCAGCACTTGAGCCAGGTGAACAAGGTATGTAAATGTCAGTAAACTTCCAAGTTATGCGAACATGTAAGCAAAGCATAAATTACAGCTACGTTGACGTTACTTTGCATCGCGGTGGTAAGCTAAACCGTTAGCAAGTAGCTATAGCTAGCCAGATATATTAAATAAACACTTTGCCATACAATCTAAATGTTATGTTTTTTAGCGTTACCTGGTGATTTCAAAGAAAGCTCTCTGGGAAATGTTGACTTACTGTTCGACATGAAGCTAGAAGCTACCTTACAGTACACAGTTGATCCTGAGTCCTCCTATCAGTTAAAGTGTTTCATAGTTAGCTTAGCTAAGCATCAACCTAGCACTGAAACATATGGATGTTATGTGACAGTATTTCTGAGAAAAAGTCAGCTGAAATGGTGGCATAGTTGCCACTGCTTTACGTGTCGATAGCATGTTTGAACGTATTTGCATCAGTAAATGTGGCTGTTTGGCCACTGACGTTGCCATAACAACACCTGAATTTAAATGTGCAACCTCTTTTTGTGACAGATTTTTGCATGAAATTATAATTCTTCTGAATGATATTCCTATTGACAGCTAGTTTATATGTAAACATTATGAGATGGACAGCCAGAGAGAATAAATGAAAAACAGTTATGAAATACTATATGACAAAACAAGAATACAGTTTAAAAGGAGAGTGATTAGTAAAATATCCATAAAGAAAAATCTGTTTACAGTTATGTTTCATATGGGTGTTGAGAGATGTATCCATAGATCTCTTCATTTTGCTCTCAAAGTGCACCAGATTGATGCTTTTAACTTCAATATTTAAAAAAAAATCTTCCCGGGGGAGCATGCTCCCGGACCCCCCCTAGAAAAAAAGTTGGTTCCGTGTTGTGTGAGAACGCGCTAGAGTGAGGGGGGCCCCCAAGCCAAAGCTCGCTTAGGGCCCCCAAAAGTCAGGGCCGGCCCTGGCCTTATGAGTCTCAGTTTTTGCAGAGCAGGTAAATATTTCAGCGCCTTGAGTGTTATCACAATCCTATTGGTGATGTATTGTTCTAAAATCCGTATAGGAAACAGTGGTAACACCTGATATTAACTAGGGATGCCAGAAACTGACCATGACCAAAATCGAAGATCGGACAGCCCTGGCGAATATTAATCTATTAATCGATTAATCGCCCCCCCCCCCCCCCCCCCCGGGGAGGAGGAAAAAAAAACACTGACAAATGGTATTCCGTTGTTTTCTTTTACTGGAACGTGTACATGGTACAAAAGGGCTCTTCAGTATTAATAATAGCATCATTGAAATAAATTAAATAAATAGCCTACTTTATGTGTGTATGTATGGGTGTAGGCGAGAGCGCAGCCGGTTAAGGATTAGTCCTGCCGCCGAAAAAACCCTTTCCGAGGGCACAGAGCACTGCGGAGCCTCTCAGCTAAATTAACCGCACTCTTCATCTCCCATTCACTATCGATATAATGTCAGGTTATGGTAACATAGGATTCAGTTGTGA
Source organism: Trematomus bernacchii (assembly GCF_902827165.1). Lineage (NCBI taxonomy): Eukaryota > Metazoa > Chordata > Actinopteri > Perciformes > Nototheniidae > Trematomus > Trematomus bernacchii. The sequence continues at coordinate 1,864,499 of NW_022987582.1, read as the reverse complement.
GTGCCGTCCACCCGTCGGTGGTTATCGACACCTTTGAGACAGTTGATAAGAGTACGGCCCGGGACCCTGTAATCTGGTTCCACGTTTGCCATAAACTCAAGGAAACCGCCTCCTTCCACGACGGAGAGGGGAGGGGCGGGGTCGGTGTGTAGCAGGCTGCAGCACTCTGCGCTGCTGGCTTCCTCCAAGTTTACAGTAAAACAAACTGGTGGTGTGATCAATGGTCATTTACAATTATTAATACTATTACTATTATTAGCATTAGTCTATATTTTGGTTGAAACCAAACCAGGAAAAAAAAGAAAAACATAAATATTAATAAAAAAATATATTAATAAAATCGATTTTTAAAAATAATATTCGATTATGGAGACTGTAACGAATAATCGAATAATCGAATAATCGCTGGCATCCCTAATATTAACCTTTCTTAACCTTTCTTTTCTTAACCTTTCAGAGGTAACTTCAATCTCACACCCATCACATAACCTGGGGCTAGAAATGGGTGGAGGAGCCCTGATCTGTAAAAAAGAGATAACTTCTAAAATGCAATCAGAGCAAGCCAATCAAAAAACACCATTGACTGTCACTTTGTGTTCTGCTTTTAATGTAAATTAGGAAATCCAAGCTGTAGTCACTTCTCATTTCTAACATCACACAGGACAGGACTTTACAAAAAATGTGGTTCACGTAGTGTACCAAGCACTTAGCATGTTGCACTCCAGCCAGCAGAGCAGGAGGAAACAAGCTGAGGCTCAGTCCCATTGTGTTGAAGTAGAGACGGACAACCACATGCTATGACCTCAATAACAACCTCCTACAGTTTGTTTCACAGAACACACATGCTCACACACATAGCATTCCCCCCACACACAGGTCTGCAGGCAGACAGATATAGCACTCACATCAGACAGAAACAAACACATCTTCACACACAATGTCCTGTCAACAGCCTTGACGTGTTTAAGCAGCTTAGTACCTCACTGTGTTCTTTTTAATCAATAGCAAAGTATCACAAGCCTAATTCAAGGCTAAAATTAGCGCTAACATTCACTTTTTACAACAAATATTGTATGTCTGTGCGTGAGTCAGTGTATGGCTATGTGCACACACCTGTCAAAGTGAAGCTGCAACAATCACAAGTGTCACGATGTCCCGTCAATCAGGACGAAAGCTGTCACTGTTGACTGATACCGTTTGAGTAGAATTGGACAGATCCAATTTTAATCAAGTGGATTTTGGATTGTGCCAATGTTGTGATAGAGTGGCCGAGATTCTCCGCTGTGACTGACAGATTGCGTCTCGGACTGTCGTTGTGTTTGTCCATTTGTGTGTGTGTGTAGCCTAGGTGCACATGACTTGTTTGTCTGGGTCCTGACATATGTCTGAATTGACCATTTTTCGGATCAGCTGTTGATTGGACCTTCTCTTCCCTTCCATTTCATCAGCGGAGATAACTTCCTCCATATAATATCATGTCAGGGGGCTGCTGGTGTGAGCTGTGTGGCTGACCCTGATAAGAGCACTGAGCCCATTGCTCTCAGTCCCCTCAATCATCCCCCCCATACCCTTGAGTCCCTTTCCATAATAGTCTGTCTGTCCTTCACTGGTTCTTGGTGAACTTTAACTCTGTCACAGTGACCCTGTTTCAACAGATCTGAGGTGTGTTCTGCTGATTGGTTTCCATGGATACGTTTGGAGGAATGGTTCACTAAAGTTGTAACTTCTCTGTTGGATTGTGTACAGATTTGTTTGTGTGCACTGATAGGCTACAGCTAATCTCACTGGCAACTTATTACAACCTGAAGAGATTTAGCTTAACTCTGATATACCCTAAACTTTATAGTTTTTAGGCTGGAACTAATCATATTTTTTCATTAATAATGAATTGGCCAATTACTATCTCAATTGTGTTGTCTATACAATGTCAGATAATGATGAAACAATTGTTCCAATAGGTGCAAGTGTATTCAGTTACACTGGAGAAGATAGAACAACAAATGTTTGATTTTTATGAATGAAACAGTTATCATCGGGCTATCAAATAGTTGCCTATTAAGTTAGGGTAAGGACTTACTGACTCAACATGTATCATACTGACTCATGTTTGAGAAAAATGCTTGATATAACAAAAAGGCATTTTAGAGAGCTTTTCTCTATTCGTGTACTGAAAGAGGCATCAGCTTGAGGACACTCAGTTGACTTTTCATCATAGCCTATTTTAAACTAACTACAATACACAAACAGTGGCTGTGCTCTGTTTCTACAATGTGTTTTCTAAGAGCAGCTTCTGGGACTTAAAGACGTCTAAATAACAAACCCTGAAAACTTGTCTGACAGCGTGAGGACGAACACAAGTTAACCATTTATGCTAATGTGTGCACAGCATAGTTGTGTCCTGAGCAACATTTGTACAGTAACCCGACAGGCTTCCCTACACTGTGTCGTCTTATTATAACTCAAGGCAGGACAATGCTTCCCTGCGGGCACCGTTAATGTTGTAAGTGAACAGTTTCCTCAAACTTTTGAAGTGTACAATAACTGTGGTACACTGACGCAGACCACGCAACAGAGTAATACCATGCCCCAAAAAGTGTGGTCAACTTTAACGAGCAACTTACCAGCTATCTTCCTCCCTTTCCCTCGAGTTGCTCCTCCTGCCCACCAAACTGTTGCTTCAGAAACTTCAGCTTAATTTCATCTAACAGGACAAAAAGTCGATGATTGTTTTATCCCGCCAGGCGCCGCACAGTTTTAATAAACTTCATAAGAGATTAGTCTAAACTTCTTCTTTCCTCTCTCTTTCCTTCCTCCTCCCCCTGCCTCCCCCTCCACGGTCACGACAGAAGCCACTTCCGCGAACAAATGGCAACGTCATCTGGTGTGTGTGTGTGTGTGTGTGTGTGTGTGTGTGTGTGTGTGTGTGTGTGTTGCCTGTTTTGCACCTGGCCCATTCAGTGTACATTGCGCAAATGTAGAAAACCCAGACTGAGCCAAAAGCAGAGACTTACCTTTAATAAGAACCACATGCGAAATTTCGTTTTCGTGCTTAGATTACCACAAGAAGACAATTTAATTGTTTTAATAATCACAGTATTATCATCATCCCAATACCATAGTGGTTCAAAGTGTACTGAAGCCCTTAAAATGTTATTGGGTGAATGTGTTAGTATGAGGCTTTTAACCTATCATACAATTATTATTATTATTATTATTATTTTAAATATTAGGCCTAGTAGTTCATGAGGTAGACCTAAACCAAGCTTAAACTAACGCAGTCTAATGTAACAGTTTTGCAGTAAATTATACCTTTATGCAGATTAAATTATAGCTAGTTGTTTTAGTTGAAAATGTTTTAGAGTGTTTAGATATGGAAGATAAAGGCCTACACTCACTAATATGGAATAGAAAAAAACGGTTGAACTATTGCATAATTGTGTCTTTCTATGCTAGTTCAAACCATATAGCTTAGTCACCACATTATACACTATTTGAGTGACTGTGAAAGCCATACAATAAATAATACAAATGCCAATAACTGGTTAATACTTTAATTAAATTGGCTTTTGATTAACACTATAACTCATCTAGCCCTGCTAACATGCACCCATGGTGTTTACTTTTTTTGTATTATTCATAATGTATCTTCAATTATCAATGTATTCTCCGGCCGGACAGTGCTGTGGAAGTTAAGCGATCCACTTTATTTCAAAATGCAGACTTGTGGTTTCAGACCATACTGATACAGTTTCAGACCTATGTATAAGTAATGCCAATGCGACCCCTATAGTCAAGTTTTAGACGGTCAGTATCAATCTCAAGTTATCTGCTCTCCAGCCAGCAGAGGCAGAAGAGTCCCTTTTTTTTATTGAGCAGAAGAGAAGAAGTCGAAGAAGTCTTGGCAGCAGTTAGCAGCATGCTATCCGAGTGCAGATGTTATCAACTCACAGATAAATGAGTCGTCGTTAGTATCTTTAATATAAGGTAAGCTGATTATCTTATTTACTTTTGCCCAACGACATATATTTCTCCGCATCGTCTTCACGGACTCTTGCATCTTTCAGTTACTTCCGTGTTGATAAAATAAGGCTGGCCCTTAAGAGGGACCTTCTCAAACCTGATTGGCTCTCAGTCCTCACGGAAACCCTTCCTTAGATATGATTGGACGGCTAACGGTATGCTTTTTGAGTGACATGTAGCCACAAACTGTCGGATACGTAATGAGGTCAGATGCGGCTCAGGAGTAAGTTTCCTCGGGTTTAATTATAAGGTTTCACAAATAATAGACACAACATTGCTTGTTTCTTTATAGGCTCTATGGTAGGGCAGAGAAATCTGCAGTAGAGTCAGGACATAAGCTACTACAGTATGTAAGTGTACCTGAACGCTTTTGCTTGCTTGTTGCTAGTAACTAAAACAATAATGGGTTAATAAGTAAGCTAGCAAGGAGATATGGCACTTTTATAGTTAGCTAAGATTTGTCATTGAAGTATATTTGCCATTATGTGTGTAGTTTGTCATAAACGTGCATGACATTGATTGAACTATTTTGTTACGTAAATTCAGTGTTACGCATCATAATGTGCATATATGTTAGACATTAGCATGCTTCTGCAAAGCCTTTCCATAGTGTACAAAGAACATGAAGGCTACATTTTTACATACAGAGGGAAAGTTTTCTCGCACCGACTCTGATGCGTTACTGTCACCTCTTGACCGCTGAACACAGTTGGCACCTGTCCATTTAACCAGTCAAACTCCTCTCTTTTCTATATCCACAAGCCAATGCATTTCTTCGCAAGATTGTTTTTCCTTCACTCCTATCGGCATGTTCAGCCTTATTTGTCAACCCTTCACATTTGCCTCAGACAACTTATAGACAGACCAAAACTTGCAATGTCACCAGTTTATAGCTGGGCTATCAGTATGAAGGTGTATCCGTGTCTTTGATGCATATCAGGAAACTGAACTGTCTTCCAACTACATCATATTATTGAAATCAGGCTACAGTTAGACCTGTTATACAATTATAAATCTTTCCTCGCAAATATATAAGTTGTACTAAACTATGTGTAATATAGTAATTGTGACTCATAATTTTTCAACTTGTTGACATTAGTCAGTGCATCAACTAACATTGAATTATTAGCAGTCGTTTCGTGTTTTTGCTGCTAAAGTTGACAAAACGCTTACAGATTCTTCTTTTTCCCCCTTTGTCTTACCTTCCTTTTTTACAAATCTGCTCTTTCACATGTCTGCTCCAAGATACTCCCTGGTAGGAGACAAGTTATGATGGAGAAGAGGGCCTGAACTGAAATATTTTGGGATACTCCATATTGAATCTTCATGTTGACGTAAGATTCGAAATGAACTCTACTTATAACACAATAGTTGATCACAAAAGCATCTAAAAGTATACAGAGACAGATTATTGAAAATTGAAGTTAAATTGTATTTTACTGTAGGCTACGACAAAATGGCGTTGCTTATTACCAGGGAGATTTATGGCTATGTTCAGATGGCAAATAGAGCAAACCACACTACACATGCATTAAGTAAACATGTGTATTGAACAGTGTTGTAAGCATTTTCTCTTTGTCTTCTAGCTTTGCTTTTCCCAATCTGAGTAGAACAGTGGTGCGTGTGAGGAGATTGGCAGCTCAACTCTCCAAAGCAACCATGTCAACAAACCCCCATGGATCTAGTTCTTTTTCTGAAGCCAATGGGGACGCTCCCACTGCAGCCATTCTCATCATTGGAGATGAGATTCTCAAGGTAATATAGTGTTGTTGGATACTTACTTGTGATTTGTGCGACTGAACTGTATTCATATGATTGGTAGTATCCCACTGAGAATCCTTGAAAGCTGTTGGATTAAAAAAAAATCTCAATAAAATGTGCACTTTTGAGAGTATAATATTATTAATATAAACATACTAACATGACACCCTTATTCATCAGTATGCCTCAGCTCTCTGGACCGCTATGCAGTCCAGGATCCACATTGTATATCCCCAGGAAATCCCTGTGATGTTTATTTGATGTGGCTGCTGTATTCTTTGTTTAAATGACAAGTTCACCACGGTTTCTTGACATGACATTATCATGATTTAAACATGAAGACTTTGATTCCGTCCAGTGTCAGTCTTAGCCTCAAAACATACTCACTGTTAGACATTGAATTGAATTTAAACCTTAAAGTCATTGATAAGCCTTTGTAATGTTTTAGTGGAAACACTGTATTGAAACTTACTGAGTGTCTCTTCTTGTGCTTTTTGTCTCCCAGGGTCACACACGGGACACAAACAGTGCCTTTCTGACTCGAGCACTAAGGAGGCTCGGGGTGTCTGTGCAGCGCATCTCAGTAATACCAGATGTACAGGAGGTCATTGCCAACGAGGTGTCCCTCCTTTCTTCTAAATATACGCACCTCATCACTTCAGGGGGCATAGGCCCGACGCATGACGATGTCACCTTTGAGAGTGTTGCCCTGGCGTTCGAAGAAGAGTTGTATGCCCACCCTGAGCTCACCCGATTGGTTGAGGAATTTTTTGGTGTAACAGATAAGAACAATGCTGCTATGAAGCTGGCCATGGTGCCTCGCTCGGCCAATCTCAACTATGGAACTGACCCTCAGACTGGACAACTGCTGCGCTACCCACTGGTGAGTGAAGGCCGGATGAAGGGGGATTAGCTTAGTTCTTCCATCAATCTGAGATCTTTGAAGTAGGATCATGCTGTCATAAAACACTCAATTAGGTACAGAGTATCATCATCACCCTCCACCTGCTGACTGACACCCAGAGCCCTTTCGTTATAACTGATATCCCATGTATCTGCTGTGCTGTGTTTTAACTTATCAGTTGGATTTTTTTAGTGCAGATACATTTTGTTTAGTTGACAACTTTCAGGAAGTTGTTTATTCACAGTCTGTTCAATTCTGTTCTGGGGTTGTGTTTCAGACATATTGCAACATCAACCACTTAGCAGAGTTGCAGGACTTAAAAGCAGCTTCTTACAAGGGGCAAACATTTAAACAGAAATATAAGGAATACACACCTGTTTATGTTTGTTTTGCATCTAGCTTTTTCGTTAATAATAAAAAGACTATAGGACTACTACTGGTTAAGTAGTATATTTATAATTATATTTACTGAACAGTTTGACGGAGAGATGCACAAACATGAACTTTTCTAGATGTAAAGTCAAATCAGTGATTACCTAGTGCCAATAATAAATTGAAGTAGCCACACAATTGTTTGCACCAACTACATTTACACACACTTTAGGTAATAACACAATATCTTTTCCCAGGTCAGTGTGCGTAACGTGTATATCTTTCCTGGGATTCCCTCTCTGATGGAGAGGGCCTTCAATGGGCTGGAGCACCTCTTTGCTGGTTCAGGGACAATCTTTCACACTCGCGAGGTAACACCATGACCGTACTCATCAATACATACAAATCCACCTGAACACTGTGTATTGGAACTAAAGATCTTTGCTTTTAGGTGTTTGTGGACGCAGATGAAGCAGAGATTGCCAATGTGCTGACCAGACTGCAGGCTAGTTGGAGCCGGAAGGTGGCTCTGGGCTCCTACCCTGATTGGTTGGGCAACTATCACAGAGTCCGGCTGGTCCTGGACTCAGACAGCCAGGAGGAGGTGGACAAAGCGCGGACACAGCTGCTGGACGAGCTGCCCAAGGGGACCGTGGTGCCCTTAGTCACTGACCCGGTGTCCATCGCCACGACTGAGGTGTACGCGCTGGCCAACAGCGGTGAGGGGGAGACAGAGGGTGGTGGGGCGCAGAGATGGCAAAAGTGCACACATCCTTTACTCAAGTAGAAGTACAGATACTCGTGTTTAAAAATACTCTGGTAAAAGTAGAAGTACTGACTAAACTTCTTTACTCAAGTAAAACTAAAGAAGTATGGGCTTCGAAATGTACTTAAGTAAAAAGTACCCATAACTACCAACTGTTTGAAAAGAGTAACTGACCTCCCTTTATAGAAGACCAGGAAATTATGGATACACGGATCGTGTTCAAATCAATAGGCACGCAATGACTCTAAATAATAAAGATCACGCCACCAAACACAGATTAAAACTAAAGTAACGAGCCTGTTTTGAAAATGTAAGAAGTAGAAAGTACAGGTATTTGTGTTAAAAATGTAAGAAGTAAAAGTAAAAAGTCGTCAGAAAAATAAATAGTGGAGTAAAGTACTGATACCATAAAAATGTACTTCAGTACAGTAACGAAGTATTTGTACTCCACTACTTCCCACCTCTGGTGGAGGGTGATTGTAAAACTAAGTTAAGTTAATATAAAGTGAATATTGCAGAGAACTCTTATACTTAACACAGGCATTGGGACCAATAAATGAAGCAAAATTATTAAAGTAATTATCGCTGTAAAATCAGAGCGAGTATTAAAACTATATTAGAGGAAAGAAAATAGAATTAATATGATGAGACAAAGGACAAACAGGGTTTTATTTAGAATTTTACATAAGACCAAGGGATGCATTATATTGAAACTGTAAAACGTTGACGTCACATTTGATTGAATTCCCCACAGGCACACCACTGGGTGACAAAGTTATGTGTGCACTGAAAACGATAGAGGCTGCTCTGGATCAGTATTCCACAGAGGAGGTCTGCGCCGGCTTCAACGGAGGCAAAGACTGCACGGCGCTGCTCCATCTCTACCACGCAGCGCTGAAACGGTAACAGGAGGGGAGAGGACGGGGTGAGACAATTAGAACGTTTAGGGGCAGGGAAGATTTAATCAGGACAAAACAAATCACCTCAGAGAGATGAGATGAAACAGAGAGTCAAATTAAAAACATAATGATACCACTTCTACTCAGGGGGGCATCACTGCTAGAAGTAATGAAGAAGAAAATGAGTTTAGCAGCTACTGGACTGAGACTGAGTGTTTGGACTTTTCTTGACCTGTATTAGAAATGTCGTGGCAGATAGTGATAACGATAAACATCTAATCTCTTTCTGTGGCTTTTTTTGAATGACCCATTTTTCTCCTCCTGCCACTCTCAGGCGTTTTCCAGATGGTAAAGACAAGTTGAAAGCTCTGTATATCCGTATCGTCTCTCCATTCCCAGAGATGGAGAGATTCCTTCAGGACACAATAAAAAGGTGAACCATCAATCTCCACTATTTTACACTGTTAAAGACTTTTCAGCTGGTTGTTGTATATTATAAATAGGAGTCAGCAGCTGTTACAAGTCTTAATAGTTGTGTCTCTGGTCAAAAAACGTGTCCTAATCCTCCATGTTGCACTACAGCAGGTCATTATTTTGCCATGTGTGTCCTGTAGATATGACTTGGAGATCATCTCAGTGGAGGGCAGTATTCGGCAGGCGCTGAGCGAGGTGCAGGAGAGGAGGCCGGAGCTGAAGGCCGTCCTGATGGGGACCAGGAGGACTGACCCCTACTCACACACACTCACAGCCATGTGTCCCACTGACCCCGGCTGGCCCAACTACATGAGAGTCAACCCATTACTAGTGAGACTCACACACATATACATATGTTACATAGATATAAGGTTTCATTATGTCCTGGTATTTTTTCTCTTATTAGATATTCACTATTTTTTATCATGCATTCATATCATGCACCAGGGTCTAGGAGAATCCACTAAAAACAATATCAGCTAACGCATTTAAATGAAAAATATACATTGCCCTTATCTTAAGAGCATCTGCAGACATTTATTATAAAAATAAAAAAACAATCAGTCTTTCAGTGTCCCTCCATTCTTCAAGTTAGTGTATATAGTGCTGCAGGAAAACTGCTTTTTGACTGGTAATACAAATCTGTTTTCACTGCTCCAGCCAAGCAATTTCCCCTTGTTACACTTAATGTTATTTGTCATCTTGACTGAAGTTTCAGAGTGCAGATCCACAGGCTGAACAAAATATCACACCACCTGCTCAGCTTAATGCGATTCAACAGCCCTGCAGTAATGGCACGTTTGTGAGGCTTTAAAAGATTCTATGAATATTTTTGCCACCTTCGCCACAAATAACAGATACACCTGTAATGATATCCATTACAACCCCCCCCCCCCCCAAAGCATGTGTGAATAAACACCTCTGTGAGAAATTCTCAACAAATATTGAACACAAATATGTTTTCTCCTTTTAGATTTGCTTATTTATTTAGAAATGGCACATTCTTTTGGAGTGGCTATAGTCATTTCTTTGAACAAATCATGAATCAATCACAAACCAATGAAATGTCTTTCAACACTCCTCAGGACTGGACTTATCGTGACATCTGGTCGTTCATGAGGACGTTATATGTTCCCTACTGTATTCTCTATGATAAAGGGTGAGAACACATTCAACCTGTACCCCTTTCTGCATCCTCCATTATTCACAGCAGAAGTGTACAATCCTCTGTTAAATGTCTCTGTCGGACCTGCAGGTACACTTCTCTGGGCAGTATGGACAACAGCTGTCGCAATGCCTCCCTCCAGATGGTGGATGAGAGGGGGGTGACGCGATACAGGGCGGCCTACCTCCTGGAGAACGAAGAAGAGGAGCGAAACTCCCGCCTCTGATGTAGTCACACTTTGCACTGTTTCACCTGTTGCTGAGGAAGGTTTTCAGATATTGTATCAACCCCTACACACACACACACACACACACACACACACAAAACTCAACATGGACCTTTCTATAAAGTATTCATGTGAATATTTGCGGAATACCATCAGAATGAAATTGTTAAAGAAGTCTATGTGCGTCTGCTATTTGTTTATACATGTGAGTTTCAGCCTTAAGTGATGGCTCTCTGAGCTCTTCAATAAAACATCAGTCTTTGTCATCATTTTCCATTGTCATGTCTCTATTTTAAGAGGAGTCTCTCATATAGAGAGTGGTGTGTGCAGGGCTTTCAATATTGCTCTTGGTTTTTCTTATTCATGAATCCATTTGTCTTATTTCTAAATTGAATACAAGAAAGACAGGCTCTAAAAAATGTATCAGTATTGTGAACACATTTTCTGTCAAGGTGAGAAAACCCAGTTTGCAGCAGCATGTAGAGAACTGAAGGTCAACTGTCAGTCTCTTATTGACTCCTCTGTGTCTTGCTGAATATCCATATTTACACACTACAAGTTATTTAATGGAGCATCTCTTCTCTGGAAAACCTCCACCCTGATGCTGCAGTTCTCTTTGAGCACCTCACGGGCGCGTTGTTCTCACTTTTTCTCCATTTAGCACACGTGATTACAATAAATTACCTTCTCTGTTTTCAGACATGATTGAATCCAGGCCCATCGATCCGCTCTCTCTCTCCCCGCCTGGAGATTAGTCAACGCGGCGGAGCGCGGATCGATACCGGCCGATCTAATAAAGCGGGTCGCTTACGAGGCCACCGCGGGGTAGCACACACTGTTACACCGACAATTACCTCCTCCATCCCGGCCCCCATACCCTCCTAACTTATCTGTCCGGGCTTCACGGCTTGCTTGATTTATTAATAATAACAGTAATAAAAGAGACAATGAGCAGAGGCTTCATAATAACAGCAGAAATGTAATGGTGTGTGTGTTTTGCTGGTGCGGTAAAAACACCGGGACATTGTCTGGAATGATGTTCGAGTGGAAGAAAATTAAAGTCATAGAGACTTACAATGTGTCGGAGTTGCTCCCCTTTTTCAACTTAAAGGGCAGCCTTTATAAGTATAATGTAATAATAAGTGTGTATAATGCTGTAATGCAAGTATTGATAGGCTTTATGCCCCTACAATATGTTAGGCCTACTTTGTTGACATCACTTGAAGCCCAGTAGTCTAGTCTTTGTCTGAGGACTATTACCTACATGTTATTTGCCCTAGTTGTGGAGATAAACAACTTATTTACTCAAATATTGTATTTTTAAGTAACATTCAGATGGACATAGCATACTTCTGTTGTTGTTCTCTTTCATATTCCTATACTCCTCTAGATGTATCTGTTAGCTAAAAATATGAGTTAATTTAAGAATTTACCTTAAAAAGCATAACATTATTTGACTACCATGACCAGGGGCGCCGCCAGGGATTTTGGGCCCCATGAAAAGATATCACATTGGTTACTTAAACATTTTTCTCTTAATGTTCTAAAATTGTTTGGGCCCCTGTCAGTCACGGGCCCTTAGAATCGTCCTAACTTTTCACCCCCTTACGGCGCCCCTGACTAAATCAGGGATTCCCAACCTTTGACCTGTGACCTCTAATAGTTTCTGGCAACTGTCACATTTACAGATGTCAATGAGACGTTTGTGTGATTTCTCATCTTAACTTCTCGTTCTTATTTCTAAATCTTCAAGGTCCAAAGAGAAAGAATTTTCCAATATTTGATAAATCACAAAAACAAAGACAACTCCAATACAAATTATTACGATTCATGACACAGAACTATATTTTTTCTTGTGTCCAGCGGAGGGAAAAGCAAATGAAAGGGCACCAGCACCAAAAGAAGATCTTAGCATGTAGGGAAGCCTTTATGGCACTGCATCACGTTTCTCTACTTGAAGGGAACTAAAGGGCACATTATCATGTTTCTTGACTACAAGGTTGCAGTAGAAAGCACTTTAATGTTTTTTCTCTAATGCTTTATTTGAGAAGTCACTTCTGCATTTTGTTTTTTAAAGTTTGTTACCTTGTTCTTTGTTATTTTGTCTTCCAAAGTTCCATCTTTGTCCTTTTTTCTCTTGTCACTCATCCCTCTCACTTGCCTGTTTCATCCTTCATGTCCTTTTGGATTCACAACTTTATTCACATTATCTAGTCATCACACTTCCTTCCTCGCTGCCTTTCCTGTGTATTATGACTCAGGATTGTTGGTCAGTAAATCTTATGAATTTCAAAATGATGTTTTGATTTTGAACCGGAAGACTTAGTCAGAAAGACGTCTCTGTCGAAATAGGGAGAGGATATGGGTATTGACTTGGAGCCTAAAAGTATCTGTACTAAAATACTTTCTTTTGTGCGAGACCCACAACTCCATATTTATGAAGATGTTATCTTTTAATTTCACACGGCTGTGCTTTTGAAACAAGGTCTGTTTGAAATATACAAAACTGCAAACAAACACTATTTTAAATACCGATACAGCAACTTTTGTGTCATTTGAGACGAAGTGGAACGAGCAGGAATAAACAAAGTGGCTATTTATGTTTTCTCTTGTGCATATTTAAACTTAATTGGCTCTCCAAAGATAGATTTTAGGTGGGCTGGTATAAAAGTATGAATACAGCAGCCTCTAAAGGGGATTTGAGTATAGGAAGAACCGGGGGATCAGAGTTCCCCTCTTGTCATTAGGACCATAATTCACTTTTCTGATGAAACACCCCAGTGTCTGTCTCCAGGTGGGACTCTTCAGTAAAACAGATTCCACAGAGCTAACCGTGTGTGTGACCGTGTGTGTGTGATGTGTTCTCAGCATGACTCTGTGTGGCTTTGTACAAAAACATGTGAAAACCTTTGATATGGGAGAGAACTATCCAGTTCGGATGCTAGCCTGCCCTGGTGACTGTTGCTTTCCTCTAAAGAAATATGTTCCTAATCCAACTCCTCAGCAGTTCCTGCGGTGTAAAACGAGACTTGAAGCAGCATGAGACAGCAATTCAGGCGATGTCCTAGGAGGGATGCTTAACACAGAGGATGAATAGACACTGCGTTGTCAGAAAGCATCAGGAGAGAAGGGAGACCTTTTGAGTCTATGCAAATTACAATCCCATCTGCATGTAAAGCCAAGCGACCGGAACACGGGAAATAGGATGTTCAGTATCAAAGTGTCACACATTAAAGGTGATGAAAGTAAGAGGGAAGGAGAAGAAGGAAGGAAGAGAGAATGAGGAAGGAGGCTGCTTTCCTTTGCTGCTACATGAAGTGTGACTGACTTCAGCTTGTTTGTGTCTGGTTTTGGTGCGTTCAAATAAAAGCTGGTTTCATAATCCTACATTTGTCACAGCTTGCTGTCCGGCAGACACAACCAAGACCCCCTGCTCGCAGCCGCACACATGGGCTGCATTTACAAACGCCTTTCACACAGCGAGCTTGCTTTAATGTAAAGGGCCAGGGTCTGTGAAGCCTGAACCAGCATGCGGAAAAACTGATGAGAGAAATTCAGCTCAGCTCAACTCAACTGGAGCTCGTTTGCACTCAACAGCCATAACTTAAACATGGTGCAGGGTGTTAGACATATAAAAGATGTGTTACACTAAGGCTCAGCAAATGCATCTGATTCCTGTTTTTAAAGATAAGAAGGTCCTGCCTTGGCTTGTCTGAGGCCAATTTAATGTTTAAACTGATTTAAAATATGCTAAATCAGGCATGGAAATAATATGTATGTATATTTACCTCTTTTAGATGACATCTCGTTTATCTTTTTTCTTTAAAAAGTCGGTACAGGGAATGTTTTTCAGAGCGTTCTTGGGTTTCTTTTTTGTGCATAATGGATTTGAAAAAGAACACATTCACGAAAAGATTGCCATGTTTTTTGATGTATCTATTGAAAATGCTCTTGCCTGAGTTTAACAAGTAACATGTTTTTTTCTCTGCTTGTTATACTCTGGTCTTTCCACATTCATCACAGACTGTGCGACACACCGGTAGCTGCTTTGTGAGCACACAGCAGAAATAATTACACTGTTATTGGCTACCTGACACGTGGAAAGGATGTGAATACGAGCCAAGCAGTTGCGGTTAGTTTGGATTTTTATTTAGAACAAACAAACTCTGCCTACACCCGAAGAGGAAATAAAAACCCTGACTATTAAGCATTACCTGGAAATGAAATAGAACACCGATTCATCAACACTGTAAAAGCATTCAAAGATAATCCTCAGAGGTTCTCACAACCCAAAGTCTTACACACAAAATACATTCAGCAATACCATAAACCTTTTTTTGCTTTTAACAGAACTCATGTTAAAGATGACGTAAATCAGTTCATATATATATAATCAAATAAATAGCGTTCAAAACTAAACAAACAAATTACTTAAAAGCGGTTGTGTTGTCATGTGACATCTTCAGTAATAAATGTGTAAATGCTAATGTGTCTTTAAATAGATTAATTCATTTTAAATTATCTTGGGTGACATTTTGGAGCTTCAGTTTGATAAATGAGATGAAACGTGATTTTTCTGTGTGGAAGTTTTGGGCTGTCTTTTGTCATCAGATTCAACTTTTTAAACTAGTATCATTTTATATTTAACAATTCAATAATTACACCACTTAAGCTTTAAAGCTTTGGGGTTTCTGCATCTGCACAATTACTACACCTACGTTATTTTTCTATAATAGCAGTTGCATGGCTTCCAATGTTTTACCTTTATATAAAATAAGTGTGGTATATTGCGAGCAGCTTGGGAAACAAGTGAAGTGAAACCTCTCAGAATAAATTAAAGGGATATTCTTAAACTGAATTCTGAAGACTCTAAAGGCGTTGAGAGTCTGCTCCAAAGATTTAGCATCTTAAGTCAGTCTTTTACTCTCCACTGCATGAAGGGTCAAATATTCACCCCGAGAAATATATACCGAATCTGATTATAAAGTATTGAAAAAGTAGACGCAATATGTGCAAGAGATGTCATGTGACACTTCACTGATCGGTGGCGACTTTAGAATAGTTCTCGATCTTGATATTATTCAGAGGTCTTAGGCAGTACTATATTATATTGCACACACACACACACACACACACACACACACACACACACACACACACACACACACACACACACACACACACACACACACACACACACACACACACACACACACACACACACACACACACACACACACACACACACACACACACACACACACACACACACACACACACACACACACACACACACACACACACACACACACACGAGACTTTACCTTGAGGAGTAAGTAACCCTCAATGCAGATATGTGGGTGCGATTTTTGTCCAACAGAAAATCAAAG
Organism: Trematomus bernacchii; assembly: GCF_902827165.1. Taxonomy (NCBI): domain Eukaryota; kingdom Metazoa; phylum Chordata; class Actinopteri; order Perciformes; family Nototheniidae; genus Trematomus; species Trematomus bernacchii. Next base: position 1,848,522 of record NW_022987582.1, on the reverse strand, counting down.
TGTTTTCCTGTAAATCAGAGCTTTTTTATGCCTGGAGTTGTTTTATGTAGATTGAGGAGATTTCAGACAGTTTACGGTTATTCAGTCCCATTTCCTGATGCAAAAAGGTTGTATAAAAAGTAGTTTTTGGATATTGGCAGTTATGAGCCTAAATGACAACTTATATTTGGGAAAAGATCAGTGGAGCTTAAGCTTTTGCACCTTTTCAAATTGCTAACTGGCTCTGCCCTACAATCACATTCATAGCTCCATCTCAGTGAAAACAGTGAAAACATAACAACATGAATGAAGTCCAAAAATGTATCCCATTGACTGCGGCAAAAACTGCAGTTTATTTTTACAATCCTTGCATGTGTTTTCCAATGTGAAGGATAGCTCATAAGTAGAGAATGGCCAAAGAAAGCCATGTTCACCGCCCTGCAATTAGGGAATTGTAACTTTATTTTCTTAAGTCTTTAGAAGGACACTTCCAGCATCGGGGACGTCCTCTGACCTCAATTCACCCTGATTCTGAAATATGTTAAATATACAGCAACAGCATTTACAAGAACATTGCTCAAGGTGTCAATTACCAGCTAAGAAGCTCTCAACATTGAAATGAATTCATACAAAATTCAAGGAAAGGCTGTAGCAGCATGTATCTCGGTCATGTAATCCCTGTTAAACTCTAAGAAGAAAGAAACATGGTACCTTGGAAATGTTTAAAACTTAACCAGACATCTTTAAACTTATTTCAGCAGGTGCAAGTCATTATAATATAGCTTTATAAGCATTGTTTGAGTCTATTAATAGCCAGAGTTTTGTATTCTGAGATGTAATCAACACCGGCAATCCAAGAATATAAGCCAGTTTGCCGTGTTGAAATGTGATACAGTCTAATTACAGTTTCATTGGTGGAAAACACAAGCTGCAAATATGGATATGGAACACTTTAGTCAGACAGATAGTTAAAAACTAAATATGTCATCCCAGAAATGGTTTATGATCACAGTCGCCACAAAAGGCCGTGCAGGAAGCTTTGACTTTGCATTTTCACGATCTTCTAGATCTAAATATATATATTATGGCAACATTTCCATAATTACAACGTTTATTTTGGAGGTCGAGTTTGGTTCCAGCTTTGGTATTGATACACAGCCGAATGAAAACATCAACATTGTTAAGTCCAAAGAAATTCAGAAATGTTGACTGTTCAAGCATATCCTAGAATCAAAGATAAAACATTTTCTTTTTTTCAAAACTCAATATCACATAATCATGTAAAAGCTTTGGTTTGTGCATGCTTCTGCTGGAATAAAAAGTCATACATATTTTACACACTAAAATGGAAATGGACACTGCTGCTGCTTTTTAAGTCCTTTTCCTTTGACACAAGTCTAAAAGTACCCCCTCACTTTCTGCTGATTTCAGCATGCTTACGTCATTATTCACAGTGAAAAAGAAGGAAAACATAGGCTTTGGAAATGTCTTGGTGAAGGTCAAAATCATAGCCAGCTCATCATATGCCTCGACAGTGACAAACATGTCATCAAAGGAGATCATAAACCATGAAATAGCAGCATTAGCCCTATTATCCAGGAAATTGCCTTTCTGGCTTCACAAGAGGCTCGACTACATTACAGCCTACATAAATGGAAATGCATTAACAGCTTATCTGGATGTACACTATATATTTTTTAAAACTACACAAAATGTTGTCTTGCTCTGTATTCAATTCTGTGTTGAAACTGTGTTTTTTGAATTACTGAAAATGAATGCAGTTACTACTTTTAGGTTGATGTATTGGCAATGATGCTTCAGGGTCTATTAATACCGGGAGTCTATTGGAGTCTTATCGGGCTTCGGCTGTAGATAAAAACTCAGCTCAATATTCCACTAAGTTACTCACATTACAATGGCCTCTTGCACCACAAGGTCATTTAAAGTCCCTGAAGTCTCCTTATCTCTATACCCATGTGTATTACACTGGACGTGTGTGTTCCGCAAATAAAGCTGTGAGTATGCTTGTGTGTCTTCACGGAGACTTGCTGTTAAAACATAAATACTTTCAAAAGTTAAATGATCAACTCGAAGCCTTTAAATGGAACCATATTTATTTGTGTTGTCTTGCCACGTAAAAAAAAGGCTCAGATTGCAATTGGCTCTTCACAGAAGAAGCTACATTCTTCACTAAAATGTGAAAGAAGAACACGTTAAACAAACACTTAAGATATCAAAAACACATTAGTTGTACATGATTGTAAAATCCTACACTGAAGTTATTTAACACATCTTCAAACATAACTTGTATCACCCATTTAGGAAATTAACATTTGTAAAAAAACAATAGCATGACTGGTGTGATTTACAGCATGGAGGAGCATATATTAAGTGCTAACAATGTAGTTTAAAGATAGAATAAAACATTTAAAAACAATTACCTATACATTTTCTGAGCTCAAGTCACTCAAATATTGTGGGGGAATAATTATGTAAATTTATAAATATATGAAATTCATTTAATTTCAATGAAAAATAAACAACTATGCTGTTCATTTACATTTTTAAAGTCATGTTTTTTTCTGATATCTTTTTCTTAATCCTGGACAATCAATTTATTTAAACAAAAATATTTGGCAAAAATAACATGATATCAATTTACCTGTGAAACTACATTGTAGCAGAGCATATGCAAAAAACAAACGCAACACATCCTTTACCAGAATATACATTTTGTCCAATTTCTGCACTTGAATATCAGAGATCCGCTCTTATTTTTATGCGGTTAATACATCTTAATTTTGCAGAATATATTAACTATACAGTTAAACCTAAAATCAAGGATGTGTAAAAACCAGGGGGCATCGACAAATCAGCCTCCGCAGCGTGTTCAGTGGAGCAAGGCGCGCTGATGCTCCCTCTTTACCCATAAACCCCTCTGTTCTGTGCTATATTCTGAAGCAGAGAGGAGTAGAGAAGCAGAACAACATGGGGTCCAATCAAAGAGGACTAACTCTGTCCCAGGTCCCGTTGTTACCTCACAGGACCGCAATATAGGGTTCACGTTTAAGTTTAAGGCCAACCCAGTCCAACTCCAGTTAAACCAGTTTGATCCCAGTAGGGGGCGCAGCAGCCCCAGTTGACTAATCATTCCTAATTTCCTCCTAAATACCTTTATTTCCAAAATCTATACATTTGTTGATGAATTGATCTTAATCATCTTTTTCTTAAACTTCAAAAATGTGTCAGTTATGCATGTCTAACAATATGAAGAAAATAATGAAAGTCCCCAGCTAACTGATTTAAACTCAACCTGAGCCATTCAGTACAGTAGTGTTTTAATTTGGTCACTTTTTACCATGAGGCAGGTACTCAAAAAATAAGAGAATACAACACAAAAAGTGGAACATGAGGAACTGAACCAAAAAGGTAGAGGAAAAACTTGTTTGGAACGTGTCCTGACAGACTCAATGCTATCTGGCATCAGAGTTCGTTATGAGTCTTATAGCTCCATGTGTGATATTCTGTGTTACTATACACATAGGGTGAAAGAAATTAATCACTGTGATCCAGCGTTTCGGTCCCTGAGTCACTGTGGCCCCGTTCTAGAAAAAGACACCATTGTTTTCTTCTGGATTTTCACAGGTAAACCAGCCACAATGGGACGTGTCATCTGCAGCAACTTGGCACAGAACACATTGCGTCATTCACTGTCCGAACGGAGAATGCGTTGTGTAAATTGACCGTCTCCATCTCTCGGGCCGGGGGGGGGGAACGGGTGCGAGGTCAGCGGTGCGGACGGACGAGGAAGTCAGGTAGTCAGCAGGAGGAGGACGAGGGTGAGCAGGAGGGGAGGGGAAGCTGTCCTCAGGTAGCAGGCACTAATTACAGCCTCAGTTTCTGAAAGAGAGAAGGACATTATTGTCACCCTTAGTGTGGACTAGTTTTCCACGTTTTGGACTCAGTGCTTTGGTTGCAATTCATGAAAACCTCAATGTTAAAGCATATATAGTTATTATAGAAAAGGCCTCCTAACTTTGTCGGCAGTTTTTAGGGAGTTGTTGGTTTTTTAGAACGTTTTAGAAAGCACCATTGGAAAGACTCATGCAAATCCCTGCAGCAGGTTCCAAAATGGTGTGGAACATTTCCAGAAGATAGTAGGATGTTATAGAAGTGCAATACTGGGTATTGTTATAATAGAGCTGCAAAGTTATGGTGACTACATACTCATTTTTGTTCATACAAATAATTTGTAAGCACTTGTAAATATGCCTATACGAGAATAAATAGGGATTAAAATGTTGCATCTTACCTTGTATTTGTTTTGAACCCTCTGATGTTGTTACTAGAGAGAGAGAAGAAGAGAAAGAGATAATTCAGTAAAGTTGAGGCAAAGAAACAAGTTGCTGATTAGTCATTTTTGTATGCTTAACTTTCTCAATAAAGCTACTGCTTTGTGGAACAGAGGGAGCGAGAAACAGACAAATGACCAGGGGAAGGTATTTACCATTACTCAAAGCCTTACGCCATGAAAAATGAGTACTGACTGGCTGCGCAACCCTAAATATGTCCCCTATGCAAATTCTCTTAAAGGTCGGATACAAAAAGCGCTTGAGAAGCATGGCAACAGGAAAAGATAGTGTTATGTAAATTAGAAGGAGTAAGAATGATCCAGATTATACAGAGGGGATACAGGAAATGAAAAACGGGGGGAAAAAAACACATGAAAATTCAAAATGACAGAGCGAAACCAAGAAGTGGACAGAAGATGAAAGGAAGAGCGTTGGAGACCCGAGTGAGAAAGTATGTCGAAAAAAAAGAAGGTTGGAAAGATTGAAACAAGGTCAGACAGAGAGAAAAGGGAGGGAGAGAGAGAGAGAGAGAGAGAGACGGGATGGGGGGGTTGTTTGTGTCTGGGCGTCACTTTCTCAGCAGGGGGTGGACTAAAAGGAAATAATGGACGGAGGGATGGTGAGGATGAAGGGAAAAGGAGGGGTGGGAGATCTGGTCAAAAGAAGAGGATAAGAAATACAGGTGGTGAGAGTGAAAAGCGGAAACTGTTCCGAAAAAGGAGCCGCAGTGTAACATCAGCGAGGGAGAGGACTATAGGTCAGGAAACGTGGATGAGGCTGCACAATTGCCGCTGTTATTAAATCGATCTGTAGCCTTGAAACCCCCGCTGACACTGCAACCCCAAAGACTCAAACACACACACAAAGACAAAGTGTGTATTGATGTCTCCAGGAAAACTATCACCTATCCACATCCCGCTGCGACTGACTGAGATTATGAGAGAGGAACTGGGACACTGAGCTCATCTAAAGTCACACAGGGGCAGAAAGGATTTATCAAATGAGGGCTTATTTGTCGAAACACTGCGTCTGTCTGTTATCTCCATGTTGTACCTACAGGTCTCTGTTGCTACGCGTCGCTCCGACAGACACGAGACACTAAATGACTCCCAGGTTCGGTACAGCTAACGACCATCGAGGGGTTAACGAAGCATTAAATAGCCTGCTGGGTCTGGGCCTCCGAGTACTCCGCTGTGCGTGCATGCGTGTGTCTATGTGTTTATAATTGCGAGTGTTGTTACGGAGAAAATCAAAGCAAACAAAAAGAGCGTAATAATCAAACATTTCAGGCCTTCATTAGTTACATTTGTTTGGCATTTTTGCCATCAACCCATGATTTAATACAATTTATTGGTCAAAGAATATTTATAAACCAGCTGTCATTTCAAGTTTTAATTGTGTTGATGAAGTGTGAAAAAAAGGTGGATGATCTAAATCAAATTAACGATTTTAATAAAAAGACTAAATAAAAAAGAAGATTTATACGAAAAAATAAATGTATATCCAGTGATATCACTTAAATTCCTTCTCGACTATAATGACTTTTTTTTCATTCTGGAAATGTTTGATGTCACTTTAAAAAAAAGAATTATCTTATGACAATTGAAAAATCAGTATTAAATTAAACTTGGGTAGAGGAAAAACACTTTGCTGAAAAGTATTGTTGTGTTAACGCGGCCGCGCACCTCGAAACTAAAATGCCTTGTGTTTACCCGGCTGTGTGTGATATGTGTGTTTTGATCTGACTTTAATCACATCATTTGCGCATAAACTGAACACCAAGGACCATTAGTTTGGTCAACATCATAATTTCGCTCATGGTGAGCAGCGCCACAAAATGGCGTTCATGATGGCGTGACTGCAAAAACAGTGCTGTCTCTGCACTGCAGTCAGAAACATGCGCATGTGTAACTGTACATGCACAACAATGGCCAAAAGTGTGAGTGCGCGTGCGCATGGAAGTGTATGTGTGTGTATGTGTGTGTGTGTGTGTGTGTGTGTGTGTGTGTGTGTGTGTGTGTGTGTGTGTGTTCTCCAGTAGGCAGAACGCCCCACTGCAGAGACAGACACTGTTCCACCATCCTACCTCTCCTCTCACGCCGCCATTTTACACATAGAAGCTAAAGCTAACCAACCCCGACTATTAGCACTTCACTATTAGGAAAAAATTAGCAAAAAACACAAAAAGCGAAATAACGTCGAACGAAAAACGCAAACGGACAATAGCAGTTTAAGTCAAAAGTATCGAGTCTGGGTTTTCGAGAGTCCTCGGCTGTCCAAGCGGTGTGTGTGTGTGTGTGTATGTGTGTGTGTGTGTGTGTGTGTGTGTGTGTGTGTGTGTGTGTGTGTGTGTGTGTGTGTGTGCGCATGTGTCTGTATTCAAGTTCTGTCCTTGTGTGTATCGAGTTCAGAGGGTACAAAGGTATTCGAGAGAAAGTGGAGGGGGAAAAGGAGGGCAGCGGTGTAAGACATTTTGAAAAGGAAAAAAAAAGAGAGAAAGACAGTGGAGAAATGGCGAAGCTCTGTAAACTGAAATGAATGCAATGGACTGCTCACAGCGGGAGAACGGCAGAAATGACGTGGAGAGAGACGAAGAGAGACCAGGAATCAATTAGAGAGAAAGGAAAGTTGGTCTATAATGGTTTCTCACAGTAGGGTAGCTGAAGAAGAGAAAGGCGGAGAGGCAGTACGACAAGGACAAACACAGAGATAAACACAACAGGAGGAGTTTCAGGAAGAAGTTGAAGCAACGAAAAGAGAGAGGCAAAGTAAACCGGTGAAAGATGCAATAGAGGGGGGCCCGAGATTTCACATGACACCAGTCTGCTGAGAGCCCTGTTTTCTGATGCAACACACATTCAAGCACCTTACAGCAAAGCACTTTCTCTGGCGTGATCCTTGGCAGCGTTGTGTTCAAAACATCATCATACACACCACTGCCGCGCGAAAACATAACCACACCTTTAAAAAAGCCAAAACATGCTTGACAACACTGCAAGCCACAACAGGAACACACACACACACACACACACACACACACACACACACACACACACACACACACACACACACACACACACACACACACACACACACACACACACACACACACACACACACACACACACACACACACACACACACACACACACACACACACACACACACACACACACACACCACACACACACACACACACACACACACACACACCACACACACACACACACACACACCACACACACACACACACACACACACACACACACACACACACACACACACACACACACACACACACACACACACACACACACACACACACACACACACACACACACACACACACACCTATAAGCTCCCTGCGTCCCTGAGTCTGTCCTGTGTGGTTTATTGTGTTTTTGGGCTAAATTAAGGCGATAAACACACACATTCACACACTGGAGAGGAGACCGAGGGACTGGTGAGTGGAAGCTGACCTTGGAGCAATGACAGCGTACCTGACGGACCCTCACTGTCATCACTCTGTCCTTCAGACCCGTGTGAGGTGTGTGTGTGTGTGTGTGTGTGTGTGTGTGTGTGTGTGTGTGTGTGTGTGTGTGTGTGTGTGTGTGTGTGTGTGTGTGTGTGTGTGTGTGTTGATAATGAACTCAAACGGCCACAACAGGGCCTCCCCGCATGGAATTGTGGTTTTAATAACATGCTTTTATGAAAAAGATAGAGTTCTGGCGAAAGAAGAAGGAAGGGAGGTGCACAGTTTGAAGTTTAGATAAGAGATAAGATGTAGTTGAAGGGCGAGAAGCTGCCATCACCGAGGGCCACACACACATACACACTCTCACACACACAGACATAGTCACGGTGTGCCCTGCTGCCATGCTACCTGTCAGATAAAAGGCAACCTGAGCAGGAAGGAACCAGAGGTGAGGTGTTACTACAGGGAACAACACAACAACAGCTGTGGTAAACCGCTACTAATGGACAGGCGAAGAGAGCGAGAGACCCTCCAACTCTCCTTCATCTCCTCCCTCATCCATCTCGTTTTGCTCTCCTCTCTCCGGCCTCATGTATTCTCATCCCAACGCACTCGTCGCACAGCATGCGCACGACAGAGATGGAGCGGGTAAACCGGGAGAGGGGAGTCGGTGAATTACTGTGTAGTAGATATGGAGATAACAAAGAGATAGAGAAGACACAGAGAAGGTGGAGTGGCTGGGGCGGAGTCAAGGAAGAGGAAGTGTTAGAGACTGCCATGGATGGTGCCTAGATTAGTTTTGCTCCAGTAGCGAAAGATCATAAAAAAAGAGGACGGGTGTAGAGAGCTGAGGAGACAGAGAGAAGGGGAGGATTAGTGCCACTTCAGGAATGACAGAAGACTAGAAAAGAGCGGGAGGAGTGGAAGACAAGGAGAGGGAGAACCTGACATTTAGTCGGGATTAGTTTTGGGTTAAAGAACAGGATGAGAGGCACCGAAAAAAAAGGGGAAAAAGAAACAGTAGATAGAAGTATGTGAATCTTTGTGGGGGGGGGGAAGTCTTTCTGATGTAAAGTAATGGGCTTTAACGGTAAAGTCAAGTGTGTGTGCATGTGTCTGCCAGCGTGCGTAATCTACACCATTCCAAATATTTTGAATGAAGAAGGTCAGACTGCCACATTAGCATTTTGTAAAACAACTATCTGTGGTATTTCGAATTAATGACAGCAGGATAATTAACATATTTAAAAAAGTCATCAGCCTTCATTCTGGTAATAACGCTGCAAATTACTCCCCGCCTCGCGCCGGAACAGTGATGGCATTTAAGAATTCATTCAAGACGGATGGGGCTCTTCTTATTCAGCTTTTCTTTTTTGCTTTACACAAAAGTCACACACATTTAATCAAGGCGGTGCGGTTGGGGGGTATTTGTTAGACAACATGTAGGAATTTAGTGAACGGATCTCTCACACATGCTTAGACAAACAACCATTGGACAAGCTTTCCTGGAAAAAAGTGTGTGTTGGTTCATCCTGGGACAACACGACAAGCCCCCTGCAGACAGCGTGAGGATGGGAACTGGGACAGACGTCTCAGACACGCACATGAGGACACACACACAGCACAGCAAGAGAGCACACGCAAAGGCCCATGCAAGAACGCACAAAAACAGACACAGAAAAATGTCCTACACAGAGAAATGCACACACACACACACACACACAGACACACACCAACAACTGTACAGGGATTCCCACAGCGACTGGGCAGCATTCCCAACCGGAATGGGCAGCTCACTGGACTGGAAGACTAACATTACTCCAGGCGTGCTCTGGACACTCTGGGAATTTCACACTGGGGTAGAGAGAGATGGAGAGTGGAAGATTGAGGGAGACAAGGAGTTAAAGAAAAAAGGAGAAAAGGAGGGAGGGATTGGGGAAGAAGAGAGGAGAGGGAACTAATGGTTAAAACAACTCTCAATCCAATTACGTTGTAAAGCCAGAGTGGATTGTGCAGTAAGTCTGTGTGAAGATTCTGAAGATGAGTTTAAGTTCCTTGATAAAAGTGAAGGACATTAGAGCATCACCGTTATTCAAACAGAAAGGAGGAATAGTAGGGGGGATGAGGAGCAGTCTAAACATCATGCCCTGGTAGTAGAGATGAGAGCGGCAGGGAGAGGAGTATCTTGCTGTACAAAGGGGAGAGCATGAAAGGAAGAACAGATGAAAAGTACTCACTGGGCTCACAGCACACGGTGACGCGCAACTTCATACATGGCAGAGGAGGGCCTTCATCTGTCGGTAGAGCTAGAGAGAAAGAAAGACCGATTTAAATACGTGCTTACATATTAAACGGTTGATATTTAAACATGTCAAACATAAAGAGAAATATGAATATGCTGAATGAAATCTTCCCATCCGATCTTATGAGAGCTCTCTTGGTACCTCTTATAAAAGGAGGTTGTTTTCCTGTTTCTACCATATCAATACATCATACAATACATTATATCCAAATAAAGAATCTTCCTACCTCCTACTTATCCGCACAACTAAATAAAAACAATAAAATACAGGATTGAGAGTGCAACTATTTTAAAATGCAACATCTCTGATATCAATACTGATCACAGCTCATGTGGGAAATCTGGCCAACATCAGATGTATTACCTGTCAGTTTAGCATCACTTTCACAAAACAACTCTGTCTGGAAACTGCAGTTAAAGGGCTTTACATTTGAATTATTCACAAACAGCTGCTATCTCAACAGGGACCCACCACACAAGCTGAGTGTATGATCGCTAACAGCCTGTCTCACTTTGTATCTTTCATTTCAACCGATAAGATACAGAACAGAAGAGCAGTCTTATAAAGCACTTTCTACAGTGGCTGAGAGAGCTCCACTCGCAAAGACAAAACATCTTCACTGTTATGACAGGACATATGTCAGATAAGGAAAATAAATGCAGCTAAATGAAAAAAAGCAAAATGGGGCAAACACAGAGAGTACTTGCATGAGCTTCTACTCTGTTCATTTCACGATGGACATGCCTTGATATGTGATTTGTTTGTAGGTAAACATTTGTCTCTTACTGTATGCTCCAAGATGAACAAAAAGTGTACATGTCAGTTTGACGAAAACAAATCTTAACTCAAGATCTACTACTCCTGAAAAAGCTTTGAGCTTCACTCCGCAGAACGCAGAGGTTGACACTATAAGGTATGTTCACGTCTTAAAGGGTGAAAGGTGAAAGTTACAGTGCGCCAACTTGAAATCTCTGTTTAAGACTTGTCCATACGAGCAGGATTTGGAAAGCCAAACATGACGCGTCATGCAAATTACATAAATGTGACCTGAACAGTTGAAACAACAACTGCACATACTGTACACTGAGAACAGGCGTTTTAATCTAGTGGGAGACATCTTGTGTCTGGCAACAAACTATATATGCAAAGTATTATAAAACATTTTAACATCTTGGAGAAGTAGACGGGCTTTTCAAAGATTTTGAAGTAGTTTGTTTAACTTTTTATGTCTGCGAAAAACCATATTAGAAACTATTTTGAAAGGCAGACTATCAAAAGTCTTTTCATAAACGTCTTGAAACATGTCTTGATAAGATCTTACAGATATGTTCTTCCAATTATGATTGCACATTTAAGTGTTGGACTAACAACAACAGCATTCCTCAGTTTTAGGTGTCCCTTGTAAACGTTTCCTCGAATGGTTCCATGTTAGGGCGCAGCTGACCATCAGAGGATGTCAAGGTGCTTCCTGTTTGTGGGGTAGAAGCCGCAGGGATTGGTCAACAGGTCAGTGTGAGAGGAACAGTCAGTGTGTCGTCCGGGTGATCGTCTTTGGGAGCCGAGAGAGGAGCTGAGCCCGGCTCAGACTGAGCCAACTAATGCCATTAGTGTTTGTAATACCATTGTACTTCTCTCCCAGGCTAATGCCATTATACTGTCCCAGTGCTAGGGGCCCATTCAGCACAGGGACCCCAGAGCCAGACATTTAGACCAACTTTACGCCTTATCTTTGATGTGGACAAAACACACACAATCGCTCTGAGCCCAATGTGGCCCAACCGAAGGGGGGGAGGGGAGGGGGCCCATTGTTGCTTTTCACTGAACTTGCCTGAACAACCACAATAGCCCAGTGTGTGTGTGTGAGTGTGTGTACATATATACATGTGTGTTAGCGTGTGTGTGTGTGGAAGCGCTCTCTCATGCCATCACAATGCTCCATTGTCCCGTGGACCGCATCAGTAATTTATGTAAAGAATCTTTCTTTCTCTTCGTCTCATCCATCCCTTCACTCTGTCGCTTTTGTTGCTCTCCCTTTTCTTCCGTGTGGATTCCTCTCATCCGGCCTCTCTTGCCCCCCCCTTCCTGTACTGTCAGACTGTGTCCATCTTTTGCTCTTTCTCTCTCTCTGTCACTCCTCCACGCTTCTCTACCTCCGTCTGCTTCCCCCCCCCCCCCCGTTCACGGTCGTCCTGTATTGATCTCTGTTTCTTCCTCCTACACTTTGCGGTCGCTCTGTCTCTTTGTTGTCACCCTTTCCATACTGCATTCACTTGATTCTTTCATTCTCTGCCTTGTTTCATATCCTCCCCCTCATGGTTGGACTGATGCCAGAAGTTGTAAAAAGTAAGGGAAAAAAAACAGATTTTACAGCCACTAAACCATCTTCTGTGTCTCTCACTCCCTTTTCTCCCTCCAGTGGTTTGAGATAAATGAGTGAGAGGACAGAAGCACAGGAGAGTGTAATGGGAAAGGGGAAACCTTCACTAAAAGAGTGTAACTGCCTACAGGTCTAAGAAAACATCAAATCAATGTCATTCAGGAGGAATTTATGGAGACCATTAATGCTTTAGGCTGCAGTTTGCCAACACTCAGAGCCTTGTAAAAAGAAAACACACACAAGCTAAAAGTTGTTCTCTACCTTTTCATCACTTAAAAAAGGTAAGGATGTGTGGCCACCGCACTGCCTCCGACACCGTCTGATGAACTGAAACAGCAGACATTTATATATTTTCTCTTTTACAGCTGTTCCACTTGACTTCCAGTGTAAGGGGCCTGAAGCAAAGATTCATGGCTTTACTGAAGTAGAAGATGCTCAATAAATACTAAGTGATAATTCACTTTGGGAATTCACAACAAATAACCTTTAGTCATGTATGGAACCTAGATACTTTTTAGGAAATTACAGTACTGCTTTCAGTAATATGTGTGATACAAAATAAGCAGCTTCTCTGAGAAATGTGTTTAACTCCAAGGGGTTGGGGTAAGGGTTGACTAAGGATAAGATGTTACATCATTCTAGTCCTTTTCAAAGCTTGGAAATAGTTTTTTGCTTACCGAGTCAAAATATTTAATGTTCGCTCTCATCTTGCAAAACAAAAAAAATCAAAACTTCACCTAGTCCATCGTCTTACTTTTAAGCACAAGTCACTTTTCTTTATCTGATGTGATAATAATCTGAACGTTTTGGGGGGTTTGACTGATGCAGTCATCTTTGGTTTGAGGAAAATGTGATCTCTTTTAATATGTTTTCCGTTCATAGACAATCGATGGATTTGCAACCATAACTGACCAAAACGTGCCCTCATTAAATGACCAAATCCATACAAATATCTGACTGTTTCAATATTTTTGCAAGGCTGCTTGTTTAACATTTGAAAAACACTTTTTTCACAAGTTAGACCATTTATTTAAAAAGAATAGGCTTTGAGAACTCATGACTGTTGATACCAACACATTACATTACATGTTACCAATACCAAACTCTTTTAAATGATACCCAGCTCTACTTGTGACCCACTTGAATCCGACACAATGGCTAAATGACCCCCCACACTCCCACACAAAGAGACACGCACATCCTCTACTCACAGCTGTAGTAGTAGTGGCGCCCTGGCAGAAACTCAAACCCCAGCGAGAAGGGGGTGAACCTTTGGATCTTCTCAGAGAAGCGCACCGGTCCAAAGGGGGCGTAGGGGGTGTTACACTCCCACCTCTTGATGGCCCCTCTGGTCTCCACACAGCCCTGGAAAGAGGCCTCCCCCACCAGGTAGAGGGCCAGCTCCTCGGGCTGCCCGGAGCCCTGGGGCCTCTTGTTGGGGTAGTGAGGGCAGTAGATGTCCAGGTAGTCATTCAGATTCACCTGGATGGACATATCTCCTGCTGTTAACCTGGAAGAACGAACGAAAAACCACATTCATATTTCACGTTACGATTACATGGAGTAAACTGAAGGGTAAAGAGACATGCCGATTAAACAGCGACGGAGAGAGAAAGAAGACAGATGACAGGAATTCCATCATTCCTTTGTGCCGGGAGGAATGTGAATAGTTACAGCAGATGAATAGTTCATCAATATAACGATTGCACAGGGTTAGAAGGCAAAGTTGTGCAGGTTTTAAAGAATGTTTTTACAGTTTGATGTATCCCAACGACTGTTTTCTACTTCCAGGCCAGCAAAGGAGCGGTTTTGAGCAAAAACAACAATTCCTCAAATGCTAATTAAGACCAATGAGGGGGGTTCAGAGTAGAATACACTTGACTCCCACTGTTCTCCCTCTACACACACAGAAGTGTAAAAATGTATGCAGACGTGCACGCGTATGCACAACCGCAGCTTCAGTCAAGGTTGACCGGCTCTGGGCATAACAACAACTCAGGACAAGAAAAGCATCATTAGAACAGAAGAGCTGCATTATGCATGCTCCTTTAGACGGCAGAGTCTCACTTCCTGTCAGCCACAATATAAAGAGTTACCTGGGTATAAACTAATACGGAAGAAGACAGGATGTGAGGGAAATGAAGGGAAGTCGATGTATGAGGTGAATTCAACATGAAGAAATCATAAGACTTATGAATCAGGAGATGGTAAATGAGGAGAGACATGTGACTGATGGAGGTGACATGAGACGAGGCCTGGAGGAAGACAGATGGAGACTGATGAAAAGAGAGCTGTAGAGAGACAGGTTGGAGCAGACGGATGGAACGAAAGAATGAAGAAGAAAGCCAGAAGTTTGATGAACAGGTATAAAAAAAAAAGTGGAGTAAAGAGAAAAGAAAGTAGTGTTTTAATTAGCGACCCCAGAGAGTCCGAGTGCAGACACACTGAGAGGAGAACAACGGAGTGTGAGAAAGAGAGGAGACGGACTTTAATTGGGCTCCTCTTCGCATGGTGCGCAGGAGACGAAGAAAGAGGGGCAGAATGTGGCTTGGGCAGAAGGTTCAGGTCCATCAGCGGGAGTCTTTATGGAGGGGTGACGGAGCGGAGGAGAGAGGAAGGGAGTGCTGGGAGTCGGCGAAGGGGAACATGGGAGTGAAAAAGAGCGCGGAAAAGGGAGGGGAGGATGGGCGGTGGACGTAGACTTCAGATAAGTAGGCCGACAGAGAGGAGTCCAAAAGAATAAGCGAAAAATAAGAGCGGAGAGGGAGGAGGAGGAAGAGGAGGGGACAAACTGAAATAAAACAGACATGACAGGTAGCAGGAGACGAAGACGGCCCAGCAGATCTACAGAGCGTGTGAAAGATCGATGGAGCAATGAGAGGAGAAATCACAAGACGCTATATGAGAAGGAAGAGCCATATTACATGATTGACTTTCAACCTGAATGCTGGTTGAGCAGTGATAATAGAGCAGAGAGTGTGTGTGTGTGTGTGTGTGTGTGTGTGTGTGTGTGGTGTGTTTTGTCGTGGAAACGTAGGTGAGACCCTGCAGGCAGGTCTCACTGAACGCTGCTTCCTGCTCAATAGCTAGTGTGAAGAAATGGCGATCTATCTATCTACAGGACAGGACACTATTGATCGGGATCCCTCGCTCAGGGGAGACACACACACACACATACACACACTCCACCTGATCGATATCCCCTCTGTGAATGTGCTTGTGTGGCCGGGCCCCGACGGCTCTATTACCTGTGTGTGCTAATTACAGCCCAACTTGATTGTCTGGTTAAGGGAACACAAAAGCCCATAAGCCAGCGTTAGCACAGAGACACACACTCACCGACACACTCACAGACACACTCACAGACACACTCACAGACACACACACGCACACTCAGCAGCCCGTTTATTCTTCATACTACCTGTGGTGCTTTTGAAGGCTTCTCCAAGACACAGAAATGTTTGCTTAGGTGCACCAGCTGTGGAAGTGTGCGAGTGGGTGTGTGCATGAATGTGTATGTAATAATAGACATGTGCTGTGTCAACATGCTGCCCATCCCCCCCCCCGCTATACAGTACATGTCATTCATCTCAAGCTTCTTCTTCAGATTCCCCCCTCACCCAACTCCTGATTCATTGCATTCCTCCTCCTCACCCCCTTCCTCTCTTGATCTCCTTCCTTATCTCTCCCCACTTTTGAGGCTGCATCTCATCCTGCTCTCCCTCCCATGTATGACTCCTTTCTATCCTACATTACCCCCCCTTTTCCTCCCACAAGTCTCCAACCTTGGCCCGCGCCATATGCACGCCAGCAATTACAGAGAGCTGTGTGCTCTACTGATGTCAAACTGTCAGGCCTCTTTCCATCCTCTTCCCTTCCTTCCTCCCTTCTCTGTGGCCCTGGTAGGCTTGGGTATGCCCTAATTACACTCAGCATCCTCCCCTACTGCCAGCCACCACACAGCAGAGCGGTGACAGCACAGGGGCATCATGGGAGCACCGAAGAGCTGAGGGTGTAAAAGAACAGAGAGCTGGTGGAGTAGCCCATCAGCTGGAGAACGCTCTGGAAGCGGAGGATTGGTTTGGTCCAGAGCTGGAGCAAAAAGGGGAGAGGGCAAAGACACAGCACACACACTCTCATGTGTGTTTGAGCACATGTAGGCGTGAATGCACACACACACATGTTCACACACTTGAGGCATACACACACACACAGACATGAAAGTACTTCAGGAGAATAAAACATGCTCTCCCCTCATGCCAGAGGGTGATCGGTGACACCCTTCTGAGGACTAGTGCAAGCTCTTGGTTGATACAAAAAAAGGAGCCGGATCAAAAAGAACACGCGCCCTTCAATCGAGGACTTGAAAAGGCGAACATTTATCCTTTTTTTTTTTTATAATTGCAGGAAATGACATTCAAAATTTAAAAAATTGAACAACTGATGTCCTCCCCATGTGTGTCCATGTTAACGTGTGTGCACAGGGAAACATACATTCCTCTGTGTGTGTGTGTGTGTGTGTGTGTGTGTGTGTGTGTGTGTGTGTGTGTGTGTGTGTGGTTATAATGAAATGCAGGGGTTTGACTGTGGCAGAGACCTTTGATCCTTTAATATGAGAGAATAATTAAAGGAGCAACAATCCCACAACACGGCTTCAGGAATACAGAGCAGATACTCGGTCACGCAGAGCAGCTGCGTACTATGCATACTGAATACACTTGGGTACTTAACGCATGTACTGCACATAAACATGGGGGCAACAAATATTCCGCTACAATACAAATGCTAATATCACACTGTACCATGCATCCCAAATGAATGTGTACTGTAGATACTGTGGATTTAATAAACGCGTTCATGCCTGTGATGGAACGATAAGAAGCCCACAGTTAAAGTCTGTTGGTCCCTTGAAGTGACGACGGGAGGCAGAGAGGCTTAGAGGAGCCTCAGCTCTTCCCGTGGTAAATCACAGCAGGCGGATCGCTAACTCTGCTCACTATGGTGACTGGGCACAGTACGTTTCTGTGGTCACTGTGCCTTGGCGGGGCATAGCGTGACACAGCTTCAGCCTCTGTGGTGCTGTAGTAACACTTCAGCTAAAATGGGAGGATGTGTGTTGCTCTCGAGAAGGATGACTTTGTGAAATGGTATTGTATATTTCAGTTTTGGTACACCAGATGGGTGGGGTTAGCCGTTAACAGATGACAGCTAAGTCATTAATCTTGATGAATAAAATAATGTCATCTTTTACATACTGATTGCGTTAGTATTGTGGGTGTCACGGTTTGGTTAATCCAACTAGTCATCTCAATTTGAACTGATACTTTTTCTGGAACGGCTTTGCTATGTGGTTTTGCCTGCTGAAACAAAGTCAATCTGTGCTTTCAAATCAAGTTCAACTCTGGTGAACTTTCGCACAAAAATGTGGACTGCCGACCAACTCCACATTGTTACGCCTCTCCCAGTCTTTAAGGAAAAACTGAATCGGGACTTACTGCCAGACTAAACTGTTCCACAAACTGAAAAATGTGCAGTTGTTGGAATTGGCGGGGGTTGTTGGAACAAAAATGCATCTTGAAGAAACTGTTTTTAAACCAACCACAGCAGCCAACTACACTAACTAACCGTGTTCCTAACCTTTCAACCACAGCTGTTTTGTAGACACGTAATAATAACTTCAGCTGATCAGTTTTATGGTGACATCTTGTACATCTTAAAGAATGACATGGATACATCTCTCAACACAAGAGAGGGATTGAAGAAAACTGTTTTGTTGCTGGGCAGGTGAAGAAGACGAGGCTCTAGAAGTCTTTCCATGGGAATAACAACACTGTACTGTGGGGGGAAAACTGCTGGGAAGTATGAGAGAAGTTCAAAACAAAAAAGCCCAAAGATGGTACAGGGGGAAAGAAGGAACAGGGCAGAGAACAAGAGAATACTCTTTCCCTTCAAAGCTTTAATGACCTCCTGCTCCAGAGGCTATCCTATCTTCAGAGAGAGAAACAAGAGGACACCTGTAGCTCCTCATGAGTCAGACATGAGAGGGAGAGAGAGAGACTTTAATATGTCTTTCTTTTGTTCCCCATCTCTTCTCTCCTGCTCAATCTTATGCTGCGCTGTTGTAAAATGGAACAGAATCAGGGCAACCCCCCCCCTCCCCTAGCCATGCCCCCCCCCTTCGCCCACACAAAGCCATGCTGTGTCCGGAGCCTAAACACCAATGTTGTGTCTAACTTGGTGCTTACTCCCCTCAACGCGCACAAACAAGGACTTCCCCCCCTACCTCTGACCATCTGGGGCCCCCCACAACCCCGCCTGCCCAGCTGGCAGAAATAAATCCCTTTACTAACCCCCTTCAACCTCACATCCCCGGGACCCTGTATTTTCAAAATGTAAGTGTCATCAAACTGAGGTAAAGGATGGTGATCAACCCCTCCTCACTGAGAGGGAAAAGGGACTTAAGGGGAACAAGCTGTTGCTCTTATCTACCGTTTCCTGTTTGGTGGGCCTATGTTCATGTTTTCATATACATGTGCTTCCTTCAAGGTCAGAAGGAAGTGTATCTCCCCGCTACACCAGACCTTTTGCTTTCTTTTCCATGACTCCTAATTTGGAAATGTGGACGGTATGTGAACTTCCCTCCTCCATTTTCCCCTCTTCCGTATCCATCCACTTGAGTGTGCGTTTTTTCTTTCTATGCAGGTTCTGAGCACACACAGATTGTAAGATCTGGGTGGCTTTACGACCTCTGATAAACACTTCCCTGGGGGAAGCCCTCTGCTAACAGACAATCCTAATGCATCTGCCCTCATAAATGGGAGAAGGATAAGAACATCAGTGCACACACACATTGCAAAGCATCCTATATCTATATGAATTTGGTGCATAAGCGTTGGCGACAATGGCTGTATGTGTATAGCCTGGAGGAAGTGATTAGTTGCACCTTTCTTGCCCTGCAGGCTCCATTAAAGGAAGATGCACTGGGCATTCAAACTGTTAGGATCAGCAGGCTGCCCCGTGGACCCACAAACACACACACACAAACACACACCTGCTGCTTCAGGCCCTGAGGGACCCTATTTTCTGCCTGTTACGGCATAGGTCCTCCTCTATGTGTGTGTGTGTGTGTGTGTGTGTGTGTGTGGTCATTCTGTGGGTATCAGCATCACAAGAGGATGTATAGCTCGGCCGTCAGGGCTGAGGAAAATTGCATGATTTGGGTCCGCAGGACCTATCAGTATGGAAACCATTCCATCGGAACCATTTTGATACGGCTGCAGGTCTGCAGAAACCATCACAGCCTCTACGTGGCAGCGCCGTCATGCACGCTCTCCATGTGTGGTCCATTCTGATCCAAAAATAAGCTTTCCAGCAACTTTTCTAGGAGGTATGAAATTACTGTCCACAATATAAACGGACAAAGGCTGCAGTCTGACAGTCTTCGGCTCCCTTTTCTTTTCGGCACTTGACCGAAAAACAGTGCAAATGTTGCCCACCAGCGGGGCAGCAGCTGTGAGCGCTCGGACTTGACTCTCTCACCTGCTCAGCGTGGAGGCCACACTTGGAGGCAGAGTGTGAGAGAGAAAGGGCACAATCAGAAGAGGTTCGGCCCTCACGCAGAGAAGAATGACGGGAAAGTGTGCGGCAAAAGAAATGCGCATGGGCGAGATCATGGTGCACGCACAGAAAGGGGCGTGTGAGGGGGCAAATAAGGTCAGACGTGCCGTTGCCAGGACAACAACCAATCCAAGGCCGGGATTGGTGCCAAGCCAGTGCCCCACCCATCCATCCTTTCCTTCCATACGTCTTTTTTTCCTGCATCTCTCTGTCGGACAGCCTTAACCTCAGAGTAATGAGTGCTCTCCATGTTTCTGCAGTCTAAATGCAGCTGCAGTGTAAATACAGGGCTGATCTGTGCAGGTGCCAGGCTCCGATACATAAACCTGAATATAGCTACAGTACCTCACCGCTCAGACACTGACAGACAGAGGAGGGGGGGCAGTGACAGCCATGATGGGTGGACACAAAAAGCCATGATTCAAACTATGTGCAAAATCTATCAAAGTGTATTGCTACAAAGTGGCAGCTGGGCTGATCCACAGTGTCAACATCATTTGTCTCATGCTTTGTACCAACTTCATACACGGTGTCAAAGCAGATAAGACTAGCCAAATAAAGAGAGTTGATGAATGAATGTTCACTTTAAAGTGAATAACACTGACACAAGGGTTGGTCGTATTGGTTTCATGCCAATTGGGCAGGTGGTGTAGGACGGAGGGGACACCGGGAGATCTTTATGCTTTTAAATTAAAGATATATATATTAAGATAAATACAAAACAGAGAAAAAAGTGTTTATTTTAAAGCCGGCTTTAGACTGCACATTCGAATCATACATCGTATTCGTTGTTTTAAAGCTGAAACAATTATTTTTTCTGTCAACGGAGACAAAAAAAAATCCAGAAATATAATGCTCTGTCATATATCATTATAGATTGAATATATTTGGATTTAAGTTAATAGAATGTAACCATAATGGAATTATTAAAGCTTTAAAGAGGTCACTTTGGGCTTTAGGAAATGTTTTACTAATCTTTGAAAATGTTTTACTACCAAAAGTTATTCTGATACAGATAAAAGGATAATCAAATATAATCATTGCAACCCTAAGTTGGTTAGATCCAACTTGCCATACCCGTTCCTCTTTCAATGAATCTCGTATCTTTGTCTGCATCTTTGAAAAAGATCATTTAAAATCAAACCCTTTCAAACCGTGACATTTATTTTAAATGTTTGGCGAATGTTGCATGTTGCTTATTGGCAACGTTTCATAGTTTTATATATATATATATATATATATATATATATATATATATTTTATTTATTTTTTATTTTTTTTTCGTATCCCTATCGAGTCCCAACGTCTTAGCAGTATACGTTCTACACCCCCATCTGTTATATTAACTATACTTAACTACACTTATCTGTGTCTCAGGTCAGCAGGTCCCACCTGTGTAAGTAGGTTAAGGAGGACATG
This sequence comes from Trematomus bernacchii, assembly GCF_902827165.1. NCBI lineage: Eukaryota > Metazoa > Chordata > Actinopteri > Perciformes > Nototheniidae > Trematomus > Trematomus bernacchii. The sequence goes on along the minus strand of NW_022987582.1, from coordinate 1,827,000 downwards.
CCAGCAACGCCCCTTAAAACACACACACACACACGGTCACACATTTTAACTCAGATACACTCTTTACTATAGTGAAAAGGGCACTCACAAAGCAAATACACTGAGCCAATAAATCAGAGTTGGCTTTGAGAATCCATCATTTAATAAGTGGGTCAACCTTCTGATGCCGTCGACACTCTTTCCCATTCTTGCACTCTGTTTTTGTCTCTCTCCATGATGTGAAGGTCACATGCTGGATAGGCAACATAGACCGTTAAACCCAGGTATGCATTCCCTCTGCCTTTAACTCAGCAGTGGAGGAATGGCCAGTCCAAGGGCTGGATATCCACACACACACACACACACACACACACACACACACACACACACACACACACACACACACACACACACACACACACACACACACACACACACACACACACACACACACACACACACACACACACACACACACACACACACACACACACACACACACACACACACACACACACACACACACACACACACACACACACACACACACACACACACACACACACACACACACACACACACACACACACACACACACACACACACACACACACACACACACACACACACACACACACACACACACACACACACACACACACACACACACAACACACATCACACACACACACACACACACACCACACACACACACACACACACACACACACACACACACACACACACACACGTCAAGGAAAGCTGCTAATACAGCCAAGAGGCCTGAATTATTTAAAGACAGAGAAAGAGTGCAAAGGAGAATATGGAGAGAGAGAGATGGGAGAGGCACACGAGTTAGGGAGTAAATAGAGTGGCAGCCTGCTCTTCCCGTCCCTCTGACTCATGGAGAACTTATTTAAAAACTTCTATACTTGCTTTCACTCCCATCTGCTTTCTCCCACCCCATCTTCAGCGGGTCTCATTTCCTCCCTCTGTCAGAGTGTCTACACACCTTCTCCCTCCATTGCTTCTTCCACCACCATTTCACCCACTTCGCCCTCCCTCCCTCCCCACTCCCTCTTTTTCTCTGTTTATCTAAGCACTTTCACGGTCACTGCTTTGGAATCCCAGGAGACTAAACTGGCCCCCTCTCCCCCCCCCCTCACAGACGATCCATGCTTCTCCCTCCCTCTCCATCTTTCTCCGTCACAACCGTTAAGATTCGCATCGCTCTGTGCATCAGGGATATGGAAGGTCCCCCCTATTCCCCCTCAAGGCAGCCAGCTTTGTCCTGTTCTAGTCACGCACAGCCAGCCACTCGCCTCCGCCCTCTCACACGAACACATATTCACACCAGAGATAGGACACTCACACTGACGTCTAATACCAATCAGCTGGAAATACAATTATTGAGACATTTGAACAAAATCTGTCCATTTGGTTTCAAGGCTACTATACTATGTGTTATTTATAACTTGATACAGCATATTCACTTTAGCACATACGCATTAGCTTATCCATTGCTTTGCAGCGTGTGAAATTAAATTCTTGGTTTTAATATTTGGGCTGCCATTATCTGCCTCAAAGCCGGATGCCACTGCATTTCTTAGAAAGGCCAGTTGAGTTCCACAACACTGATGAAGGGTTTAAGACACAATAAGAGGGAAGAAGGGGGAGGTGGATTTAGGAGGGGAAGGAAGTAGTGAGGGTCAACAGGAGAGGTGCAGACGGCAGTCTGACATATAGTGTGAACAACAGCCGGGCGCTGGACTGGGATTAAATGATTAATTTGGGATTAAAATGGACTGGTCTCTACTTTAAAGTAATCAACCACAATGACCCAAAAGTGACACGCACAGAGTACAGTGTGGCAGAGTGTGGTGAGCAGGTTTTTTTCATAGTAACAGACTAAGTCCACTGTAAATCCACTGCAAACTAAGCAAATACCACAGAAAACCCGCAAAGTATTCAGTATCGACCTTTTTTTAAACAAAACCGCTCTAAACTTTTTTCGTTCTGAAAAGAAATCCATCAGTGAAACTCCTCAAATGTAAAAAGTTGCGACTAAGGCGTTTTCTGACTTTCATGACTAGGCATTTGTCACTGAGTGTATTTTAGGTGAGCACACATTAATTCCACAATCATAAACACGCAGCAGTGTTTTGAGAAGCGTGCTGCGTACAAGAACTCAATTTCCAGCTGAATAGGAGAGCAATGAGATTCATGAGTTCTCCTGCTACAAGGCCACCGCTATGGAGATTTGGGACAAGGCAATTTTCCCATCTTCCATTCAGAACAACACTCGCAACAACACTCAGGATGCTCCCAGACTATAAATGATAGCCATCTGATCATTTCTGATGAATATAACAAAACATATTTTTGGATAGTGACAGAGCAATTAATCAAAAATGACAGTTTACATAAAGAAATCTGTAAAGAAATATGCAATTTAATCAACTTAGCCCCTTATTGTTTGTACACTATGTCCCCACTCTGCATACTAGCGTGTCAGCAGCCTGTCAGTGTAGTAGATGGTAAGGTCTACCTTGGCATCACTCAAAAGCAAACCAATACTGTACAGTATGCACCATACCGCACTTATCTAGCTGCACAACTGCAGGTTGATCAAAGAAATAATTCTGGAGAAAAAAAACATTCCTTGAACTCATAAATAAAAGATTTGATTGGAACAAATGTTGAGAAAAAAGAACAAGGAAGCTGAGAGAAAAAATAGCAGTGAAATTGCCAGGAGACGAGGATCAAGCTGAGCATTATACTGCACACCCGGAGATCAAGTGGTGCTGGTTATTGCAACAAAAATAACACGTCTAAATATGCTGGTACACACACACACAAAACAAAAACCATATCTTCTAATCCACTGTAAGCCTCAAAAAATCTGAGCCCAGGCATGTTTGAATAAGCTCATGATACCACATTCCAGTCATGCTTCGTCTTTGTTTAACTCAGGTAAAAGGACTCTACTGTAATTTTACAACATGCATACACTACTCAATATGCTTAGTCAACACGCACACAGCTACTACTCGTAGTGTGTGTCTCTATACCACACCTGTATAAGAGCATCACAGAGCGAGTGTGTGTGAAACAGCCCCTGTGTGTGTGTGTGTTGGGACGGAGGGAGGGGAGGAGAAGGGGGTTGCTCCTCACGCCTGCTTTTAGACAGTGATAGTAATTCCTGCTGACATCCTTTCTTCCCTCTCTCCCTCTCTCCCTCTCACCTCATCCCTCCTTCCCTCGGGGCCATCCTGAGCTGTTTTGGGAGTTGAAATCTGTTGACTCTTTCTCTACCATCCTCTGCTTTAACGCATTCTCCATCCCTCGCTCCCTTCAGTGCAGGTCTAATGTTTTTATAATCTCTGAGGGCTGACGAGAAAAGGAAGCAGAAAGGGAATGTATATTCATATGTGGTGTGTGTGCGTGTGTGGTATGTGTATGCCAGCCCAAAAGGAAACAAAGAGGCGGAATGTGTGTTTCACATCACTGGGGGCTGGAAAGTAGGCTGTGCTGCCATACTTCTGGGAGGCAAACAGCAACATAATATTAGCTTTTGTTCCACCATGGAAAAATCGAGCAGATTCAAAATATGTTCACATTTGTCATGTGATCCATCGCCTCTGGAAATCACAAAGCACAGGATGAAAGGTGTTTTTCAGGAACTAGAAAAAGGTGCTGACAAAGCTCCTTTTTATGAGGTAACTGATAAGCAGAATCATTTTAATACACAAAAGTTACACACCTCCTTAACAAACACACATGTTCCCGCCCTTTGAGTATTTGTATCTAAGTGTTTCATTGTTGTGTCTAGAAGAAGTGTAGTGAAGCCGCTCTTTGTAGCAGGTTTATTAGTCCATAAAGTTTGGTCTTGTGTGAAGACGGCCGCTACTATCTTTCTTATACAGCGTCTGGAGGCTCACCATCTCACACCGCACTGCAGCAAGCACATGACATGGCAACATATGTGCTGTAAAGGTGGATTTGTAGAATACATAATTAATCAAAAGTAATCAATAAATAAAGACTGACAAGCTGCCAGGTCAAAGATAACAACTTACATAAGCAAACTCGTGAACTCCTGCAGTGTATTTTCTGCTTTTTACCGTTCAAGGAGTCATAGTAGATGTTGTATGATTTCATTTAAAGCAGAATAGCTTTTATCCTTCTTAAAAGTTCATAAATTGCAGAATGCGGTAAGTCATGACATTTTACAATATTTTTTCAAAGTCAAATCCATAAAAAAGCATCAATTAAAAAGTATTCTCTTCTTCTACATTGTAACAATTATGAAAAAATAACAGTTAAAACAGATACCAGGTTCATTGAGTTGGTAGGTCAACCCGGCATTACTGAAGGCTGATATTAAAATATATTCATATTTATCACAATCTGAAATTGTCCAAGTATGAAACTCGCAACGACAACTTAGCACTGTGTCTTCAAATCCGTGGCTTGTCAGATCAAATCAGTTTGAAAGATACAGGCGTTACGCCTTAAACTGATTTTCTTTCCTACCTGCTTTTAACAGGACTCATGTGGTGACCAAAACGAGTGTAAATGATCGCACAACGGGGCACTCGATTAATATTCTTAATACGTTCATATAAATAAAATGTGAAACTGTGCATCAGGGTTGTTGGGTAAATTAAACATCCACGTGTCTCTCTGTATTCTTAAATTAAGGAAAACTGCAGCATCTCTTGTAAATCTATGGAAAACACACACAGGCAGTAGAAAGAGATTCTGGAGCAACTGTCTGTAAGCACCTTTGAAGATTTGAGGACTGATGGCAAACATGTCTCAGTGTCCTCCTGGCAGCGAGCACCTTGTATGGTGTAATAATCCGGGTTCCTGCTACAGCCTTTTGCTCAGCCTGGGTCAATACTAATTCAATTTCTTTCTCGGGGAATTCCCAGGTTGCCTTTTGGCAGGATTTCTGAGCTGAGTGGAAGAGTATTGTGTGAGGTTATATGTACTTGAGTGTGTGTGTGTGTGTGTGTGTGTGTGTGTGTGTGTGTGTGTGTGTGTGTGTGTGTGTTCCTGCCTGTCTGTGCCTGTCATTGTGCTATTTGAAAAAATGCCCGTATTGGCTAAACAACCAGCAGATTGTGTTATGGTCAAGCTTAAGTTGATAATGTTTCCCACATTTTGAGGCCACATATTCTCACGCCATAATTTAATAGCTGTTTTGTATGTGGAAGAAATACACAGTTGGCCCGACACCTACAACAATGCCAGCTCATTGTGTGCCCTGAATGAATGAATGTGCTCCCGCTCTGTGCTCACCAGCAGCCCTTAACCCCCATAACCACCCTCTCCACACACATACGGCACGGCAGCCATTTTGTGCCAAAACCAGGCTGTGCCGTGCCAATCGGAGCGGCAGACAACGCTGAACCTCATTTCATTCCACAGCTGTTCTACGCCACTTGGAAACATACGTACAATACTACTTATTACAGCTTAATGCTACCTAATATTGATCTGTGTACACAGAGAAACAGGGCAGCGCGGTGGAGAGAAATTGGGAAAGAGATGGGTCCATATGCAGTCTGGAGATAATGCGAGGAGCCGGGCGATAATATCTTGGTGTTAAATTGGTATTGATTGACTAAATATCCTGACCAGGAGGAGAGAGCGAGCGTCCTTTCATGCTTGTTCACCATGTCTGCTCCAACGGCTCCAAGCTGCACTGTGACTATCTGATCCATTTTAATACAGACATCCTCACTGCTAGGCCTCTGACTAAATCTCATTTTAAACACAGTTTGCTTCAATCTCTCCGTGTACACATCTCTGCCTTTAATTGCGTTGCAAAGGTTATTTTGAAACTTTTATTTTGGTTTTACTCCTCTGTATAATATAACACTAAAAAAGGGAAATAGAGGATTGCTGATTTGACGCGGATATAGTTAGTAGCCACATATATCTATAAGGATTCACTTCAGAAAAGGAGCTTATCGTAATGTTGCACTTTAGAACCAAAGACGCATTTGCACAATACTGTATCTGCATGCCCCACCTTTGGATAATTAAGTATCCTAAGGCAGTAAGGCTCCTTTTTTTAGTCACACCTTAAATCAGCTAACGAGTGGAAACAAAACAATGACCTATTTAGACGAGAGGCCAGCACAGCGGTTGGTAAATATTCCCAGAGCCGCACACCGCTGGCCGGAACTGAGGAGGTTTTACAGTCGTAGCCACTTTCACTGCGTGCTGTGAGCGGAAAAGAGAAATTCTCAGAAAACTTGTAAAAACGATGAATCATGTGGAGGATCACAAATGAATGAAAGGTTTTAATAGGGCTGGGCATCCTGGTGCATTTCTGGGTTTTGTTTCTCCAGAACGGAAATTATCACACTTCATCTCCCCTCAAGGGAACAGAGAGTTCTCAAACCGGTAGGTTAGTTCCAAAATTAAACACACACACCACACATTACTATAGTTCCACTAAAAACAACTTCAACCGACAACATTGGCACTAAAAATCACTGCCTCATTGTTTTCAGACAGAGAAGAAGAAGCGCAAGTACACAAAGTTTACTCATCCATAGTTTACCTCCAGATAATACACTCGTTTACCTCCAGATAATACACTCAATACCACAAACAAACAGACAAAGCACATTTACAGGGACAGATAAGTTACACAATCACTATCACAAACACATCTCTGATCTACACAGACCGCAGCGCAGCAGTGAGCTAGACAATAGGCAGTGACACAGAAAAGGGGGATTGATACAGTTAGATGACAGATGAAGAGGGAAAGACAGAGACATGGAGAGCGAGAGAGAGAGGGGGGGGGGGAGATTGCTTTGTTAGCAGGACAGGGAATAAGGTGGTAATTACCTCACTGTGGGTTTGTTGATTATAGTTCAGCCAGGTTCTCCATGTTAATCATTTACCAGGGGAAGACAGAGATTAGCAGAGAGACAGACACAGTGAGGAGAGATATCAGGAAGTACGATAAATACATTCATTTGCACACACACACACACAACACAGAAGGAATTGATAGACATAGACCCATTGACGGTGAAGAAATAATAAAAAATATATAAAGAAAGAAATCAGTCTAGAAGTGCAATCATCTCCCAAGACACAAGACACAATTACAAACACTGTCTGCTTTCACTTTACTGTACATGGCAAGTGTGTGTATGTGTGTGTGTCTGTGTATGTGTGTGTGAGAAGGTATGCAGAGCAGAATGTGATTTACTTTGGTATTTAAAGTAGATCATTCATGAGTGCACACAAAGGGAAATTATGCATAAACAGAGCAGAGATTACACAGAAGACTTATGAGGGCTGCTTTCAATAAAGATACAGAAAACCAATACAAATATTCATCTCCTCACGCATTGTTTAAACACGCTTCACTGGCTTGGAGCTCGCCCTGAGCTTTTGCCAGAAAGGGGAGAGAGACTCAGATGAGGAGGTAAGAGAGAGAGTTCAGAGGACTCTGGTGGAGTTACATTCTGTGTCCAGACTTGCAGAGTGAGTTCCAGAGTGAGAAATACATAAATATAGAGGTAAGAGAAATTGGTTTGAATAATTTTTTTGTTGTGTGGTATCCCCTTTTGTGAAACGCTTATCTCTAATTGACACCTTGGTAATCCTAGGCTCTGCAAAGGAAAGACAAGAGGTGACTGGAAACAAGAGTTAGAGCTGTGATCCGAAAAGAACTGTTGCAACAAGTTCGCCTCCTGCCATGTCAGGTAAAAGGAGAAAGCAATAGTAGAGGTGTGTGCCAAGACCAAGGATAAGTCAAGAGGACGGGGAAATGGAGTAGCTGATTTAAGGCTCGAGTTTGGGTGACATTTATTCTTATTACAGATGTATGAGCAGCCCATAAACGAGTGGCAAAAGTATCCTAAAAGCCATATCTCTTGTGTGGGGAAAAAAGGCAATTCAATTCCTAAAGTTTTGGTGCTACGTAGTAAACTTTCTGACAGATCCTGAGTGAATTTATGAGGATGAATGCAGCACACGAAGCAGCCAGTGTCAGCAAAGAGGCTGGTCAACTTATTTGGCCTAAGTTTTAAAGCACACCATGGAACAGAGGAGGGGGCTGAATACACCAATAAACTAGTCTGAGCCTGCTACTCATGGGAGAGCCGAGGTATACTGTACTGTCAGCACACACTCAAGCTAAGAGCACAGCAGTTATAATATTTTACTAACCTTTAACTGCTCCAGGAAGTAAAACAAATAATTTCTCCTCTTATAAGGAACTATCGCTCTGAGAGAAACGCTGTTATAAAACAAGGAACGATCGTAAATGGCGGTTCATAAAATCATAAAAGGGCAGTCGAACCACTTGAGTCCCACAATGGAAAGAGGCAAGGGTGTCTTGATTCCACGATGTTCAGCGCTGACCCTCCCATCAGTCTATCACTTTCATTTCAGAGCTCCATTTTTCAATCTGCAGGGTGCTAAATGTGTGCCAGTTAAAGAGCTTCAGCGAGCCTTTGTTACAGCCATATTAGAAAGCGAAGAGCAGAGCAACACGGCCCTTCAGTCTCCACTTCACTGCCCCTGCTTCATTAAAACCATAAATCTAGATGTCAAATGAAAGGTGATGGCCAGAGAATGTCTTCTGTCATCCGTAATAAAGAGGGGCTTGTTTTCTCACCAGCTACAGTGATGTTATATACGAGGCGAGCCTTAAATGTAATGTCTGTAACGGCAGCTTGCTTCCTCTGCTCATACGTTTACAAAAATATAGAAGTATGCTATTTCATACTACATTCATTGATTTTTGGGAACATAACTTTGACATATTACCTTGTAAAGTTATTATGTTTGCAAACGGTTAGTAAAGAGTGGCTTTTTTTACAAACTAAGCACACACACCGTCCAACACTAGCATTTCAAATTGTGTTTCTTTCTTTAGGACCACATTTTGCTCTGATTTGTTCTTTATTAACTTTATGAAGGACATATCTGTTTTGGGTGTGCTACGACATAGCCTATACATTAGCTTTTTCAGAGCAAAGACACAATTAACAAAAGTGATGAAACCCAATGAAACTGAATCAAAACAGTTGAAAGATGCTAGCTCATAAAGCAAAACCATGAGCGTAAGATAGTACATAAAAATACATGTATTTTAATTTAAACTTTGACAACATTGTGGATAAAGCTCCAACAATTATTTGACTAATCCATTATTTTATTGACAGAGAAATAATTGCAAATAATGGACAGCTAGTTGATTTTTTATGCAAAGATTACTGCAGAAACAGTTTTCAGCCTCTCACATATGGAGATTTAAAAAAGGTGAATATCTTTGAGACAAATCTTATTGTGTGATCTGAAGTGATCAGTGTACCATAAGCATGAGTTGATCCTGCAGTGTATCTTCATGCCAACAGAAGCATCGCTCTCCTGTCCCTGCGCTCCTTTTCACATGCCAGGCTACATTTACAGGCCTCAGGACATACTGGCTAGCTGGCTGGCAGCTAATAGAAAATATGGTATGGGAAAATGACTGAAGCTCAACTAATCACGCCGCCAATATCCATCACTGGGCAGGAGGGAGCCGTGAGAGATAAAGAGGCGGGAGGACGAGGAGGGGGGAGTGCAGAGAAAAAATGAAAAGGAGAGCGGGATGTAACAAGGGAGGTAATGAAGAGTGAGGAGAGGAAAGGGAAAAGAGGAAAGGAGAGAGGAGAGGTGAGGAGAGGAGAGGAGAGGAGAGGAGAGGAGAAGGAGAGGAGAGGAGAGGAGAGGAGAGGAGAGGAGAAGGAGAGGAGAGGAGAGGAAAGGAAAGGAGAGGAAAGGAGAGGAGAGGCATGAAACAGTAAACCCAGGGGATTTTGGACCGGGAGCAACATCACGGCTCTGCTGATAGCTTTGTGATTGGGTGGTGTTGCTGATGAGAGCGATTCTCTGCCACAGTGGGTTACCCGCCGCCGTGATGCTGATGGCATTGTGATTGTGTGGTGTTGTAGCCAACTGTGTGGCCCTGCCACAGACTGTGACCATTCATCCCTGAATCCCCGGGGAACAAGAAGGTGCTTCCTAATCCTCACAGTCTTCCTCCCCGGCACATTTCGGTTGGATCCCAATTACAGGACTGGGTTTTACCCGCCTGGACACACTAGATACAATCTCAGCTGACTCCAGCACAGGATGAGGCCTGTAGATCTGACAAAGGAGCAGTTGGGGAAATTATCCGTCCCGAGAGTCATATCTCTGTACATTTTTGCATCCACAAAATGTTAAATACAAGACAGGACTAGACAAAACAAAGTGGTCTCTCTGGCCAGTGGCTTATCTGAAAGAGTGCTTGGGGAGTAAGGCCGCACGGAGAGCGAGAGTCTTTAAATAAGAAGGTGAGGGAGTGTGTTATTTTGGGCAGTAGTCCTACTGGCCCTGCAGGTCTCTCACCTCAACCCCTCAATTAGACAGACTGGAACACCTGGATCAGCAGGTGAGCCTCGCTCTGGCTTGCTAATGGCCCCAAATCAACTCTTTACTCATAAACACACACCTTCCCATTATCTAACTACATATTCACTTATGCTCAGCAACACTTTAGACTTTAATACACACTTGTGTTCTCAGAATGCTATCTAGGACACTATTTAGAGCAAACACTTATGAAGAAACCCTTACATCTGGCATATCTATAAGTAGAATAATAACTGACTAAAAGGCTGTGGACATGTGAAAGTAATGGGTCAAAGTGTAGTCATTACTATAAAGATAGCTGCAGGACGAAGGTGAGATCAGGCCACTCAGGTTTCTTCTTTGACAAAAATACCAGTCTGATGGCTTTTGAGTTAGTGATGTGTTTAGGTTCTGGGACGTGATGCAGCATCGCAAAGATTCCTTAAAACAACAGAGGTCTGACTCATTTAGTAGGAATTATTGTGGTAGTTGCGCAAGAGTGTGTCAGAGCAAGTTTAGGCCAGCAATGCTCAGTGCAAAGTTGAAATTAAACTTTACACCGACATAAACCATAATTTGGCCCACTTTCATAAAAAAAAATCACTTTACATATTTCTGGAGAGGAGCACCATTAAGCACACAGTGTTTTCTCACCTTGTGTTTGTTGAATTCCAATAAACGATGTGTCTCTTGGCCACAACAGCTGAGATTAAATTAAAGAGGAACATCGTCACTTTCCAAGCAGGCAGATCCCCCGGTGTCCCCATCCTGGCCGCCTCGGGCCCCCCGGAAAGAGCTGCGCACCGGCGGCTGGGAGTGGCGTGCGGATCAGGTGAGGAGACCCCGACAGAGGAGCTGGCTGAGCAGTTTTTCCCCAGCAGATTCACCAACTCGTGAACAAACTTCTACGTCATGTGCTGCTGCAGTCTCGCATGATGCATGAAGGTAGGCTAAAGTGATTAAAGTCCTTCTAAAAAATAGCAGGTTAAATCACAGGCTGCAGAGTGGGAGGTGAGGGTTTCCACAGGGAGCATTTCCTGATAGTTTCTCCGTGGTCCGCATGACCGTAAAGGAACTCTTGAGCTCAGTCTTGGAAATTAATTAAAGACAATAAACCTGGGTTTAAAGGTCAGGATTTCGGGTACAAAGTCCTGGCTCAGGATATCAATTGAAAATGCCAGCTGGTTTGGCAGCAACAGGCTGAGAGCGACGAAGGGAGGGTCCGCTGAGCTGAGGGCGGGGCCCGGGAAACTTTGGGCCAATCACCGGGCAAGGGTGTGGTGATGTGTGATACTGTAGTGCGGGGTTAAATCCTGGAGAGGTGCGCCGACTGGTGTGGGGAGACAGGCTGTCACTGTCACCCCCCCCCCCCCCCCCCTATTTTCTCCCCCCTGACACGACTCATCTGGAGCTAGATGCTCAATTTATTTATTATTTAAACGTCTTTCATTATGCTCCAACACACACAGTCCTCGGGCAGCTGATGCAGGGTGTTTACCTATAGGCCTAGGTATACTCCAGTAGAGATGTGCCTTTCACAGAATTCAACAAGCATAACACATTTCCTTCCAGCTTTAACCTATAGTCACCGTAGCTATAGCTCATAGTAGGGCAACGTTACCTGGTAAAATGATGCGTTCAGGTACCCAACACATAACAGAATCAAATAGTGTGGCGCCACACCACCCCTCATTTGGTTTAGCGACGCGTGTGTGTGTGTGTGCGTGCGCCTGTGCGTGCGTGCGCCTGTGTATGTGTTGATAAGTATTAATTCACTGGTTGTTGTCAGACGCCCCAGGGGAGGGTGTAGTGACAGTAATCACTACGCCTCCATGGGCAAAAGCCACTGGTGGTCCCCTCTAATTAGGCTATCTGATTCTCTTAAGTATGTGTGTGTGTGTGTGGGTCTGTGATTACTATTGTTCCAGCCCTATCACTCACCCAGTCAAAGATACATTGATAGCTTTGTGTTATTTGCTGCTGCAATTGCACATTTGGCTATTTCCTTTCTGCAGGTTCCCCCTCCTTCTCTTGCTTTCTCCATCTTTTATCCTGTGTATGTGTGTGTCTGGCTCATAGTGTACAAGTGCGTGTGGCACTAGGACTCATTAGCTCACTTCCTGGAGGTCCTGATCATTAATTTCCCATGATGCCTCAGTGCTCCTGTGTGGCTAATTTGTCCCTAGTGATAGCGCTCAGTAAAGCAGACCACAGAGGAGAAACTCTCTGCTGGGGTCTCTCTCTCTCGTTTTGATTGATCTATTGGACCAGACAAAACCTAACACATGTTGTAAGAGTGCCAGAGGTTAATAATGCTTTGTGAAAATTCATTTAATTTTCCGTCTTTCTATTTGGAAAACTTTCTGACTTTCAATTTGGAATTGACTTCAGAATCAGAACAGTTTAAGTATGCGGCCCTGCAGCTAACTCTTGTGTCTCAGACTATAAATTGACCAGTTCCCCCCCCCCCTTGACTCAGATTACATTGGAGAGAAAAGTGGCCTCATTTACCTCATGGGAGCACCAATTGAAATCTACAGTATGAGGCACTAAATTAAGAGCCGCTTTGATTGCAAAGCTGGTGAATTTCGCACATACTAATAGCCGTTTTAACTAAACAGGCAGAAAAATAAATATCAGCACTTTAAACTTCTATTCGTCCTCAAACCTTTCCCTTCCTCCTCTCCTCCTAAAATATTTGTTTCACACCCTGCACATCCTGTGTCTGCTATTCATCATTTTGAGCACTCTTTCCAAAAAATCTTTCTTCAATCTCTATCCATCATTCGTCCTAATCTTCCCTCTCATTGATCTTCTCATTACTGGTCAAAATGTTTTTCCCCACATCTCCTGGCACAGTTTATCTCAGCAAAAAATGTCTGTTATCCCATAGTGTGTGTCCTATACTCTCTCATTCATGTAAGATTCAGTGGAAGTGTATTATGTATGGAAGAAAACATGTTAAGGTGTCATGAGTTTACCATTCAGAGAAGCAAGAATAGCCTACCAAAAACTGTTATTTGGCGTGTGTCGAAGATGACATACATCAATAAGCTAAATGAGAAAAGAGGTTTTCAGGGCCTTTTAAAACATAACATTACATTACATTACATTACATGTCATATGTTAGACGCTTTTATCCAAAGCGACTTATATACATTCAGTACTGTGGACAATCCCCACAGGAGCAATTTGGGGTGAAGTGTCTTGCCCAGGGACACAACGACATGCTGACTGGAGTGGGACTCGAACTTGCTACCCCCTGATTCGAAGTCCAGCACTCTACCCACTGAGCCACAGCCGCCAACTCGGACTAGGCTAAAAAAGATTCATGAATATCACAACTTAAAGTCCAATACAAAAGTCTGCATTGATTTTCTGCAGTTCTCTGTAAATACATATCACTGTCATTGCTCCAGGCGTGAACTAGTTTGTCATTTTCAATAGTTAATGTATATATTTCCTGGGCTCCTTCTTAAATCGAATCTGAGGTAAGAGGCTTAAGAAGTGGTCAGCTTTTTTCCAAATGAAATGCATAAGTCACACTAAAGAAAATACAAAACAGATAAAAGTATCTTAGTGAGGTGTTGGGATCAGAGAAGCCTCCAGAAGGGCTTCAATCACTTGAAGATTCTTCCAAATAATAATTCCTGATGTTATGAGGATAGAGAAAACGGTTTCACATATCTTTCCAAAGATTGCCCATTCATGTTCAACTCTAAGGGCCATAACGTATGATTCATATCATTGTTTTACTTCACTGACTGATTCAATTAAGTGCCTTGTAAGGAAATGTGTATTAAGTGGCTCATTTATTCAAGTTTGTCACCCATTTATGTGAATGATTTTCCATAAAAGTATTATTAATAAATGTCAAAGGAATTTTCAGAAATCTCTCTTCATGTGTCTTCCTTCTCCTGCTGTTCCTTCTCTCTCTCTCCTTCTCTTCACACTTCACATTTCTCCCTCTCTCTTGTACAGTAGTGTCAGTAGCCCCTTAATCCTGTTATCTCCACATATACAGGCCAACGCCAAGCCACTCAGCAGAGCTGTAATCAACTACCCCTATACAAACACACTTGCTTTTCCTGAAACACTTACACAGCATGAACACACTCCTCTCCCTATATCACTCTGTCTCTTTTTCTTTCACACACAGAGCGGCACTGGCCCCATTCTCCGTCTCCTCTGTAATCCCGCTATTTTTGGTCGCCTACTATTTTTGATCGGCCATATGCTTGAATGTTTCATGCACATCGTGGCCTGTCTATCACTCATCTTTCGAGAACTACGGCTTGCCATAAGATATCTTGGTTCGCCTGTCACTATTCTCCGTCCTCACTTGTACTTCGACTTCTTCTCTTCCCATCCATGATTTTATTTGTGTTGTCCCAGCGACTTAACTTAATTCTTGTCTCCACTTAATCAGAGAGGTGTTGATTTTTTTTTATTTGGCTTAATGATCAGCCATGGTTTGATTATGTTTTTTTTAACCTCACTTCCCACACACACTACCTTACAAAAGAAGCCTTTTCATAACTTTTTCTTTTCTTTTTATGTCATTGTGTGCTCCCCCCCTCCCTGCTTTTTCTCTGCAACGCCTAATACATTTATTTGCAACAGTGCCAATTTTATGGGGTCATCACTTTGTGTGTATTTTCACACAAAGTGAAACCTTCTTGTACCTTCTCCTTTTTGTGAAAGTACATTGTGTGCATCTCTTTTCTTGTGTGTACCTCGCTCTTTTCCTCCCCTTCTCTCGCTGCGTCTCAGTTCCGTAATTACAGCTCTGGACTCAAGCAGTGATGGTAAATGCTTTTCTATTCCCCTCTCTCCATCACTCCCCCTCAATCTCCATCTTTCTCCTTTTCTCACTAAGCAAATTACATCTTGGTTACTATAGAGACGTGTTTATTGAATGCTTTTCGCCACAATTTCTTAATTCCCACAAAGAGCCTCTACCTATTTTCCTCTCTTTCCTCCTCAGCACCATTTTTTTTCTCTGTTTACTTTTTCACATCACTCACACTGTGAATTGATAGACATCTGTGTTTTTTCCTTTATTTAATTTCACTCTTTTGTTGTCTGAGGAGCCACTTTAACTTCTTTGGTGACTAATAGTTGCAATCTTTAAAGAAAAGATGAGTTTGGTATGTCGGACAGATTTTCGATGCAGTAGTCGGGGTTTTTGTCGGCACAGTGAGCGTCATGTAAGCAAATAAGGAAGGAAAGGTCTCTTATATGTGCGATCCATGTTTATTGACTATGTAAGTGCCCCTTACTGAATACAACACTGAGATGAGCAATACGATGGTGTCTGTTCTTTCCCCTCATCATCACAGACAAAGTGTCCAATCTACCTTTCTGTCTTTCTCCATTGGCTTTTCTTTCCTTTTCTGTTTGTTCATCTACATGTATTAAAAAGCCTGTTTTCCTTATGTTCCCTCTCGCCTGCCTCTCTCTAGTTGGATGGATGTGGAATTAAAACTTTAATACTTATATGGTACTAGGGTTGAACGATTAATCGATTTTAGTTTTTTTTTTGTAATCTTTTTTTTGTTTGTTCTTTTTGTGTGTCAGTCATCCACACCAATCAGAAGTGCTGTGCTCCACATGTACCAGTCATTTTTAACCAATCAGAAGTGGCCCATGATAGTAGGTCTGCCAAGTCTTTTTGAAATACTTTTCCAAATGGCTTCCAATGGAGCTTTCCTAGATGGTCTGGTGAAGCAAACCATCTGAGTCAGGTTAGTAATGCTCCATCACATGTTTCTATTACAGGGTGAATCTTAAACTGAAGCTTGACTTTAAAGCAACCCAACGGAAGTTTCATGTAAGTTTAGTTCTTTCACTCGTAGCTCGGGCTGCGGGGGTGCTCGAGCACGTTGATACGACCTTCCTAGCCGGAGATATGGCCGTATTTCGTAATCGCAATATCTGTCAGAAAAATCGCAATTAGATTATTTCCCCAAATCGTGCAGCCCTATATGGTACTGACTGAAACAAAGGCTTTGCATCCTTTGCATAATTTCTGTCGTTAGCTTATTGTTTGATCTACTTATTGTGAACAATGTAACTTCTGCTAGAGAGAATGTTTTATGGCCACAAGTGACACTTAAGAGATGATCAATAATAAAAGGAACAATAGTACAAGTAGAGAATGGGTCTAAAGTTGGTAATATGGCTCAGTGATGTTAGGTCACAGTGATATTTATCTAAAGTTTTCTAGAATTGGCTTAAATTATACTGCAGGAATTCATAGCCGTGCAGAGGATGGTGGAAGACTGCTTTTGATAGATTCACTAAATATACAGGATGGGTTTATGTATTTCTATTAAAACCAGAGGCTGTCTTTTAACCTGTCATAGAGAAGGAAAAGCACATGTGTAACTATAGCCTTAACGATGACAGTGAGTCAGCATAAACAATACCAGGTTATTGAGTTCAGCCATTGTTATGTTATAATCATTTACCTGTGCTTCTCCCAATGTGACATGCAAAAATGTATTTTATAAAAATGTACAATGACTCAATTTAGCTAATAAAAATGTATATGATAAGGACAGTAAGATGAATGGTTTTTGCAGGGTGCTTGTTTTGCCTTTTAAGTAACTGCAACCAAAGAAGAACAATGTATATTCCTCAATGTAAGGTAATGAAACAAGTAAAAAGATATCTGAACTAGTATCACATAATTTGCTCTCATCCTCACTCTGTTTCCAAAGTGTTCCTCCTTCTCTCCTGCCCCCCCCCCGTTGCAGCATGTGTGGATGATTAGTAGAGTCAGATGGAAACAGGAAGAGGACACGCGTCCCTCTCTGCGTATTCATCTGTCCTTTTGTTCCCTCTATTCACTCAGCCCCTCTCTGCGGTCTCTCTCTGCTCTCTGTCCACTTTCTCTCTGTCCTCTCTGCGTGCCAGCAGTCAACCTCCTCCACCATTTATCCTCTCCCTCTCTGTCCGCTACTGAACTGCATCTCCCTCCGCTCCTCCTCTCCATCCCAGATGGACGAGTGAACCTCTGTAGTAAAATTAACTTTGAGATGAACGAGGCTGTGGCAGTTTTGCGCATGCAGTTTGACACTCTGCCAAAAATGCAGTGAAGGTTATGTCTTGATCTATATACTGCCAAGACACTCCACTTTTGTGACTTACAACTTCTTCAATTATGCTCGGGTGTCTATAAAGAAACAATTCTTCTAGGTGCCAAGAAAGAGGTTTCCATTTAAATACAGACAGAGAGGGGGCAGGGTAGAAGATGAAGTGACTGTCCCATTACAGCACATCGAGGTTTGAACCTTTAAAGAGGACACCAAGCCATGTACTTAGACAGACTTTAGATATAGAAAAGTCAAGATGTGACAGTGCCAACTTTCAATGTAAAGTAATAGTACTGCATATCTACCTATGATATCTACATTAAAGTGGATTAACGTGGGAAAAACAGCTGTTGTTTTTGTCTTTTTTTAACCTCTATGTGTTGATTAATTTATTGCTGTTGCAGTGCGTGTAGCTTTCTTCATATACGAGTATTTTTTCCAGTGTGTGCCTTTGCTGTAGTCTCTCGACTGTCGGTGTGCGTTTTTGTGGGCAGCGATCTGATGGGGATTTGGCAGACATGCTTATGTGGTAGGAACTAAAAGCAAGTTAATTGTTCCCTGAGGAAACATTCAAAAAGGCCGGACCACTTTAGAATTATGGGCTGAAGATGAAAATGCA
This sequence comes from Trematomus bernacchii, assembly GCF_902827165.1. Lineage (NCBI taxonomy): Eukaryota > Metazoa > Chordata > Actinopteri > Perciformes > Nototheniidae > Trematomus > Trematomus bernacchii. Next base: position 1,808,880 of record NW_022987582.1, on the reverse strand, counting down.
GATTTCTTTTTTTCCTCTTGTCAATGACTTTTTTCCCCATCAACGATTTTTCCTGTGAGTTATTACTGCGGAATCAGACACTAGAGCTGTGTGAGTGTGTCTGAGTGTGTGTCTGTGTGTGTGTGTCTGTGTGAGAGAGAGAAAATACCTTGTGTGTGTGTTGGATCTGTGTGTTTATAAAAAGGCCTATTCTTTGCCAGTCTTACATCACAATATTTGACAGATTTACGATAAATGTCTTCAAACATTTAATTAAATGAGGACTGTGTGCATGTTTTCCAATAATCCTACTTCATGCTCTGTAATTAACTCTGCATATACTTTAACTTAATTGCTCTAGGAAGAGATATGCTGTTAAAGAACAAACAATAATCTCCGCCTATAGCTAAGACTACATAATTACGCCAATCAGATAGATTTACCTTCAACGCAGACACAGAAAACTAAATGAACAAGTTTCTGTTAACAGGGTTTGTAACTCCTTCGTGTCAATACTGCGGCTGCTCGTTTGTGACTTGAATTATTAATTGCCAGTTATTGTCTTATTGCTCCAGGATATTGTCTCTCAGACTGTATCTGTGGCGTTGTTCCCCTCCTCACAAGACGGGTGAAAGTGATATCTTCTAATGATTGCCCTCTCATTCTCCCCTCGCCCCCACCCTTCCTCGCTGTCTTTCAGTAAATGAGGGAAAGTGATATGGTTCTCTAATGACCAGTGTGAATAATCGCCATCTAAATAAAGGCCCTGTTTGGTGGTAGAAATCTCCCAGTCTGTCTCTCTCTGACTTTCTCATCCTCCACTGTCCCATTAGCTGATGAGCATACTTCTCCAGCCTTGTCTCTCTTTGTTAATTTCACACCTCTAACTCTACTTATTTCTTATTATCACTGCCAGTCTCTGCCGAGTGCTGTCCCTCTTTCATCAATGAGTATTTAGGGGTTTTATTTATTTTTGTGTCCCATGCTTTCCTCCACCTCAAAACAGATGGTCCATCTTTTATGTGCTTGTCAGTTTTCACATCCTTAGTCCATTACAGCTGTTAGGTGTGCGCGTGTATTTTTCTCTCCACAGATCAGAGAGGAGCTCAAATTGACATCCATTTCGGTTGCGCGTTTAGCTTTTATATCCTCAGCCGGGAGTGAACGGTGAGAGGAACCGGAAGACATGAAAGAGTAGGAGAGTGCTGGGGAGATAAAAGAAAAGCACTAGAAAAACCTCGCTGTCTGTCCGCACGTTTATTTTGTGCTTACTAAAGTTCTTCTTCTCGCACGTTCTCTCTCTCTCTCTCTCTCTCTGCGTTCGGGTGAGGAGGAGCTGAGTTATTAAAACGCCAACCTTTCCAACAAGAGGCAATAAATCAAACTAAATATCCAGGGGAGAGAGAGAACGGAGAGACAGGAGAGAGAGAGAGAGAGACAGAGAGAACATGGAAATGAAAAATAGGGAATGGATAAGTCTAGGAGGGGGATTTGATGAGCAGAAGGCTTGGGAAAGTGGGAGAGGAGACGCAATGAGAGAGCGGTATTATAAATTGATGTGGGGGATGAGAGCAGGAGAAAGTATTGAGGAAAATAATGAGGGACTCATCCGGCCGGTCTGATGCCTGCCCCCCCATCATCCACTCTGATTACAGACAGACAGACAGGCCGGCCAATCAGGGTTAACTCACTATCACAGTCAGTCAGTGAGCCACTGATTTTTCTAGGCAACTGTAAATGTATTCCGTAGTTTGTGACGAATGTGACTCTTAACAAAATGCAGTTATGGAGACAAAAGAGTAGGTAGGAGGATGGATGGATGTCAGACCTAAGTGTGATGATGATGATGATGATGATGAAGGGATTATCAGAGAGGAGCTGTATGTGAATCCTCAGCAAAACCCTCATCCCATCTGGACCAGGAAATGATAGCCAAAGAGAAATAAAAGTACATTAAACTCTGCACATCTACTCCAACTACAAATCAAGAATTATGGCCAGTGAACACTGACTCACAAAACAGATGCTGTGTCCTGAATCCATTCACTAAAATGGAATATACTAAATCATTTTCTTAACAGTATAGGGATTTTCGGTTTACCAGAATTGACCCTAGTTTGCCATTTTATAAAAACAGGAAGTTATTCATTGTTCAACTAACCTGCCACTTAAGAATCAATCTGCCATTTTAACTTCTCTAAAATAATGTTTTTTAAAAATACTTTTTATGTTTGTAAGTTTTATAAGATCCTTTTGAAGCTCTCTCTGTAATTTTCTTCAAAGTTGTGCAGCGTGATTAGCTCCTTTGTGCATCAACCTCACACTCAAAAATCAGGCACTTTTCAGCGTGCACATAACAATTTCAAGTACATGTAATTTTGTCACTTTTTCATGTGAAAAAGCTCAATACATGCTTATTATTGGTCTATATTATGGATTTAGGACTAGGCTATTTTGTCAGATTTGACCAGACTTCCAGCTTCACTTCAGCCTGAATAAAAACATAAAAACCAACCACTTTACCAATAAGAGAATTCAATTAAAATAATAATTGGTTCCTCTATTTTCTTTTGTAAATTTAGTTGAAATTGGAATCGATCGGACAGTTTTTCATAGTTTTTTTACATTTCATTGAATGAACATTGAATCAAAAAAGTAAATGCTAGATTCATGCATAGTACAAATACATATTTAAAGCCGGGCTGTAATAATAATAATAAACTTTATTTGTATACCACTTTCCAAAAACAGCAGTTCCAAAGAGCTTCACAGTTATGGATAAAAGTGTATAATAGTACAAAGTATTATTCTTAACAATAAAAGCAACATAACAGACAAACGGCATCAAAATAGTAATCATACTAAAAGGAAATCAAAAAAACCTTATAAGACTACTATTATAGATGGGGTTTAAAAACGTTTTAATGTATGTATAGAGAGAGTATACAAACCAGTTGTCTCTGTTTTTACATGCTGTGTCATTACGCTTACTGTATGTAAGTATGACGTATGTATAATGTTGAAAACTGTGCATACCATGATCCTGGCAATGAGGAAACTTGAAATGGCAGTCAGAGGAGGTACAGAGGGACGCAGGACGGAAGAGGCGGTCTGAGCGTGACTTTGACAGGGTTCTGAGGTTATGTGGTTAAATGGTTTAAAGCTTTTTAAGTGGCTGTTTTTTTATCCCTTCTTCGTCGTGTGTTCCCTCTCTTTTCCCCATTTGTCGACTCATTTTGGAAGAGAGACATCAATCATAACTCAGAAATGAAGCGCTTACACACTCATTATTCCACATGCTGTATATTATACAGTGGTCGTAGATGGACTCTGCGCTAGCGTGTGTTTTTTTTATCGAGAGTTTCATGAGACTTAGGGATTCAGGGGACGTGAAAGAGAGATGGAGCAATAAAGAGTAACACTCCTGTCCTCTGTCCTGCATCTCTTCCCCCACTGGACCATGAGACGGGCTGTAATTCACTACATGCGTTTTTAAAATACAAAGCCATTATTATTTGCCAATGACTATGTCATTTTTAACAAGCTTCCTCTAAGGACTATGATTGGTATTTTCAACGTGTTTGACTTTATATTGTATGTGTTTAGTATGTTATAGAACTCCGCAATGTTCCATATGTGTCCCTTTTAATAATTTACAAAATATTCATATACTTTCCTACAATTTGCGGCAAATATACAATTTTAAAACTTTACAGAAGGAATTTGACTTAGTGACTGAGGAAGTGGCTTATTGAAACACTATTAATGTCCATCTTTACACTAAATCCCTCAACACGTTGAAATCCTGAGCAATTTATATCAGGGAGAACGTTTACCCCTTGTATGAGGAAGAGCACTTCTGTTTGTTTGTTTAGACTTCAGGGTCTGAAGCAAGAGATGACCCTTAGACACACACTTGAAAGACAGTGGCATCATCCTAATGCTGTTAGCATGAAAAACAACGGGGAGTGCATGAAAACAAGACGATGAATAATGGAAAAGCAAATAAAGAGCATAAGCCAGAGACTGCGGTAAGGCTATTGTTTGCTATTCTATCCATTTTGAGGTTGTATTTTAAAATACAGAAATCCAGTTTTTTGAGTCAGTATTTTTCCCCATCAGAGACATATTCTAGGTAGCATTTATTTACATTTGACTGTGTAGTTTATCTCTTGGCTTTTCACGCCGGCATGTACATTTTGGCCTCTTCGTGCTCAACGATCGCAAAGAGATGTGGGTGGGCCACACACACACACACACACACACACACACACACACACACACACACACACACACACACACACACACAGAGTACCATGTCATACACAGGAGGTAGCTGGCAATATATGCTGCTCCTAATTGAATCACGTATTACATTTCCTGGAGGATTAGTTTAGCCTGAGAGACCTGTAACTGCATGGGCTGTAGCACAGTTGGTTTTTGTGCATCTGTGTAGTGTGTTCATTGGTATGGAGAAGCTACGTATCAATAATTCATTTTGTTTGTTACTCAATCAGATACTCAGGAATCCATCCATCCCTTTTTCTCCCCTGCAGGGATTACAGGAGTTGTGGTGATGGGATATGCTGGTTTCACAGGAAATTAGCATGCTGCTGTTGTTGTGGCCAGCAGGTGTGTGCCACGATGGTTACTGATGGGAGGCAGGATAACTCATGGTACTGGTTTTAATGGGTGATCTGCTGTTTGCAATAGAGTCCCAGCTGGCTGTTGAAAGCTGAAGGAATTTCAACCTTTATGACCTGTGAGGGCGTGCGTTAATCATAAAATAAAACAACCTGTGAAGGGCATCGCAAACTGCCAAGGAGGTTTTCAACAATAATGCCAGCTTTGTTAGTTGATGAAACATAACGATTAAGGATCAAGCGTGGACTTCATCCAAAGCAAAATGCCCGATCTTGCAATTTTTAAAAGGGAAAAAGTATTGATCTATTTGCCCGCTGATTTGGACCGCTCCATACTTCATTGGAAGTCAGCCTGGCATAATTTATATTTATCCACTTTTTATGTTGTTTATGTTATGAATGATAGTGTAGTTGGTGCGTTACCATGCTATATAGGTGCTCTGGGGTCACGTGGACATGACAGATAGGTAGACAGTAGCTTGTTAGGAGGCTGCAACTGTGAGCACGCTGTGACCTTTGACCTTCGTCTGGAGCTGCAAACAACAGCAAGAAGCTCACACCAAGTTCAGGCTGGGTCAAAGGTCAGTGAGCAAGAAGTACATAGTGAATCAGATTACACTGCCTAACAACACTTTACCATTTTTATATTTGGTCATGATATATTGACTATTATTAGTCCAACACTGCAGTAACAGCACAATCACTTAAAACAAATATCTCTGTCTTTGACAAATGCTACACATACCCATTTTAGGAGACAGCTTGTGTCCAATGAAAATATTTGCTTATTTATAAATTAATTCTTTTCTTCATGAGAAGGAATGATTGAATAAGTCATGTCACTTTTTCGATGAATAAGAAACAGAGTATTTGATTTGTGAGTCTTCAAACAGGGGCTCTAGAATCTGCTTGTGTCCACGAAACTACTTATCATTTTGACCCAACTTATCAAAATGACATTGTCTTTGGGTACAAACAAAACTGTCTTGAAGAAATAAACGGTGCTGGTGGGCCTTGTTAGGGAGCTGACCATAAACTGTGATGCCCTCAGTTTGAGTCAGTCCTGGGATTATTGTCGCATTTTTGTCACTATTAGATTTCTCTCTTCCCCGTCAATTTCAGTCATCTCTATACTGTCAACTTCCCAAAAGAGGAAGAATATCTTTCCAAAAATAAAACAAGAATACAATTGCTTTCAGAGTGGAATTATATATGTAGCTGATAAGACGTTTAACTTGCCAAAGTAATCCTCCTGCAATTGTATTAGCAACATTGGTAACATAAAAAAGGGGCAACCAAAAGCTCACTGACATAAGTAATTCATCACATATTACTATTCCTCTGTATCCGTGTTCTCATGATGGGAATGGGATGCAGACGACAACAGTGACAGTCTGATCGTCTCCTCAGTAAGAGCAGGTAGTGAAGGATGAGCCTGAGGAGGAGGACAGAGAAATGATAAGGAGGACAGGAGTAGAGCTCAGAGCCTGTTTGTAAAAAGAGAGAGAAAGCCAGATAAGAAGAGGTATGTGGTTTACAGTGCTGTGTATACTGTATGTAGGAGGAGTGGAGCAGGAGCTGTAAGACTAGAGGCATTGACTGGCTTGGCGAAACAATAAAAATACTGCTGACATGGTACAGTTAAAGTGTGTGTGTTTGTCAGCAAGTGCTGGGGATGAAGTCCTTCCCAGAGCACGGATAAAACAGAGGAATGATGTGACGGCTATAAGAGAAGATATCAAAGTGAAGGAAAGGGAGCCCACAGGTTGCTTCGATTACAGATGTTAAATTGCACCTATTTAGTTAACTGCTCAATTTTCACATCGATCGATGGGGGAACATGGAGAAAGGAAGACGGAGGGAGGAAAGTGTGGGGGATGTAAAGTGGCAGAGGATGACTGGATTGGGGGCATGTGGGGAGGATGGTGAGAGAAAATATGGTTGCCATGCAAAAGCAAGAGCAGTGGAGAACAGAGAGGTAAAGAAGGAGGGAGAAAAGAGGGATGATGCGTTGGGATGATGGATGTGCTGCTCTCGTTTCGTGCCCCCTAACGAAGACTCTAATTAGTGTTTGTGTAATTCCACACTGTCTCCTCCGCCTGCTCATCTTAATTAACTACATTCATCTTCCCCTCCCTCCATCCATCCCTATCTCTCGCCCTCCCTCCCTCTGCCCTCCTAAAATAACACACTGACTGTCTGAACCCCACCTGGACCAGACCTGCTTTTACTTACTCACTATCTCTCTATCCCTCCCGGACACTCGCTTTTAACTCCCCCTTTCTCTCCATCTATTCACTTGTATGTATTCCTCCGCCATCTGATCCTTTCCCTCTGATTTCTTGCCGCCTCACCTTGAAAAAAACTCTAGGTCTCTTTCTTCTGTCTGCTCTGTCTATCTTGCGGCTGACTGTGTTAGTGCTTGCCTGGCGTAAAAGCCTGCCCACCCCTGAGAGTCTCCAGAGCCATGTATTGTGACGGCCCATTTAATCATTCTGGTCATTAATTTCATCAATAGGCTCAAGAAGTTGTAGCGACAACACCAGAAATACTACTCTCAGTAAGTCGTACATTAAAGCCAAGTGACACTGCCCTCCCACCAAAACAGCATGCCCATTAATTCAACAGTAACTCTAAAACAAATTGAGGACGACAAAAGGCAAAAAACAAAAAAAGGAAACAGGAGGCACACAAATGATTTCACCTAATGTGGCTGTACTTTAGCAACATAAGAGGACAGTGTTTGAATGGCATTCAGAGGCGGGTGAGAGATGGAGGGGGCAGTGTGAAGTGCATTAACAGATGCAGATAACAGGGCTGCTGATGACTGGTCTGTATTGTGTGATTGTAGCGAGCGGCGGATGGATGAGAGTACCTGCCATCAGTTGGCCCTGCAGTTTGAAATGGCTTTCCTGCTTTCAGCCTTTCAGCAGTCAGTGTGACAAAAGACTGCAGGGAGTCAGAGCCTGTTTCACAGCACCCCATCTATGCCCGAACACACACGTGCACACACACACACACACACGCACGCACGCACGCACACGCACACACACGGAGAGTTGTAAATATTCAGCGCACAAAGGTACCCATGCGCTCAAACCCAATCAGACAATATGCAGAGGAGGGCCCTTGACACATCGCTGTAGCACAAATCAGGTGCCATTCAAAGTCGGAACAAGAGAGAAAAACGTCTGAACTCATGTCTTGTGTTCCAAATGTGTGTGTGTTTACATGTTTGTGTATCCGGGCTGATGCTCTGGACACAGCGGTAAGCTCCAGTTAGCTGAGAGAAGCAGATTTTTTTTTTATCCTCTTTGGTATGGACACAACTTACACCCATAACGCACCATCAAAACCCAGACTGCATTTCACCCCTAATATTTTCTGGCTGCCTGGACAAGATAGCCACCATGCTGCCCAAATTGCAAAAAGACACACATAAATGCTCAACCTACACCCACACACAGGCTACATTGGTAACAATTACAAGCCAATCGGTCCCACCTTCTGCTGAGGGTCAGAGGTTAATCTACCAGGGTTTCACCTGACAGCACTTCTTTGCAGCGTCCGAGCAGAAGGGAAAAAGGGAGGCCGATAGCAACGGCTAAATAGAGATGGAACGAGGAAGAAGGAAGCCAGGAGCAATAGGGCGACAGAGATAGCAGCGGAGACAGAAATAAGGGAATTGAGATGGAATGACAAAGAGGAGGCTATGGGCAAGAGAGAAAGAGAGGGAAAGAAGAAAGAGGGAGAAACAGAGATGCAGGCCTAAAGGACACCGACTGTTTACCAATCGTGCCCAAAATTGGCAAAAAAAACTCCCCACTGTCCTTTCAACTTCCTTCACAGATATGATGTTACCAGGAAGGGTGCCTTTAGGCATTGATCTCAGATCAGCTTAGCCACTGGAATACCTAACCTTTAACAATAAAAGGAAAATGCAAATCTGACCTTAGATGACAGTGTAAGTTAAACCTTCTCCCACTCTCCTAATCTCGGGCCCCACTGTGCTCTGCGTCACCTGTGCTGCCGCTGCTGTGTCTGATGAAATGTAGATGTTACAAAGAGCGCGTGGCAGCTGGCTTTTTCAGCCTGCACCTGTTCCTTTTCCATGTGTGTCTGTCTGAGCACCCGTAGGGGAGGGGGGGCTCTGGTGTATGTGCTTGTCTCTCTGTGTGTGCGTACCTGCTGTTTTCTATGCCGTCTGCACAAGTACACTCGCGGGGGCTAATACAGTACTGAGAATTGTGATATACGAGGCGTCACGAACATTTGTCTAAATAGCCCCAAAGCCAAACTACTCTAATAAACAAGCTTGCGGCACTGCACATACACACTTAATTGTAAGACACACACATTCACACACTAGCTATCTTCTTAAGTGGCTTAAACTTTTTAAATGTTTTCCTGGTTTGTAATGTTTGCAATCAGATGAATTGGAATAGAAACATAACATAAATGCTTAACGTTGTACTGCACAATACACTTTACACAATTCACCTCCTGTTATGCTGTAAAACACAGAGCAAGTTGATTTGGATCAATTTAGCAAGTAAAATATGTATTTGACTACATTCTGATTAACTTCTAATTGGTTTAATCTCTTTCAGGATGACAACGCTGACATCACTGAATGGTTTTGATGGATGCCTAAAGGGAGATTTGGAGATGGCAGCACCCACAGCCACATCATCAAACTAAAGCAATGGTAAGCTCACATATTCAGTTTAATTTGACCTTTTCAGCAGTGAATAACCAACGCAGTATGATTTTGAATTTGGTTTACTTTAATCTTTGACATAGTGTAGATTAATTTCTAGAAGTAAGATGCATGTTTGGTGGCATTTTGTTGATTTTTCGCTTTGTTTCTTTTAAGTTGAATTGGATTTGAATTTATTAAGTGATGTTTTTTTTTTAAATATGATATTATAAAAATGGTCTAATTGGTTATGTTAACACGTTTAGGTAACAGTACAGAAGGTTGTTTCAGTCGGTTCTTTCTTTTTTTTGTGAGGTAGCATTGTTGCCGCTCTGATGACTCATGGTTGCACAACACCTAACTAAGACACTTTATGTTGTTTTTTTCTTTTATCTTGTCACCATGTGTATGTTGCGTATGAGGTTATCTATCACAGTTTCCTTTTTGCATAAGTATAAATGAATGATGATGAAGAAAGTTCCTTTCGGTGAAATGTGTTATTGCTTGTTATAGCGGTTAATTTGAAGTATGAAGTATGAAATCATGCCATTTTAGATGATAAAAATTAACTGTGATACATTAGGCGCCCTTTAAATTCAGAATGTAATGTACAATGCAAGTGTGTGTACTCTAAATGTCCAGTTATTACTGAGGCCCTCCTTCTTCATCATGTCCTCTTCAGCCACTGTAAACTCATCTCTCCCTTCCCTGATGCGCTTTATCTGATTCACGTTGAGATCTTTACTTTAAAAAATGCTGAGTAAGTGAATACAGGTCCTTGTGTGTGAGTGTGATGGGGGGAAGAGACACAGGGGGCAAAAAGAGGCGATTTGCAGTTGTGTGTCATTGTCTGTGTGCAATGCTAATCAGATCTTTATATCAATTCTATGTTAAAATGATAAACCTCTCAGACTTATATTACGGTTTCCTGCAGAGCTGCACAGCTTGAATTAATTAGAAAATGCATTTATTCATCCAAAAAAAGCCATAAAACATCATCTCTCGACACTTTAATAGCAAATGACGGAGGTAGAGAGTGTTGAGTCATCACCTTCATAGTGAATTTGTGTGTATGAACTGTCTTAAACCATCCAAACGTTTTTGCACTTTTTTAATTTCATTTCTCAAACAAATCACTTCCGTGCTTTCCTCGGAAAACAATAAACAGTGGTTCCTGCATTAAAACATCTCAAATTGGAAACTCAGCATATTCAAGATTTTTTTTGGACCATCTGCTTTCGTTGAAATTTGGTATCATCCTCTCGCAGCTACTGACACTGACTTCTGATGTGGAAGTTAAATAAATAAAATAATTTCTCCATGGTAATTTTCGTCAAACCTGCCAAATGCAGCCTAAATATTTGACATGGAAGGAGAGAAGATCAGTGAGAACTGAGATCAAAGGAGGGGGAAGGGTGTGTGCGTGTGTGCAAGAGTGTGTGAGTGTGTGTTGGGATGGTGCAAGTAGTGATGAAACGTACTCTGCAGTGGGATATTTTCAACACCACCAAATTCCGCTCCAACTCCTCCACACATGGGAGTAATCTAAACTCAAAGCAACATTGTGTGTGTGTGTGTGTGTGTGTGTGTGTGTGTGTGTGTGTGTGTGTGTGTGTGTGTGTGTTCCTGTGTTAGTCCTCAGCCAGCAGCAACTATTCTTCATATTCCTGTCACCTAGGCCTACTCTTCCTTTCTCTCATCTTCTTCTGTCTCCAAAACAACACACACACACAAAACGATTGTATTTGTCTTTATCAGTCCCTCCATTTTCTCGCCCCTCCTTGTGTTCGGTCTCCTTCGTTCAATATTTCATGCTTTTGAGAGCGTGTCTATTCTGAGCTCTCTCTCTTTCTCTCTCTCTCTACACTTGCCCTCTCCTCCTGCTCTCCCTCCATCCCTCCCATCTTCTTAAAAAAAAAATCCCTTCTCTCCACATCACTCTTGCTGTCCTCTCCCTCCTTCTGCACCTCTATAAATCTCTTTCTCCCCCTCGCTCTCTATATCTCATTGCACTCCTAATGTTCTGTGCCCCATCTAACTCTTTCTCCCAACTCTGACTTACATTCTCTTCCACCCTTTCATTTCCTCCCCTCTCCCCCCCCCCCCCCCCCCTCCTCTGCTGGCTCAGTTTGCGTGACTGTTCAAAAGTATCAGCTCCTCTCCTCCTTCCCTTAACCCCTCACACCTCTCTCCTCGTTCCCCCTTGGATTCCTCTCCAACCAAAACACAGAGAAAGCCCTGTTCTCTCTCTTTTTGCACCTCTTTCGTTCCTTACATCCCCTCGCCGCCTCCCTCCCTCCCCCCCTCGCCGTTCTCCTTCTCCCATCCAATCTTAGTGGCACCTCTCCTCCTCATTCTCCTCCTTGTTTAGTTTTTTTCCCCTCCTCTGACGCTCTACTCAGCTCCATCTCCATCCCTCCCCCCCCAGTCTCCTCCTTGCTCTTAGCCTGTACCAGTGTTGTTTTAGGCACAGCAGTGAAAGGTAAACAGAGAGATTGAAAATTCGTGTCAGTCAGTCGGGTGAGAGAGGGACAGGGAGGGAGCGAGAGCAGCAGAGGTGGTGAGGGAGCGAGAGGAGGCGGGGGGAGTGTCAGTACAATTTACTAACACAACAGTGAACAGCGAAGCAGGCCAAGACACAGAGCGAGCGGGAGGCGGAGTGAGAAAGAGACTCCTAGTCCAAGAATGCCATTTGAATGCAGCACACATACAAGTGTACAAAAAAATATACATTGTTTACTGTAAATTTACATCATGTTCGTGTTCATGCAAGGGCCCTGCTGATTCCATATGTGCATTGTTTACTTCCCGGGGGCCCAAGAGAGGGATGCGGGTCCTATAGGGGCCTAATATCCAATTATCAGCGCTATGAGAAAGCTCCGATTAGATTTCGGGGTTGCAGAAAGGAGCACTTGACAGATGTGTTGTTGGCCGGCTCTTGGTTGAAAATGTCATAAGAGCCTCGGTGTCACCGCATGCAGTCAGCCCGGAGGTCGTTTCTCATAATAACCCCAATACAAAAGTAATCCAATAGCACTGCAACCCACTCCTGGAAAATCTAACCTGGATGATTAGAATTGACAGGGGCGTTTGCTGAAACAGAACATCTCAGCGTTTGTTTTAAACAAACCAAACGAAAAAGCGTGCAGGGGAATGTTTTTTTTTTTTTTTTTAAATAGCTGCGTTTGAAGGTGTTTCCAACTTGGTCTTCTTGGTCCTGATTCACCTTTTCCTTTTAAATGTAGCCATATTGTACATTTACAAGCTGCCTCCTGTAGCTGCCATACAGTCAATCATCCACGCTCTGTAGGCTGGATTTGAAAGGGTCAAGAACAGAGATGCTGTGGGTTATTGTGCAATCATTACCTGGGAGGAGTCATATTCCAAGGGAAATGATACTGAATTCATGCTAAAACAATCACCAAAGCCAAATCATGTGTGAGTATGAGTCCACGCATCATGTGTGTTTATGGGGGTGAGTGTTTTTATCAGTTCTGGAAGTCACACCCCCTGACAGGGAGACCGTTTCATTGGAAGAACATTGAGAAAGAATTGTGGTGCAAGAAGTAAAAAAAGCAGGAATGTACAACACACACACACACATACACACACACACACACACACACACACACACACACACACACACACACACACACACACACACACACACACACACACACACACACACACACACACGCATATCAATCAATGTTAACTTGGAAAGCCACAATATTTATGTTTTAACTCAATAACATTAGGTGACATTATTGTGGCACATCAGTAAAGACTTAAATAGAAATATATAAGGTGGCAGACATAATTGAATTAATTTTAACTGAACAATAACTGAATGAGTTTGTCTCACTCTTAGACCAGCAGGGGTACCAAATCTATGCAGACTGCTGCAATAAGTACATTAATTAACTGTCTCGTCGATGTTTGTCTGAATTAATATGATACTATTAACAATCATATTATTCCTATCACTGTTATGATTCACATATTTATTTATTATTGAATATATTATTATTATTTTTGGAGGAGTTAATGATGAATGTTCCTCAAGATGCTTGCTCACCCTCCTTCAAATTTGAAAGACAAGTAATTACGATCATATATCAAAAGAATCAAAAGAACAGTTCAGCGCCCCACAACTTCATTGCAAACAGTTACAACCTTGACTTTACGATACGATACGATATTACTTTATTTGTCAGATCTGAGGCCTGTACTACAAAGCTGGATTTTCGCTTAGCCGGCTAACTTCAGGGAAATCTCTGGCTTTCCGGTCCTACGACGCTGGTTCTCTTTTTAGCAGGCTAGATTTCCATGGTAACTTATGCTGAGCGGCAAACCTGCTCCGGAGCAGGTTAGGTGGCAGGCTAAGAGATCAACTCAGTGAAAGCACTGCCTGCTGACCAATCAGAGCTCCGTGTGCGGAGTTTAAAGCTATCAATTCATATTACAGGATAGAGGAAATACAGAAAAACTGCCGTTGCAGGAAAGACGGCCGGCCAAAATCAACTGACTGTGTGAACGTGAAAATTAATAGAATATCCCCTCCCATCTTCAGAGCAATCTGACTATTATAATATTAGCGTTAAGAAAGCTTACTTAAATATCTGCCACGACATAAGTAACCGGATCAGAGTAACATTAAGTACAGTCCGCGGCACTGTGAGTGCAGACGTCGATGTGTCCCATTATCATTCATATCATATCACATCATAATGTATCATATATTTCCTTATTTGAGTCAGCTTCTTGAGCCGTATCTGGCCGTGCAACACTCACAGTGTCACATACTGTATGCAGAAGTATTATTTTAAGCAACACATTAAGTTGACGAAACACTCGAGTCAAATTCTCCTAATTAAAGTCAGATCCACTCGTGTCTTGGACGGGGCAGTGATTTCATAAACCTGTTAATGTACGCATTCAAACACTTTTTCTTTTACCAGCTGTATTCACCTTGCAGGTGCAGCTATGTGGCTTTTATCCTGGATAAAGTGTTTAAGTCATGGATGTTTAAAGTTTAACTTCTTCATATTTGACTAATATTAAAGTTCACTTTTCATTCAGGAAGTATGACGCTGCGCTGTCAGTACGCTTGTCCGTGTTTGAGATTGGTCGAATGCTCCAAATACCACCCCTTTCATGTGAACGCGCACCTAACTAGATAGGACACGGCTGGCTTGAGCGATCCACTTGATAACCAGCGTCGTAGTACAGTTTAGCCAGAGCGCGTATGTTTTGGATTGGGCCAACCGGCTAACTCAAACATATCCAGGTTAGGTTGAACCAGCTTCGTAGTACAGGCCTCAGGTCTCAAATTTGACTTGTCCAACATCAACAGACAAATATCCAGACACAAATACATGAAACACAAACATTTAACATAACAGCACAATCAGTGAGAGAAAAGCTGCTCAAAGAGCCTTCAGCGTGCATTTGATCTGGGATTTAGCTCTGTATTTACTGTGAGGATTGACTGATGCACAAAGGAGTGCTTCAGTCTGACTTTATTGAATCGTGGGACCCTGTATCTCCGATTAGATGGTAGCAGTTCATATTCACTGTTCAGAACATGGTTTGGGTCAGAGATTATGTTATTGGACAGCCTCACTAGGTTGTTACAGTATGATAGGCTGAGTCATAGAGTCTCTGACAGGGTTGACCAACAATCTTTGAGCAGATTTTTAACAGGTGGAGCAGTTTTGATTTTAAAGCTGCTGACAAACATTTGTACCAGGTAGTATTGCAGTACTGTAGAATGGACATGATCACAGAGGTAAAGAACAATAGAAGAATTTCTCTGCTCGCCCCAAAAGACCTAAGATGGCAGAGAAAATAAATGTTTTGTTTTGTCCTTTTGCACAGATATTCAATGTGATCCTTCCATGACAGCATATGGTCAATCATTACACCCAAGTACAGTATTTGTATGAAACTCCCTGCTTGATTTAATCTGTATGGATGACAATGGGGACTTTATGGGAGTCAGATGGTGAGCCAAAAATGATTTCCTCAGTTTTCTTGGTGTTGATCTCAAGAGCATTGCTATCAGTCCACTCGACCACCTGATTTACAGCCTGTTGGTGCAGCTCAGGTTCGTCTGTGTTACTGAGCAGAGATATTATTGCAGTATCATCAGAGTACTTAATGATGACTTGATTTGGTGTGTTGGTACGACAATCATCAGTGTAGAGAGTAAAGAGCACAGCTGAACTCACGCAGCCCTGGGGGGCACCTACATTGGTTGTGATGGCAGATGACAGGGTTTTGTTAACCTTCACAAGTTGCTCTCTACTAGTGAGGAAAGCAGCATACCAGTAAATCAGGTATGGATTTACTTCCATATTGGCCATTTCTGACACCAAGATGTCTGCTTGTATTGTGTTGAATGCTGATGAGAAGTCTAGGAAGAGGGCTCTTGCATAGGTGTTACGTTTATCTAAATGTTTAGTGATGATGTGAACCAAAGTGGCCACAGCATCTTCCGTACCGCACCCTTGTTTATAGGCAAATTGGTATGGATCAAGTTTGTCTTGTGTTGTACTGATAAGAAATCGGAGCAGAATTCTTTCTAGTGATTTCATAATCACTGATGTGAGGGCTATTGGTCTGTAGTCCTTATGTTCTTTTGGGCAGCGGTTTGATGTGTGAAGTTTTCCATGACAGAGGGATGGTGTACGTGTCAATAGAACCCTGAAAGATGGGTTGCTTTACATCAGAAAGAACAAACATTAAAGGTACTGTAGGGCATGGGTCGGCAACAGGCGGCCCGCGGGCCATTGTTGGCCCGCCAGCAATAATATTTGGCCCGTAATTTTGAGAATAAAAAATAAAAAAATATTTTGAGATTTTTTTATTTTTTTTTATTTTTACAACATCGGACCGACAGTCGCACATATAGGCTATAATGTCCGAATAGAGAATCTACCTACACCTGAAGAATGCTTATTGTACTTTTATCTAAGTTGAGAATGAATGACATACAGCACAGGCACAATCAGGCAGCGGGGTGCACTGACGTCAATTAAAGTACTTATTTAAAGGACACCTATCATGCTATATTTAAATGATATATTGTAGGGCCATACCTATATAAGGTATATTTATACGTTTCTGTTTTCAAAATACCAAACAGATCATGCATTTTAGCCATGCCTCATTTCACTCTATTTGCTGTTCTCCAGCCCTGTTTTTGCAGGGGGCTGATTCTGTGAGCTGCAGCTGACCACGCCCCCCTGCAGGAGAGGGGAGCGTGCTCTGATCAAGTCAGAAGAGGGGGAGAAAAAGAGATCTCCGTCCTCCGTGTTTTATTCTTATATTATTATATAGAGTCGTTATTCATTTGTTTTAAAGCTCAATAAATAACAAAGAAGACCTTTGACCGGCACTTTTCTAATTTTGTCCGGAAGATTTCAACTTTAACGGACATCTTGACCGGCGAAAGAAAACCTAACTGAAACTCTGCCGCACGGTCCCCTCGTTCCTTGGAAGAGGCGGAGAGGTGGGTGTTTGTCATCTGCTGGTGGACTAACCGGAGAGAATTACAGTGCTTGCCTCGGGGAGGGAGAACAAAAGCCACAGCGGAGAATAAACAGAAGGGTAACCATGGCAACCATGCACGGGAAGTCTTCTTCGCTGCTTTTGTGGCAGACTACAGCGCCACTTACAGGCCTGGCATATGTACTACAGCGTCTCCAGCGCTTTCGAGCGGCAATGGCCGGCCGTGGCCCAACCCCACATTCCCCTGATAGGTGGAGAGTTGGCCCAATAGCCGTAGCGCCACCGTCCTGACGTCAGGACAGTGTTCAAATCTGGATCCGTTTTTATCAGATCCGTTGCAGCCCCTTTTTTAGAGATTTGGGTATGGAGGAAAATAGAGAGGGTTGTGTTTTCTGACACTTGGTGAGTTCCCTGGAACACCGGGGACACATATTCATGTATAAAAGACGTACAAAAGTGCATTTTGCATGATAGGTCCTCTTTAACTATTAAATACATTGAGTTTGAGTAAAATACTTGGTTACTGATTAATTTAGGTTATAATATATTAAATAAATTGCAAAGCAAAACATGCTGTAATTTATTTATTTTGTATTTTTTTAAAGGTTTTCAACCTGAAAGAATCCTAATGTGTCCTTGAAAAGTTGAAATAAAGAAAAGGAAAAAGGATTCCAGTTGTCCATGCGTCCTCTGTTGCCCCTCAAGCCTCTCAAATGTGGGCAAACACTCAAATAAATGCCAAAAACCCAGAGAACTTGACAATACTTATCAGAATAAAAGTATGTTAAATAACACTGCTACCTAGTTAATAACTCACTCAGTGGAGGCTCGTCCATTGAAGAAAGGGAGGACCATCCTCCCTAAAATTTCAGAAAAAAATAAACTTTGAAGAGAACAATAAATACACCTCAATTTAAAAGATAAGTCTGTTAAAATACAGATAATAGCCCTGACTTTTAACATGGGACTGAAATGGGGCTCGAGACGACGAGCCTCCCTTTGGGCGGGTCTATCCAGAGGCTCTGGATTGGGCGCCTATATCATCAGTGAACCAATCAGCGGATCTGACTGCGCATCAGAGTGTTGATGGGGAGGGTTATCAGCGATATCAGAGTTTTTTCTGAACCGGGGAACAGGGGCGCTGCGCCCTCTTACCAAAATCAATTCCTTGAATTAGGCTTTGATTATGTTCTGGCCCGCCATCTTGTGGCTCAGCAAAAAATTGGCCCACGGCCAAACTTACTTGCCTACCCCTGCTGTAGGGTATGTAATTTTGGAGAAACCAGCTCGAGTGCGCTAGAATTTGAAAGTACACAACCGGAAAAAATCTGCCTCTTCCTTCAGACTTCCTTACAGAGCCCCTCCTCCCAACACACACGAACGCGCACATGACCAATGAGGGCACAAGATAAGTTTGTGCACAGATGGAAGGCTGACAGGCAGGTAGGCCATCCAGTTATTTTAGGCGGGCCGGCTAAAATGATTGGTCGTGCTTTTTACAGTACTACGGCTTCCACAGATGACATTTTTGTATGTATTTATTGTCAAAGCATTTAATATATTCATTACTATCGGGATGTTAAGAGCATTCCATGGAATATAACAAAAAGTGTTTCTGAAATAATGGACATACCCCACCTTTAAAGAAGTGACTAACTGCATCAGTTAGGGTTAAAAAAACGTGTATTCAGCTAAAACATGTACATCACTGCAGTTATTATCCAGTGGAAAGTCCTTACCTACTGGCCTAGTTAAATCAAAGTATATTTTACGTTTTTTTGGCTGAGCAGTGAAGTTTTACACACCGTCTTATTTGACTTTCTCAGGACTTGAAACGGTTTATGGGGGGCTGTTTATGGGGGGCTTTGTGGGGGCAGACCCCCACAAAGAAGAAAAATGTTATACACACGTATAAGGTCATCATCTTAACAGTTGTTTATGCTCATCGAGTCATCCGTGACCAGAGCATCAAGTTGGCATGCCTATAACAGCTGAATGCGGCGATTACCATCTTGTTCATCAAATCGCCTCACAAACTTATTAAGATCTAAAGCTATGGTGCGTTTTGATTCAATGCTGAGTACAGCCAAACTTGACAGTATTTTCTCTGTCATTGTAGACTGCAAATACCTCATTCCTTCCGTCTACTTGGATCCGAATGCTTCTCGTTTTGCGCCGTCCCGTTCAAATGAAATCGCCGCCAATCATATTTCCACGCTCGCGGGCCGGGGGAGGGGTTACAAGGCTCGCGTCTTATGCTGCATTCACTTGCACTCGGACATTAGAGATTTTCTCTCATAAATGTCCGATGAGCCACAACTTTTCTTTCAAAACAAAGCTGCCAACCGGGGGTGGCAACTAGGGTGGCAAGGCATTTTTCTGAGGTGGCAGCTGCCACCCTATGCCACCCCGTAGAACCGCCACTAAACTACCAAAACTCTTAATTCAATTTATGGCATTATATTAGAATTGAACACTCTGATACAAAACTGTCTGCACGGACACCACTAGGGCTTGACCGTAAAATATGTATGTTCCTATGTTTACTTTACATGCATAAGCAATGATTATGTATATGTGATTGGACCAAGTGTTTGACTGTGCTGTTGTGATACTTCCCAATGCAGTGTGGCGATAAACCGAGATGCAACCGAGAATGACTAAGGAGAAATTATAGACAGAGGATCGAGGAGAGCAGGCAAAGGAGGAGTGCTCATTAAAAAGTTGCATGGCTGCTGTAACGAAGAGAGATGGAGAGAGAGGCAGAGGAGACAGGGAGACCACCAGAGACAAAGCTAACAAAGGACAGAGGCAAAATAGCTCGGTAGCAGGAATCAAAGAGTGGAGAAAGTTTGCATTGGAAATGGAAGAATAAGGTGAGGAGAAGAGGGGTAAAGAAGAGAGAGACATTACATGGACAGCTCATGAGAGAGGTGGAAGGACTGGAGAAGACAGAGGGATTCCCCGATGGCATCTCATCTCACTCTCTTTCTTGCTCTCCTTCTCCCTATTTCCCTCCTTTTTTCTCCCAATAAATCATTCTGACTTCTCCTTAACCAACTCATTCCCAGCAGGCGGCGAGAAAACTGTAACAATCTTTCTCCTATCTGCTTTCTCTCTCTTTTTCTCCCCTCTTTTCTTATCTCTCTCTCTATCTCTTTTATGTCTTTCTCTCTCATGCACAGGGTCACTTATAGAGAACAGAGATGCTGTGGGTCATTGTGCAATCATTACCTGGGAGGAGTCATATTCCAAGGAAAATGATACTGAATTCATGCTAAAACAATCACCAAAGCCAAATGAGTCCACGCATCATGTGTGTTTATGGGGGTGAGTGTTTTTATCAGTTCTGTGGAAGTCACACATTGAGAAAGAATTGTGGTGCAAGAAGTAAAAAAAGCAGGAATGTACAACACACACACACACACACACACACACACACACACACACACACACACACCACATCTCTAATGCACAGTTTGTGGCAGTGGAGGTGACGCAAATGACATGTCTCTCCAGGACAGAGCTGCAGGAAATACAAATTACAATATGAACCACATCACGTTTGCATGAAACGTGGTTTAACTCTGATATAACTTACTCTAAAAACAATTCAAAAACCTACCGTATTACAGCTATTTTCTCTGCTAGGATTGTAGATGATAATATGGCTGTATTACACTGACTTACAGTGTCTTGTGGATCCAATGAGGCTGGTAGTGGAGAATCCTTGCGTGACATTATGGGTGTTTTTAGCCTTTGGTGATAAAAATGAAAAAGCATGTGTGTGTGTGTGTGGCTGGGGAGGAGGGGGTGTTATGTGGGGAAACAGTCTGCAGATTGTGGCTGCAGACATGTCTGACAGAGGGGGGGATTTCAAAGCCTTTTCTTTTAGACCGGCAATGGAGGTCGAATAGTTGAGAAAAAAAACTTGAAGTCGCAGTGATGCCTGATGTGCTGCGACTCGGCCACAATATTGGAGGAATGCGCTTTTGTCGCTCGCAGGGGGTGGAGTTAGAAAGTGAACGAGAGCTGCCTACCAAACAGAGAGGGGAGAAGGAGGAGAGAGAGAGAGAAAGGGGAGAGACGGGTGGGCAGGCTGCTCACCGTAAACGATGGTTGTCGGATAGAGTCTTGAAGACCTAATGAAACTGGCTGAATTGTTAGCAGCGATTAAAGAGCTCCGCGTGCTTTGCATCTCTCGGATCCTTGGAAGGAGAAACTGCAGCAGCACGCAGATAAAGAACAGTTAAAAAAAAGAAGAGGACTTTAATTTTTTTTACTATTTATTTCTCCTCTCTTTTTTCTGCAGTAAGCCTTTTCACGGCAGCAGCAGCTCTTTCCCAGCGGACAGGACCGTTTCATGCCAGGTGGAAGACCGACCTCTCTCTTGGACCCCATACCGGCCTCACACTCTCCTCTGGCGGGCTCAGAAGCAGCAGTTCCCGGTGAGAAGAGGGGACCAGGCAAAGCTCAGTCTTTAGGGGGACCCGCTTACAAGGACTCCCACAAACCCCCCTTGTTTGAAACCCCAGGATTTGTTGGAAAAGGGAGGGGGGTTCGCAGTTAGGTTTAAGGGGGAGGGTCCTTATTCACTTTACTCCACAATAGACTTTTACAACAGTTATTAACCAGAGTTGTATAGTCTTTGAACATATCCGTTTCTTTGCATGCATGAAGCTTTTGTTTCCCCCCTCTCCCGTCTGTTAGGCATTTGCTGGGATGTTTGAGTCGCGTTGTTTGGTGGGGTGAAGGGACCGAGAGAGTGGCCGAAAGACCGAAGGGACGGAGGCCGAGAGAGGAGCCGGGAGCATGGCTCTGATAGTGCTGTCTCTCTGGGTGCTAACGAGTCTCACCTGGGCGGACGTGATCCCGGTGCCAGCCAACAGGCACTCCGTTTACTGGAACAGCTCCAACATACAGTAAGACCCCCTCTCCTCATTGTGCATATGTGTGTGTGCGTGTGTGCGTGTGTGCGTGCGTGCGTGCGTGCGTGTGTGTGTGTGTGTGTGTGTGTGTGTGTGTGTGTGTGGTTCGATGCCATCTCTTTTGATCCATTCTCCACCTGTTAAAGGGGGGGGGGAAATGTCCTGATTTGGTCCCCCTGTGCTGTCAGGTTCACACATTCACATTTTCAGTTCTGCAGTGTTTTTGATTATGCCCTTCTAATTATCTAGGATGATTGTAAAATCCACTTTCTTCATCTGTATTTTTTTTTGTAAAGCAAAAACATTTTTTAAAGGAATTTAATAGGCCTGTCATGTTTCTCCTGTTTGGTGAGGCTATTTTTGAGCCTCAAAGTGCTCTGTCAGACCCCTACTGTGAAGTCAAGGTGGCTCCAAACCAGCTTTTTCAACACTTCAAATTGCACAACTACTCAGGCATATTTAGTTTATTTTCCTCAGCCTAGCATCAATCTATGCATATATTTCTATTTAGTTAGTCAATTCCCTCATATTTCTCTCCCTTCTCCTATACCCTTAACCGAGGAGTATAAAGAAAAGGAGCATGTGACTCTTTCCGTTCTCACCTCTTTATCATGTGGCTCTCCTCTCTCAGGCTTTCAGGGCTCTTTCTCTGTCTTCTCCTCTATCTGGTTCAATTAGGAGCACTTCTTCATCCTGACCCCATTGTGTTGTAGCAGTGTCACTATTCAATCTCTCCTTCTCGCTCCCTCTTCAACTTGCTCTCTTCTTCTAGCTGTCTCTAACCCCCTTTCTTGTTTACACTCAGTCCGTTGGCCTTTTTGTTATCCTCCTAATCCCTCGCTCTTTGCCTTTATCTCGATTCAAGTTAAAACGCTTTTTTTTCTCCTCACTCTCCTTTTTTTGTTGAAAGCTGCCTTTTTAATACTGTCCTCCTGAGTCCATGGCTCTGCTGCTGGATCCTAGCGTCAGTCTGCTGCAACACACTGTAGGCTTATCTTTCGTCTTACAATCCACAGTCAAATCTTGTAAATTTATGTTGAATTAGCGTTTCCACATGTCTCAAACTGTACATCTACATTTGCTTCTCTTCTGCCCAAATTATGCAGATAGAATTGTCTTAATTTACAACTGCATTCACAATAAATATTGGTGAATTTTCAAGACTTACGTTTAATGAGTAATTAAGCTAGCTGTGCAATGTAATGAATCTTGATTTTCTCAAATACTTCGCAATATAATGCAACAATCAACCAGCATTTTAGGTCTAGGAGGTGCACGAGAGCGCACGTCACACACTAACACACACCTTCCCTTTTGCTCTCCATCTTGTAGTGAATCCTGTCTATGTGTAAGCTATGTTTCGGCTAGCAGGCAGCCCTTATAAAATCTCAGTTTGCGGTATTAACGTCTTCAGCTGAATTTACTTGGCCCCTAAGACGGGCAGCCAGATATACAGCAACTCATATTTTACGACTGCACTTATTAAAGACGTAAACAAAATGAAATCTCAGAAAATACACTGTTGTTTTAGCAGGAGGATCGATGATTCTGTCCGCCGACAATAACTGTAGGCCGATGATTTTAGTTTACAGCATGAAATAAAGCTGTGAGAGGCAAGTGAATTTATAACATAATTACTTAACATGAAGTATTGCCCCAAGTAATAGGAGCGGAAAACATAAGGTTATTGGTCGTGGTACAATACTGTAAACGGTATTAGTTTTCCTGAATGTGTGAAAAAAAAAATTCCGCCATATTTTAGAAAAACGAACATATTTTCGCTGTTAATGCATTATAGCTGATATTTTTCTCTCAATGTGGGGGGTGTTCCTTTTCAATTTATATACAGTGATCTTTTTTTCCTCTGTAACAATTTGATAATAAATGCAAATGAAATTCCACCTTCGGTTTCCATATCAGAGACAGAAGTTGATTTAGATAAGATGTGGAAGAAATGCTTCAAGGCATGGAGGAAAAGGGAATAAGTGAACCCGGGACCTCGGTACAATCAGCTCAACGTAACATGAGCAGCTTTGACCTTGGTAAAATGTATACTTAATTAAGTAATTTGTCAGCTGCTTTTTGCTGTATGCTCAGACTGTAAAGTAGAAAAAAAGGCTGCAGATGATTTTTCTGACAATGCAGTGGGAGAAGTGGGCAGTCTGGGGCAGCCTAACCTTTAACCTGACTGTCCACCAGGACCTGAGTGCTGCAGAGCCCCGCAGTCTCTCCTCTCTCTTGCTCCACACGTTCACTGCCAATACGCTTTCAATCCCAGCGGCAGAATATTCTCAGCCCCTGCATTGTGAGTCTTGGTGTGTGTGTCTTTTATAAAAGGCTGTGGTTAATTAAAGAACACTGCATCTCTGTGGACCTGCCTCATCCCTGATCTTCCCATCTCTCCCTCTCTTTCTCTTCCTCAGTGCACACATACACAATGACAATATATGAGCAGTGAATGGGGATAACGTTTTCAATTCAGCTTACTTATTAAATTAGGAGACAGGGCACAGTGACAAACAAAAGGCAGATAAAGTGTACGATAACCTGTGTAATCTGCTCATTCATACACTTCCTGGACATTTTTTAACCGTACAGATCCTATTTCCAATCTTTATTTTCATCTCTGCAGTCACACATCCCACATTTGTAGGGTTTACTGGCACGTCTCTAGCCGTTGGCAATCAGCCTCTCTGGAGTTTCTCTAACTCACAGTGCAGTGTAGAGGTTTAGAAGGCCAATAATAAGCTGTAGTATAGCTGTCAGTTTGAGTGGTAAACACATTGTAAAGCCTCAGGACCCTGCAGTTTCTCAACCAGCTTCTGACCCCGAGCCACTCATCAACCACCAGAGACAGGCTGGGACTGTTACCAAGGATTAACTGCTTCACACACACTCGCAAAGATCAGCATGTGTGCTTATTATTGTACATTTGCATATGTATCTATGATGTTCCGAGTACACAAAAAACACATGTCCCCGCTGTGTACTTTCTTTACTTTAAGAAGGATAATTTCCCACGTTTGCGTCCTTCACAATGGCTCTTGCCTTTGCCTATCAGTCAATTGTCACCAACATCCCTGGGCATGAGCGTGTGTGTAACAGTGTGGGTTTTTGTGTGTGTGAGAACTCCGCATGTGTGTGTTTACCCTGTTACAGATGTCTCTGTTCATCGATGGGTGACTGAAACAAAAACAAATCCATCAGTCCGTTAAATCACACATTATCTTCCACCACCTGGCAATTAACCACCGCTGTGAGTATGTGCTCATGAGTGTGTGCGTGCATATATATGTTTATGTGTTTAATCTAATAAGGCAGCAGTGAACTGGTTTGCATAATGGATATCTGGTGATATCTCTTAATTTATCAGTTGTATATTTCGGAAAGTGGTTAAGTTGCAAATAAACACAGGCATAAGCATTTCTAGACAGCAGTGTGTGTGTATCATTGACACTGTCACCTCAACGCATGCCACTGGAATGAGACCAGCTATGGCAAGCAGAATTTGCTTCTCATAAAAATGCACATGCATGTGTGGTAATCGATGCTGATGTGGAACTTGTTTTATATTCATCCGACTCTTCAGAGTGTGCAGAGACACGTCACGCAGGGCAGGACAGAAATAATGCACGAATATATGAGAAGAGGTGAGATAGAAATGCAATGGGACTGGCAAGGGGAGAGAGGAAGTCAGGAAAAACACAAACAGACTTTGTGTAGAATGATAATAGAGCAGGGGGAGGAGGGTCATCATGATAATAATGCTTGGCCAGGGCCCTGATCCACACACTGAGTTCTCACATTAGACATCATAAGACAGGTGGAGTTTGTGTGTGTGTGCCTGACAGAGAAAAGGGAAACACAGACAAGAGGATTAAGCAGACCAATCAACCATCCCCTCGACAGCAACACAAAACTATCCGTCTCCCAGCCCCACTTAGGACAACAACATTTACATTTATGAATATCTGCACAAAGGAGAGTATTACTCACTCACTATCACAAGGCACACGGCCCGCCTGTGCATGTGTGTGTGTGTGTGTGTACGTGTGTACAACTAATCCATCATAGGCGTTCGCTCCATCGCTACATATGTCAGCCACCGCTGTGATGTGTTTTTGTGCACATGCACCCACACACACACATAAAAAAACCTCAGACACAGCCTCAGTGATCATAATAAGAGTTTTATAGACACAGCTATCAGGTTGTTCATTAGTAACACATAATAAGGCCACATGGTGTGTGTGTGTGTGTGTGTGTGTGTGTGTGTGTGTGTGTGTGTGTGTGTGTGTGTGTGTGTGTGTGTGTGTGTGTGTGTGTGTGTGTGTGTGTGTGTGTGTGTGTGTGTGTGTGTGTGTGTGTGTGTGTGTGTGTGTGTGTGTGTGTGTGTGTGTGTGTGTGTGTGTGTGTGTGTGTGTGTGTGTGTGTGTGTGTGTGTGTGTGTGTGTGTGTGTGTGTGTGTGTGTGTGTGTGTGTGTGTGTGTGTGTGTGTGTGTGTGTGTGTGTGTGTGTGTGTGTGTGTGTTGCATAGAGACGTCATTAATTAAAAGCAATAGGAAACACCTGTGTGATTGATGACTACTGTTTGCATAATAAGATCCAGGTCTCTCTTTCACTCTCTCTCTCTCTCTGTATGTGCATGTGTTGTTAATACATTTTTCTGATTGGACAGGTGTGGTATGTGAGCCGAGACATGTACAAAAAATAAGAAAAAGAAAACAAATTAATTCTTATCCTTTATTTCTTTTTCCTCTTAGGGGATGAGCTAGATTCAGTAGAGTGCTCCCCCCTCTCTCTTCTTCTCTCCTCCAAGTGTCTAATGGTAAAGCACTCCTGGGGTGTTGGTATTTTGGGAGCTATGTGGTTTAATGTGAACGTTGTGAGACTCTTTCTCTGTCAAATTAACTTGGACTAAATCTTTCCAGTGCTAGAATATATGTTCCCTTTGTTGTCTGTTTCCTCTTTTCTTTTCCTCATCCACACTTTCATTTTATTCCCTTCTTTCCACTCTTCTTCTCTCCTCTTTGAGACTTTGACGAAAGCCACCTCAAACACAACTCCGTGGAGATCTTATGAATTTACACATACTCTTACATTGATCTTGGGAAAAATACAAGCCTATAATATCCAGCCCACCCCGGTTTTTTTCTACCTCTTCTGATTGTCTCTTTCATCTCTTCAAACACTGTCCTGCTTATGATCGACTAATCGGAAGCATTGCTGTGAAAACGCAGTATTGATGTGTGGCGTTTGCGCTCGCTCTGTCTGGATCAAACGCAAACTGGTCACTGTCGTGGTTTGGATTCAAAGAAAGCAGGTTCTTAGGGATTTTAGGGATGTAATACTGCTAAGACGAATCCTATGAGAGTCGGACCATGTTGAGTATTTCTGATCCAGCAAAGCAAGAGTCTTATAAGTGTAAATGCCTGGCCTGCGATTAGTATTGATTTAAGTGACTGCTGAATCCATGCTGGTGGCTTAGTGGTTGGCAAAGATGCTTTGCAGTAAAAAAAAATGTATTGAGACTAACAGAGTCATTGCTCGAAATAACACTAAACAAAAAACACGTCTACCTCAGTGTCCATTTAGTTCGCTTTGTTAAAAATATCAAACGTAGCAAATCACACAAATCAGAAAAGGTATGTGAATTGTGATTTTTATCCTAGAAGTTTCACTATGGATAAAACAAGGGCCGGATGATGTACTTACAGTAAGTTGTAGCAGGAAAGATGAAATAAAACACAGCATCACTGCTAGTGTTTCCCACAGGTTGAGAATGTATTTTTGGCAGTGAACCTCCAGGGAGGTGGAGGTGTAGCGTGGTCGGCTGCAGTGAATTCACAAGCTTAGCAGCGCACATGAATGCTGAGTTCTGGCAGACTTTTCAGTCAATGCTCAATTTCATCCGCATTTTCCTACAAACGTGAAGATGAAGAAATAAGATAACAGAAACACATCTTATTGAGTGGGCCATCCTAATGCATTTTTTGAACGGGAGGTTTTTTGTCGTTCATTTAATAAAGGCGAAACAGTTTTTTTTTTTAAACTGATAAACATGACACACAAATGATACGGGCTTACAACATTTAGCACTGCATGCCTTTATTCCTTGCTGGCTGCTGGCTGTTTCATGTTTCGGACCACATCATTCATTTGGAATATGTCCTTTTCAATGCTTGGCCAGTGATTTATGAAATTCATGAAACTGTCGATTCACAGAGAGGTCTTAAATTACACAATTTTATAGAAAATATGTGGTGTTGGAGCTTTGATGTTCTGAGAGTGCCTTCCGAGTATTTATGTGCCATGTAATTGCTCTATTTATTTGTTTTCAATAAAGCGTGAATGGCATGTTTGGAGGGAGCATCATTTCCCTGACACAATCAAAATGTAGTCAGTAATCTTTGCATATCTTCGAGAATGAAGTGTGTTGCTTGAATTAATATTTCTAATTTAGCATAAACGTGCATCTTTATCATGTAATTTGCCACCTGCTGGGAATCCCTACTAGCTTAGAGCAGCTCTGCAGCTCAACTAAATCCTGGATCAGACGGGATGTCTTTTCTCAGTTAAACAGCACATTTAATGGCTATATCGCCTTGCTTAAAAGGATGGTGAAATATGCATCACTCCGACATATCTCGCTAGTTAGGATCTTTTTTTTTCTCACTGTAGATGCTTGATGAATATGTTTGCAGGTTTTGGTTCGTGTGCTTCAGTTTACACTCGCTTCCAACACCACGCCATCAGTCAGATTGGACGGTCTAAATAACCAAAGGCGTGACAAAGACTGAGAGTGATTGCTCTTTATGTTATGGCCACTGTCTCCTCTCTCAGAAATTCAGTTTGGAAAGCCTTAAAATTAGGAAATGCTCCTTTCAGGTGATTGGATAATGTTGGCGTGGCACCCCCAATTATTGTAACTTTTAACAAGCTGACTAGCACACCTGCGTCCCGGGCCAGGTGTGAAAATACTGTGAGCTAGAAATGTAAGCTTCTGCCCTGTTGGCTTCCTGAGTGAGCCAAAGCAGCAAAGACTGGGATCAACATTGAGTCGATAACATTGACCTCCCCTTTACCTTATTTGTACACTACCAGATGCACACTATATAGCTTTATAGAAGCATACCATTGTTTTCAACAGCAGGGATCCATTTTACATTGCAGTTACCGGCTTTTGATTGCACTAGGACACGCAGAAGTTCACACAACGTCAAACACATCCATATTGGCTTTGTTCTTGGTGATTTCAGGATGTTAGGTAGTCTGTGTTTACTGTGCTGCACAATCTGGAGGTAATCCCAGGACAGTGTCTGTATGAGTAATGTTAAAGCATAGAAGGGAAATGTAGATCTCACAGATGAGATTGAATAGGGACAGTAAAGTGACAGATCTTTTCAGGAAAGTTATCTTAACAATGATTTCCCCGAAATCAAAATGCGGTACCAAGTGAAGCTGTGATATGTGTTGATTTAAGTTCAAATACTGTCACCTGACGCAGATGCATTATTTTTGTTCCCTTGACAGCCAAATGATTGAATGACCATCTTTCCTCGTTATCTGTAGATTTTTAGGGAAAACAAGAATTTATCTTTCCCACCCATGTGTTACATTTGAACAAATTGTCCACAGAGAGCCAATCCCACAGCGATGGGCTGGAGGCAATACACAAAAACATTCAAATACACACTCAGGCGCGCATGCCCGATGCTGTTGTTGATATTAACATTATTCTCTGAGCCGACGCCTAAGCTCCAGCAGTGTAATCAGGTGCTAATAACAAGGCTGTGATGTTTACAAGCTGTTTGAAAGCGCTGTATGTGTGTGAGAGAGTGCGTGCGAGTATACTCTGTCTACTCTATTCCTCGCCAGCACTCTTGGGGCTTTGGGGAGGGGGGGGGGGGGGGTTCTAATAATTCAGACTGTCAGCTCCTGCACACACACACACACGCACACACACACGCACACACACCAGATGCTCACATGGTGTGTTTGTGATGTGGCTAATGGTAGCAGCGTAGTGGCAGTCTGAGGCCATATGCTGAGCCTGATCACAACAGAGCAGAGTGGTCTAGCGTTAATAAACTCTACCGACATGACAATTAAGAATCCTCCGCATTAAGACAATAACGTCTCGCGTGAAAATGCCGCTGTTTTAATCAAACACACCAGGAGTCAACTGTCGCAGGCCACATCAGGATAGAGGAGCAGCAGGGAGGAGAGCCAAAGCTTCAACAAAGAAGAGTTTCTTTTGTCACTGCTCACCAGGCAGAAATTATGCTTATTGTTTAGCTTTGATTATGAATATTGTTATCGGTTTTTAAAGAACTTCACAGTTTTTATATGGTTTTATTTTAATGCTAGTTTCTCCTTAACAGGTTTTCATAAGAAACAATTATAGCGAGATGTGAGAAAGTCCTGATTGAGAAGGTTTGATTTAGCAGCCAGAGGAAGAGGAAAATAAACTTCAATAAACTGCAGAGGGCACAGAATTATGCTTATTCCATCCACAGAGAGAGCGCGGCAGAGAGGGAAAGAGTCTTTAATTGAGGTTTTATCCATTTAAGCTGTCACTAAGAGGCCAACTCTGAAACCTTTTAACCACTCTCCTCTCAGTAATGACACAAATCAGAGAGGAAATGCGTTCGTGTGTCAGCGTCGCTGTGAATGTGTGTCCGCGTGTGTTAGTGTTCGTGAAGCAGGAGGGTAATTATGCGGAAATTGGGAAATGGCTAAGTGAATTATGACCTTGTTTCAGCAGAAGGCTTTAATCAGTCCCAGCCAGGCCAGAGAGAGAGGCAGAAATGCGCGCCACACAAGCACTCTGACAGCCACCAGTCAGTAAAACTGTCAACCGGTCGGATGTGTCAGTGGAAAGCAGCCCAAAGTTAGTCCAAAACATTG
Organism: Trematomus bernacchii; assembly: GCF_902827165.1. Classification (NCBI taxonomy): domain Eukaryota; kingdom Metazoa; phylum Chordata; class Actinopteri; order Perciformes; family Nototheniidae; genus Trematomus; species Trematomus bernacchii. The sequence goes on along the minus strand of NW_022987582.1, from coordinate 1,778,206 downwards.
GCAGAAAATTCATTAATGGACATAACATAGAGCCTTAAAGAGCCATATTATTATATCGTCCTTGTTTTGGTGTTTTGTATCTGCATATACGTTTGTGATGGTGGGTCTTCAATAATTCAAAAATAATCATATTTAGCTTTTTAGACTCTTTTCACATTTTGTATTGTAGGCACAACCATTATTTATACTATCAATTACAGATTAATTTTCTTAAGTAATATTTTTTTTAATTAATGGAAATAGTGAAAATCGCCCACTTCGACATCCCAGAGCCAAAAGAAAAATCATTACATTGTATGTTTTTTCCAACCTACAGTAATCTTTTTCAAATTTACTGTAGTAGACAAAACATTTTCTTTACAATTTAATTTAACAATGTATTGTTAAGCAATATTGTTGCAGAATAATTTCCGTTAATGTTATCGTTTTATAACTCTCTAATCGATGGGCTGGTTATAAGATAGGAGAAGTTACTTTTTTGCTTTCTATTCCCTGCTGGGGAAAAATATGATAATTCAAATGTTGTTCTTGACACTTTTCGGCCTTTCGAAGTTCATGTGTTTGTGAGTGCATGAATGCTGTGTGTTTGCTCGATCATGTATGAAGATCTCCTGCTGTGCAGATGTGTGTGAGGTCACACACATGGGTCAGCAGCACTGCTGTGTGTTATCGGTCTCAGGGTGCTTCTGTCAGTTCTGCTCTGGCTGTCTATTTGTGTTGGGTCGATGGCGTCGTACAGACATTGCACGCGTCCCCACGATATTTCAGCTTGTTCCTCCCCTCTCTCTCTCTCTTGTTGCCTATCATCGTCTCTTCCCTCCCCTTCTTCCTTCTCCCTCTCCCGTTGGCTAGACTTCACGCCATCACTTCTCCTCCTCCTCCTCCTCCTCCTCCTCCTCCTCCTCCTCATTGTCCTCTATCTCCGTACTATTCTAGAGTCTCTCTTTAGATCCGATCAGGTGTTTTCTGAAGAAACCTTGCTGCTTCTTTATGAGGGATTCCTGTTCTTGGCTTCATATCTTGGCCAGTGTGTGTTTGTGTGCAGAATGCCAATATAATGCTGCACATCTTCTTCTTCTTATGTGTTATAAGAAATGTATTATGTGTGAGCAGTGTCTGAAACAGAGGGCCTCATCATATCACTCTGCGTGGGGCCTCATGTTGGCCAGGGACGGCCCTGAACTCATCAGACACTTCAGCTACATGTCTAATGAAATAAGGTACTAACAGTGTGCGATGCATCTGTCAATACAATTGTCTAGTGAGCAAGGACTGTGTAATTGATTCAGTAATTGTTACCTGTTGAAAATTCTGTTGAGAAATCATCTGTAGATGAAATAACTAAATGGGGAAAGTCTGTCCTTTTTAATTACCTGATAAATCCAAATACCTAATCACTGCTATGCACAAATCCAATACTCCCATAAAGAAGTCTGGAACATTCATTTGCAACATTGCCTGTTTGGATATTGACAAACTCCTATTGACTTGGGGTACACATTGTCTATTAATCTAGCATTATCTGTGGGATGTAGTGTGTGTGAGCTCCTCTGTCAGTGGGTTAATGTGTACATGTGTGATTTAATGTATACCTTTGACCTTTGGTGTGCATGAATTTACACGAGGGACAGCTGTTTTTTGTGTGCATATGTGTGTACACTGTGTAAAGTCAATGGTTCAGTGTTAAAGATCTTTTTAAAAATGGACACTTTATTTCTTTTGAGCAGTTAAAGAAGGATTTCAATATCCCACAGTCATGTTTCTTCAGATATTTGCAGATACGTAGTTATGTCAGGACCCACTTCTCTCTAGCAGCCCCACAGAGTACCTGGATTGATGACTGTTTAAATATGGATCCCTGTGACAGGGGTCTGGTGTCTGTATTATATGACAATATTCAGAGGGTCGCCGCTCCGTCGCTTAATCACTTAATGAGGCAATGGGAGGAAGAGCTGGGAATAACTATCAGATACTATTTGGCAGGCAGCAATTCAGTTTGTCCACTCATCCTCAATGTGCATTAGACATGGGCTGCTACAATTTAAGGTTTTGCATAGGTTACATCGATCTGCAAGTAAACTGGCCAGATTTTACCCAGGTCTAGACCCAACCTGCATCAGGTGCAGTCGGGACCCGGCCAGCCTAAGTCACATGTTTTGGCTCTGTCCAAAACTGGCCCCTTTTCGGACAGGTATATTTAAAACCTTTTCGTACATGAGTAATACGGCTGTGGATGCTAACCCATTGACTGCATTATTTGGCGTGGTCACACAGGAGACACGAATAACAACTGATCAGGCTGAGGCTGTGGCATTCTCTACCCTACTTGCTAGACGTCTGATACTCTTTAGTTGGAAGAAGGCTGCACCGCCGTCTCACAAGCGCTGGGTAGAGGAAGTAATGTCCCAACTTAAACTTGAGCAGCTAAAGCACACTACCCGGGGCTCTATCGCAAAGCACTATAAGGTCTGGCAACCATTTCTGTCCTACTTTGAGAACGAATTCTCTAACATTAAAATAACGTAGCCAACCCCCCCCCCCCACATTGTTTTTTATTAATTTATGTTTTCAATTAAACTTTTGGTTATTTAAAGGTGGGGTAGGTAATTTTGGAGAAACCAGCAAGAATTTGAAAATACACAGCCGGAAAAAATCTGCCACTTCCTTATAGAGCCCCTCCTCCAACACACACGAACGCGCACATGACCAATGAGGGCACGAGATAAGTTTGTGCACAGATGGAAAGCTGACAGGCAGGTAGGCCATCCAGTTATTTTAGCCGGGCCGGCTAAAATGATTGTCGTACTTTTTACAGTACTACGGCTTCCACAGATGACATTTTTTAATGGATTTTTTGTCAAAGCACTTAAGATATTCATTGCTATCGGGATGTTAAGAGCATTCCATGGAATATAACAAAAAGTGTATCTCGAGCCGGTTTCTCAAACTTACCTACCCCACCTTTAACCATGTAGTTTTTAATTTAATAATTTATGTGTATGTCTACTTTCTATATACATATTTTGTATCTCTTCTGGATGTCAATTGATATTTTGTATACTTTCTGTGTGTGCTGTATTTTTGAATGTTGAGTGCTGCTGTTTGTTATATGTGGAAAATCAATAAAAATATTTGAATAATAATAATAAAGTCAATGGTTCTCAATTGAGGGAGATAGAAGGAGGATGCTGAGAGCTGGAAGTGCTGGCTGGCCTCAATGCTAACACCCACACTGTCTGTAGGCTCTGCTTTCCCTTCCTACGCTCTCAGGCATGGGAATGTGCTAGCACTACTGTAGTAAGGCTGCATATGAATGAGTGTTTACCTCCTCTCTCAGCCAACTTCTCTCTACGGCCGGACTATCAGTTTTTTTAATGAGAGAGTAAAGTCCAGGGTAGCTGCTGGAGGTGGATATGGACCCTGTCTTCATTTCACTTGTGTTATAGGGAGGGAGACGCAGCGTAGAAGATAGAGGGTGGAGGGCTGTTTGGAGAATGTGGGAGTTGCAGGGTTGTTGTAATGAATGTACCGCAGTTAAGGGGGGGGGGGAGATGTGGGAGGAGATGTGGGAGGAGATGTTGCAAAATAGGATGTGTTGTGTTGATGGAGCAGAGTTCTTCGCAGCCAGGCAAACTCTCCTCCCATCCTAGTATGTGCCCATATATGTGTGTGTGTGTGTGTGTGTGTGTGAGTGTGTGTGTGTAGGTGGGGGGTGTTGCAGAAAGAAGAGAGAAAGAAGGATTTGGAATGCCCCACAGCCTACAAGCGTACCACCCACACACATTACCCACATGTATTAGACCCATACATTTGCATACTCTTCACTCTCCACCTCTTGTACCTCTCTTTCCATTTCTCCCTCTGTTTCCCCCTCTTCCATACATGCACACACGGGGTCTCTCACTGACACACACACACACGTGCAAGGAAAACTCGTTTCACAGGGACAATCTCTGTCATTACCTCCCACAGCTTCCTCAAGGGACTACATTGTTATTTTCTTCCAGGCCTGATCAAATAAAGTAGAGCAGATAGGACACACACACACACTGCTCCACACACAAACATAGAATCACAAACACCTTACACTCCTATATTTGCTAAACCATGAGTGAATAAAAAACAGAACAATGACACCTATCCTCCCACTCATTGTCTGTGTTGTGAATTATTGCTCACGCCACAACGTGAGTGTTAAACCCCATTGAAGCCAATAGTAATTCCCAGCATATGTATTGCATCACGGGTTGCAATTTTCTACAGTATCAGTCCAGATAATCAAAGGCTCCATGACACTCTCCTCTTGGAGCAGAGGACTCCTGAGATGGCAGTGGGTAGGCAGAGAGGCCAGTTAAACTTTGCATCAGCCATATCTAAGGGCCTCTGTTGCTGCCGGAGAGGAAAAAAAGAAAGAGAGAACACAGAACAAGAAAGACCAGACAGAAAAGAAAAAAAATCATTGATAGAAGGCGAAGGAGGGGAGGGCACCGAAGAAAAGAGAAAGGAGGGTCTAGCAGAACAGTACTGCCAAAACTGAGGTCAATTGTGATGAAAATGGCCGTTCACATGACTACAATAGCGGCTGAGTGACAGCACTAAAGCAGCATGGACGGGCTTATCCTGATCACTCAGGGCCTTGACTGGGGAAATCACAATGCCCCAGAGATCTGTCCTTTTTGGGCTTGGAGGATCACAGAGCGCCCACGGTCCCAAGCTTTGGCCCTGAAACGTCCCTGACATTACCATATCAATGCAACCCCGGCTATTCCGCCAGGGAGCAGGGCAGCTAGCGATAGTGCCTCCCGGTTAGCATCACCCTGTGCCTTCACAAGGCTATTCAGCGGGGAGTCAATGCTAACTCAATGCTAAGTGTGAATGGGAAGAAGTGTAAGCTCACTCCTTTAGCGTGAACCCATGTCTGCCGGTCCATTTTTAAGTCTCTCATGGCTTTCTCGCTCTTTATCTCGACGCTCCACTTTACTTTTCACATTTTAAGTTGTTCTTATGTTTATCTGTACTTTTGTAGGTTTTTGGTTCTGTTGCACAGTAGTATCGACCAGTTTGAAATACCAAAAGGTGCCATTATATCCTTGCTCATCTTTACTTGTTGAATAATAATTTTAGACCATTTTTGTCAAGGTCAAGTTCATTTCCAACTTGACAACCTTACCATTTGAGTTTGTTTGAGAGACGTTACATTTTTTTTAATATAAGAACAATTTTCTTTTATAGAAAAACAAAAAGTTCTTTATCGGAGAGGGACAACTGGCCAAACATTTACTGATAAAAACCTAGGTGATGTACCCTTAAAGCTCCGGAATAACTTTTACATTGACCTTGTGGTTAAGATTACTTTTTGAAGTGCTGTGTCATACTGTTAGCAAGCTAATGTTAGCTTTGTCAGTTTGTCAGTTTGTTCAATAAGCTAGGTTAGTTTTGAGCAAAGGACAAAGTCACGAAATAATAACAACAAAGAATATGTAGCCTAATTTTGAGTTATTATTGATCTCTGCCCAAGAACTACTTTCTGTTGTACATCCAGTTTTTAATTAGAAATTCATGGAGTAACTCAGTGTAGTTGGTCCCTGCTGTTCAAAAATAATATGATATTTTCTTAACTTTGGAACAGATATGTAGACATTTGGCAAGATGTTTTTTCTTCTAAATGTTCGTATCAGTACTCAGGTCCCATATCTCCTTTAGTATCTTAACTCAACAGCCTTGTACAGCTTCCATGTAATAGGAAACTACTAAAAAAGCCGAGCTGAGGGTGGTGTGAGAACAGGTTACAACCTCCCTGTGTTGTGAGGATATTATATCACATGACACTTACAGTAGAATTGATATCATTACAATGCAATTAGAGATATTAGCCAGTAAGAGTACAAGCCACAATGTAGTGTTAACCTCATTATTACGCAATGGGGAGGAAATGGATCATCTGGAGAAGGAGAGCTGGTCTCTTAATGATGCAGAAGAGATGGAGGAAGAGATGGAAGGAAGGAAGGAAGGAAGGAAGGAAGGAAGGAAGGAAGGAAGGAAGGAAGGAAGGAAGGAAGGAAGGAAGGAAGGAAGGAAGGAAGGAAGGAAGGAAGGAAGGAAGGAAGGAAGGAAGGAAGGAAGGAAGGAAGGAAGGAAGGAGACAATCGATGAATAAAAGTAAAGGATGGAAAACTAAAAGGGCAAGGAAGAGGGAAAGACAGGTGAGTTATTGTCCGTAGACTCCTTGCTTTGTCATTGGAAATCAGTGCCGTCGGGCAGGACACTGTTTGATTTTGTTCTGTCAGTCAGCACATACACACACACTTACACACAGACATGCAGATTGGCTCCAGTCGGCCACTGAGTATCGGCAGTGAGCTGAGAGGTTATCAGGCGTTGTCAGGTGCCAGACCCACTCTTGGTAGCAGGTTTGTCATTTGTAATTAGAGAGTAAAGGATCGCTGGCTTGTTTTTTTCTCACCTCTCTCTCCTATTCTCTGGCTGAAGGCTGCCAGGGTATCGACAGACAAGTGACAGGACACACATACACACCACACATATACACATATACATGCACTGACACACGTTTGATGGGCCAAGTTTGATTCTATTAAGTGGAGTTTGTCAGTTAGTCAGTGAAGTGTTGGTGCGAATGCTGATGGCCAGACAGCGAATCCCACAGAGCTAACCAGGATCTGAAGCTGCCTGTTCAGACACTCACAACACTGAGGGGTGACTGAGCAGTGGCAGGCCTAACTATGATTATTTTATGTCAGTCACACACACACACACACGCACACGCACACACGCACACGCACACACACATCCTATCTGGTGTTGTATGGCTATGTGGTCACGGTCCATGTGGCTCTGAGTTCTGGTCACGGTTAAAGGGGCTTCCTTCTGGAGTGGAGGGGAAGTTGAGTCTTAAGTTGAAGAAGGGGGGAGTAAGAGAAGCAGGAGATAATAAGAGAGGGCTAACAGTGGGGGTGGAGAGCTGGGATGGAGCATAGAGGGAGTGAAAAGGGGAAGATAGAGGCTGAAGGTGGGTTCTCCGACTATGAAAGCCTGCGTGCCTCCATTGCTGTGCCATTGATGTATTCTAATGCTAAGTGTAAGGCTGGGCCTCGACTGGTCTCTGGGAGAGACGGGCCTTTGATAAGCACAACCAAGCTCTGGGACAGATCCTTATGCATATGCATATCCTTCGCTCTGAGTATATGTGTGTGTGCATGTACACACTGTTTTATTTGCCATTTAAGTAACAGTTTTTCAGCCATTTACGGCAGTTGTAAATTTGTCCAATTTCCATATCAATGTGAGAATGTTTTTGGATGTTTTGAGCATCGCTCCATCCTAATCCTAAATTACCCCCTATGCTGGTGGATGTTTTTATCTGGCATCCTATGATTCTCTCTCTGTGTGTGTGTGTGTGTGTGTGTGTGTGTGTGTGTGTGTGTGTGTGTGTGTGTGTGTGTGTGTGTGTGTGTGTTGTGTGTGTGTGTGTGTGTGTGTGTGTGTGTGTGTGTGTGTGTGTGTGATGTGTGTGTGTGTGTGTGTGTGTGTGTGTGTGTGTGTGTGTGTGTGTGTGTGTGTGTGTGTGTGTGTGTGTGTGTGTGTGTGTGTGTGTGTGTGTGTGTGTGTGTGTGTGTGTGTGTGTGTGTGTGTGTGTGTGTGTGTGTGTGTGTGTGTGTGACATGGAGTCTGAACATGTGGCGTTTCGTGTGTGGCCGCGGTATCACGGACCACATCTGATCATGTAATTGGCCATCTGCAGAAGAGGGCAAAGTGCAGACTTTCACAGAGGACTACATCTCACTGGCCTGTTCAGGAGGTGTGTGTGTATGTGTGTGAAGCCTCATCAATGTGTGCCCTATAAACTATGTGTGTGTGGGAGGAGACGGGGCGCTGTTGTGTCGATTGCTTTGTTTGCCGTGTGTTCCGGTCCCCAACCGATTATAGCATGAAATTCCACACACATTGTATAGCAATGGGGAGTCTCACATGTGGACAGGCACACACAGTCAAGCGCACACACACAATAACACACCAAAGCGAGAAGTCAGAAAGGGCTGTTAATGACTGTCGGGGACAGAAAGGGAGCGGGACTGTGGTGGTGTCAAGGCTTTGTGACAGATGCTGGTTGTAAAAATGCCTTGCTCACAGGTTTATTGTTATGAAAAAAAGTAACGATCAGATTCAGCAAGATTGATGTCATTCCTTCTTTCTTTCTCTTTTTTTCACACAGACACACACACACACACACACACACACACACACGCACACACACACACGCACACACACACACACTGGGTCCTAATCCCCCTCTGAGCCCTGAAGAGTCTCTCCCATCAGTGACCCTCCTTCCACTCGAGCACTTTGCTTTCCCCTCTCCACTTCCTACTTGCATTTGTTCTTCTACTTCATCCTCCTCTCCGGCTTGTTCATCTTACTTCACCACCTCTCAGACGATACTTCACGAACTGCTGTGTATTTATCAGCGTGTGCATGCCCCGTGCGTGTCAGCGTATATGTGTTTTTACGAGAGATAGGGAGGGAGGGGAGCGTGTCAAAGAGTGCTCATCTTGATACTTTCATTGCCTCTCTTTTAGCCCAAGAATATGATGGATGTTTCAAACCGAGCGAGTCCTGAATATGAGAGCCAGCCACTGATGTTGCTTTCACCTCCGAGTGTGTGTGTGTGTGTGTGTGTGTGTGTGTGCTCCGAGGCACTGAAGGTTATTTGATCTCATTGTGTTGTTGGAGAGGAGGCTGCTCTCTTGCTTTATGACCGGTGCTGTAGATATGCAGCCTCACCTGCCTCTCCTCAACAATCCATCATCCCCCTCTCAGCAGGCAAACGCACTCCACTCATCTTATTACTTCCTCTCACACTCTCAGAAACATTTAAGAGTTTCTCTCGCTAGCTTGCACTTACACGTTACATAATGTATGCACATATCATCAGATTCTCTCTCCACAGTTTGTACCATAAGCAGAGTGTGTTTGTGCGTTTCACACTTTATAAGTGAGTGACAAAGTTAGTGTGTGCACTTGTTATAATTCCGATGTGTTTCTGTGAGTGATGATAAGTCCACGCCGAGCGAAAGCAATGCGGCTCCTTCGTTAAGATTTTTAATGTGTGGTAAACTGAACAGGGACGAGGACTCGGCTAATGACTGTTTCTGCACACTTCATCAGATCGCTCGCCTGCAATATTGCCTCATATCACTCTCTGGCACCATTGGCGCTTAATAGTGTGTGTGTGCGTTTGATAGTGTTTGCGTGTGTGTGTACATCTGATCACGACGAATATTGCTTTGTAGAGCCATTACACTTTAATAGGCGTAGTGGAATGCACGCCGCATTAATGCTCCGGCAACAAGAAGTAATGACACAATAAAACAATTAAATATGGTGGAGGAGAATTACTTTTCGAACAAACCGCACCTAGAAGCAATTTGAACTGAGACGGAATAAACAGAAAGTACAGATTAGGCTTATTAAGCTCGACCTCGCTCTCTCTTCATTAGTTTCCAAATCTCTGTCAGTATGACTGTATATCAGCTGATTCACGGACTGAAGAAACAAAGAGGAATTTTCCTTGCAATTACAGAGAGTTGATTCTGACTGATGCGTCGCTCAAGAACACATTACAGTCTTCAGATTGAGGGCTATTTCCATTATCGATCAGTCGGCCGATTATTTTTTTAGATTACTTTTGAAGTAAGGTGTCGGAAGATGACCATGACCATATTCTCAGAGCCAAAGGTGACGTCTTCAAAATTGATTATTATTTTCCTTTTGATGGGAAGTCCAAAATCTAAAGATATTCATTTCAAAGTGATAAAAAGTGGCCAATGTTTGTAATTTTTGATAATTGATGGATGCATTGATACCTAAAGCGTGGACCGTTCTCTATCAAACGACCATTAACTACTGAAATATTAAGATTATCTTTTGTGGTAAAAACATTTTAGTTCAGCAGTGTTAACAAATGTAACAACCTGACCATTTATTATGTATTTTCCAATGGGGTTGTTTCCTTCTTCTCTACCAGAGTATACATTAGTCCCCCTTCTGATGCTTTGGTTTCTTCCAGCAGTCCAAAAACATGTGTTTTGGGTAAACTGGAAACTGCATTTAGATGTGAATGTGGGCGTCCTGTTTAGGATGCCCTTTCATGCTGGGATAGACTCCAGCTTCCGCCACCTTGCTGTGGAAGAAATGTCTTTTACGTGTTGATGGATGGCTCGATAATAGTTGTTCCAACTCAATGTTTTTATTGCTTCAGTTTGTTAAGATCATAGTGCGGTAATCCACCTGTGAAGCCTCCTAGAGATACTAGACATACTTAGCAGTATGCCTTGCTGTGAATGGATCTGGCCCTTCCTACATCCAGGAAGGTTAAACCATACAGCCCAGCACGTGCACTCCGCTCTGCATCGGCCAACCGGCTCGCTGCACCCGCACTATGAGGGGGACTCAAGTTCCCATCAGCAAAAACACGTCGGTTCGCTATCCTGGCTCCAAAATGGTGGAATGAGCTCCCCATTGACATCAGGACAGCAGAAAGCTTACACATCTTCGGGCGCAGACTAAAAACTCATCTCTTTCTACTCCACTTCGAGCAATACAATTACTAACAAAGCACTTATATACTAATAAAGGACTGGCTTATCTAAAGCTAGTTGAGTAGCACTTGAAATGTTTTGGCTCTATGAAACCTGATGTACTTACATGATTCTGTCTTCTTCAAGTTTGTATCTTCTTGGTCGAATGCACTTATTGTAAGTCGCTCTGGATAAAAGCGTCAGCTAAATGCAATGTAATGTAATGCCTCTCTCTCACAGCCACACTAATGAGACACATCATTTTCAAGGCTAATCACATCAGTGGAGTATGCAGTTAATTCTTAAAAAAATGCCTCAAATGAGCGTTTTGATCTTTTCCCAAAGCGTTGGTAATATCTGGCAAGCATCGGGCAAGCTAACAAACAGGAGGAGAGCAATTAAGGTCAGACCTCCAAACAAATGTTGGTGTGGGCGAAAGCCATATGTGTATATCTGTGTTTAAATACTGATCTGTTTATGTGTTGGAAAGTGTGGGAGTCAGTGTGACTGTAAAGTCTCTGACTCACCGGCCAGACTGCAAAACCACCGGGAAATTCTGAGGCAATTTGTCAAATGTTATGTAGGTGTTAGTCTAAAAGTCTCATATTTTTCTCCTTCTTCTCCTTCTTTTCGTCTTGTTCTTCGTCTTCTTCGTCCTCTCTCTCACCCCTGTGTTTTTATGTAATCGTTTACAAGGATCTGTTGAGAATTAGAGATCGAAATCCCATTTACAAAGGTTACCTACGTAAAGTCAGCCTATTTGTCTGCTGTGAAATCGAAACCTTACCCTCTGCCGCTCTCTCCTTTTCTCCATCTCTTTTTACCCACTGTTAACTGTCTCTCCCTCAACCTCTCTCTCTCTCTCTCCTGAAGGGGTCACAACTTGACAATGGAGCAGCGATAAGAGAAGAGATAAAATGATTGGGAAGAAATTTGTGAATTTGTTAAGATAGAGGGTTAGACAGAGAGGTCGTTAGTGAGGAATAAAGAGGAGACGCGGCGTTGAGGTGAAGCCACATTTGATGAAGGATGAAGAGCGAAGCCACTTAAAGGTGCATTCATTTTTTCATTTTGAGCCTGACTCCAAGCAGGTGATTTTAAGGCTAAAACAAAGCTTTCAAAAACACTCTCAGAAACGGATACATTTATAAACAATTGATTCAGCCTTTTAAAGGTTTGCCTCCTTTTATAGATGAGGAGAGTTTGAAGTTCTAATATCAGTTTCATACGTTTTTATTACATTTCTCAGTGTGAGAAATGTATCTTTTTTAAATACAGCTGTTTCCAACAACAATTTTATATTATGTGTTGTTCAGTATATTTACTGTCCGGACATTTATTTTATTTTATTAGTGAGAAATGGACACACTTATGGCCCGAAAGTTTCCCGAAATAAAGAAATGATGTCGTGTTTATGGCACCATCAATCCTACAATGCAAGGTATAACCATGTTTGAAAACTGTTTAAACTACACCTATCAGTGAAGCCATAAAATGATGATTGATAATTATCCAAAATCTAATTTACCTGCTCACTATAAAGCAAACCCGTGGGTGATTATTCTTTAGAGAGCAGTGAATGACACCAGCCAAGATGTAGTTTAAGTCAATCACTCAATGCTGACTCTTAACACAATTAACTTGAGTTAATGGTGTTGTTTTCATCGCTGTATTAATTTGATCCGCAGCCCCTTCCTCAGCCAGGCAGCGACATTAAGCAGCAAAGTGTCCATATCTTCTGAATGTCTGTGACTTCATTTTTGCTAGTAAGCATGCATAGCTGAGGATGCAAACTGGTATGTTGTCGGCATATTTTGAAGTTGTCAAACGATACCTAAATATAAAATAGTGTTCATTTTATTGATGATCTCACCCATGCTTTGGTAGCAACAGGTAGCATTTCTGATCTCAGCTTTCTGCTTAATATTACCCTGAAAACCAGAGAATATAAGGGAGGAACAGCTTTGTGTTTACAAATGTATTTTCTTTATTTCTTCAACTTGGATTGGAACACTTAAATAGATATGGAAGCCTGTTTGGCACAAAAAAACAGGGTATCAAATAAATCTACATGTGGTCACGGCTAAAGTAAACGACAGAGAAAGAGATAGGAAAAGATGGGCTGGAGGGGGGTTAGACTGTGTTATTAAATGATGCGTGGTGACCAAAGGGGGTGTTGTGGGGGGGGTTGAAGATTTATGGTGAGAAATAGCATGATGCGAATGAAAAGAGAGAAGAGCGGGGAATGATGGAAAACAGGATTAGATAGACAACGCCATGGGGAAGGGGTTGGGGCCTGCAGCGAGTCGAGCTGTGAGTGAGTAAAGTGACAGAGAGGGCGAGTGTGCCAACGTGAGAGAGAGCGTAAGAGGGGAGACAGAAGAGGCATAAACGAGTAAAGGTAGGGAATCAGAGTGGATAAGCCAGAGCTGAGTGAAGGAGGATAAAAGAGATGTGTTGGAGAGAGGGGCGAGCCAATACGGGAGAGAAAAGCAGAGGAGGAAGACAGCGTAACTGTAACAGAGTCTGACACAGAGCTCCGACCTAAGCTAATAGCCTGTCTATTAATATCTCCTGCTAATGACTGCCACTCCCCGTCACACAATGGCAGAGAGCATTATCCTTATTCATCAGTTTTTAACTTTCACTTCCTGAATAATGATCCTGATAAAGTCTTTAAATATGAAGGAGAGCAGTGCGACCTGCTGAGTGATAATCTTTTTTTAAATGACATGGGGCCCAGTGAGAAGATGGATTACAGGCTGGGAGGTTGCTGGTTTGACTCCCTGACCCGCCATTTTGTGTATATAGGTATATACATATTTTTTATGCATTTCTTTTTTTTTTTTTTTTTTTTTTCGTATTCAGGATTGTGGGAAACGGTATTTCGATCTCCCTGTCTGTACACACACAAACTGAAAGATTGACAATAAAGTTAACTTTCACTTTGATATTGATTGAATAGGAATGACAGCGACAAATAAATAGTAGGCTCGTAGGATTAGGGATAAACCTAATCTATTTACAACTTAGATCTGTCTGTTAAATGTGAAGCTACATCCAGCAGATGGTTAGCTTAGCATAAGGACTGGAAACGGGGGGAACTGCTAGCCTGCCTGTATCCGAAAGAGAACAGATTCCACCTAGCAGTAACGCTCAAGCTCTTTAATTAATATGTAAGACATGATTTGTTAAATCTTGTCATTAACTTAGGACATAAAAGTTTGCTATTTGACATGGCCCGCCTTACTGTTTCCCTTACACACCTTATGCTAAGCTTATCTTAAAAGCTGCTGGTTGCACCTTCATCGTTAATTGTATTTCAAAAACGGTTTTCCTTTTAGAAAACACAGGAAGGATGAGGGCACTTTGCCTCAGGTTTAGGTGAGATGATGAAATTAAACCCAGAGGCAAGACAACAATCATTCTGCCTCTCATCTCATAAAGAATAGCATTATTACATTCACTCTACATAATGATCTATAAAGAGTGTGTGCTTCAGATATCGGATTGACTTATGCATTTTTCTGAATGAAGTTGCATTGCATTGAGGAAAAAAAAACCTTAAACCTTTTACACATATTTTTTCATTTTTCATCTCTTCATTGTTAATTCTGTTTTAATGCACACAGTTAAATACATTTCTAAGTACTTCTTGCCATACCTCTCGGGCTCATTAATTCCCATTCATTTACCAGCAGCACACAAATCTCCAGAGATGTCTAATACAGTCACTGAAGGTAATCAGTCAGTGTGAATGAGAAACCAATAATTGTTTTTTAAAGTGTTGCATCAGCACATCAGCAGCACCAGCCAACACAGCTTTGCAAATACGTTCAGGATGCCTCGCCACAAAAACTTCACATTGAACACTGAAAACAAGACCTGAGGTTTTTGCTTCATCATTAGTCAGATTTCCTCTTGTTCTTCTTTAAAACAAAAATGAAGAACCTCAATTCCTTTCTGGGCCACAGGCTGGAGGAAGGATGACAGTGAAGGCAGGGATACATGAATTGGAAATCAAGAAAACACAAGCTATTTGTTTTCTTGACAGAGATGTTGGAGTCAAACCAAAGCAAGAGACTTCGGGGAGTTCATTAGATCTAGACGTATACAGCTTAAAACAGCCATCTCTGTACCGTATTATTTATAAAGTGTCTGTTCCAGAATTTAAAAGCTATTTGAATTGATCGAGCAGAGAATGTGTTTTATTACACCCCACATTTCACACAAATGGGGAACAATCAAGGCTTGAATGTGTTGCACAAGGCCTTTTGATATGTTTATAGGAGATACCAATGATTGACTGTTACAACCACCTAAGCTACTATTATCTGTGCACAACCACCTAAAAGACAAAAGCTTTGGGAAGTAATCAGCAATATTGCAGCAAAAACAAGGTTACGTTTTCATTCCCGTAGCTCCGTATGCTTACCAGCAATCACTGGAGAATTTAAGATTCAAGAAAAATAAAAACTTAATTAAAATCTCCACAGTAGATTAACCATTACATCAAATGGATGCTGTGATTCTCAACATCATTAGTTCACATAAAGCTTGATTGTAAAATGTATATAGCAAATGGTCCAATGAAAGGGGACAATGCCAATAAACAGTATCTAATCACAATAAACCCACCACCTTCTTTCCCTCTCTTCTATCATTTTATACACCTTCCCACCATTACCCAAAATCCACTGCGTATCTATCATTGGATTATTTTTAATTCCCAGTTAATACTTCCGTGCTTCCTTCATTTCCATCCTTTCCTTTCTGCTTCGGAGAGATGAAAGGCTGCACATCGAGGACACACGAGCCAGTGCAACACATATTTGTTAAGTGGGATGTCTTTGCTCAGCCAAGCGTCGTTGTATACGACACACATTCCAATTAGAGACTTCCTCACAGGGTACAATTGTGTTCCTCTCTCATTGGGCTCCCCAGAAAAAGCTTCCCCTCTGAGAAACAGTTGAAGTGACCTTGATAACAGAAGGTCTCGATCGATTTTCAGCATACAGCCTGGATTTAAGTGTTTGGCAGAGGTGAAAACCCGAATCTCTCCTTCCTCCATCTTCACTAACAGTCCGCACTGCATGCCCGTCTTTCTCCATTTCTCCTGCATATCTCTTCCTTAAATCATCTCCCCGTCGATCTGACCCTTGACACACACACACACACACACACACACACACACACACACACACACACACACACACACACACACACACACACACACACACACACACACACACACACACACACACACACACACATAAAGGGAATGCAAAATCCAAAACAGACACACTCTAATGTTTTGCTGCCTCTCTAGCTGCCCCACTTTGCTGTTAGCACAGTGGTTATGTAAAGACAGGACTATTGTGATCTCACTGTTAGCACATTCTCACACACACACACACACACACACACACACACACACACACACACACACGCAAAATACCATATAGACTGCATAGTAGCATTTTCACGGCATTGTTAAACGGTGCATTAAGCCCATTGTACCGTGGGGGGGGGGAGCGGTGAGATGTAGAAACGACATCATATAGAGACAGTTGCGCCAGTAAGACATGATGACATGACATCACCGCTTCCTCTCTGCCATAACGACCGTGCAGAGAGAGAGAGAGAGAGAGAGAGAGAGGCACGGAGCGGAGTGGGGGAGAAAGTAAGGAAAGAGTGAGGTATAGTGAGAGATGAAAATGAACACGTTGAGAAAGAGAGAGGCGAGAGACAAGGGGGTAATAAAGGGAAGGCAGAGACATGAAAGCTGACACTGCACATTCGTACTCAGTGGGAGGTCCAAAGTGTATCTGTGTGTTTCTTACACTGCTGAAGTTTCTTTGTCTCATTTAGTCTCTCATAACACAACATAAATGTGTGTGTGTGTGTGTGTGTTTAAGACCGTGTGCTGCTGCATTAAGGGGCATGAGGAAAACCTTTAGAGTCACCAGGGTAGTATAACACAAACACAAATGCCTGCTTCATATAAAAACAGCAATCTGTTCCTAGTTACAGCTCATATGACTCACTGTAACGGAGCGTTGGCTCAGACAAAGGGTCAGGCACACACACACTCAGAGCACATTAGCCAAGCTTGAAGCTATATGCCGCTAGAGACCAGTACAGCCTACCCCCCCCCCTTATTTTCTCCCTGACCTCTTTGGCCTCTCACCCTGTCTCTTTCTCCATCCCTGACCACCCTCACTTCCTCCCTCCTTGTCTCGCTCCTTCGTTTCACACGTCACTCATTCTTCCCCCATTTGCCAATTTCACCAGCAGCCTTTCTTAGCTGAGGGTTTGTTTTTGCAATCAGCACACCAACAGTTACAACAACAGCGCGCAGTGGCATAGGCACATGCAGACACACAACATAAACAAGGATTTAATTTGTGTGTTTATGCAAAGCCAGCATTTGCTATTCAAATCAGCCGACCACAACCAATTACATCTGATCCAATTACATTCTACATGCAACACTTGATATCAAGAAAAAGTGTTCTTCGACCTCGGTGAACAATGCTGCCATTCTAACAAGCACATGAGCATGATTGTGTGTGTGTGTGTGTGTGTGTGTGCGTGTGTGAGAGTGTGTGTTAGCTGACCTGCAGGTTATTCCCTGTTTGGCTCATCGTCATGTTTGATTGGCTGCCTGCCGGTTTCATCACGTTGCACCAGAGACAGAAACAGACCTCATGGCCTCTCACCCATAGGTCTCACTCTCTGTCTTTCTCTCCCTCTCTCACTCCGCCCTCTCTCTCTGTCTCTGTCTCTCTCTCTCTTTCTCTCTCTCTCCGGCTGATCCGAGCTCAGAGACGGTGTTGGCTGACTTTGGTTTTGTCTGCCAGGCCGAGCTGTAGGGAAGCACTTTGATTGAAGAGACAGAACAAAAGCTCACGCTGCCATCTTTTGAAGCTGCTGTCCCATGCACACACAGATAACACACACACACACGCGCCAGACAAATCCACGTAGAAACATGAACTGACACACACACACACACACACACACACACACACACACACACACACACACACACACACACACACACACACACACACACACACACACACTTTTAAGCATACACATGAGGAGAACTCCGCCTGCAGGAGCAGATGTGACACCTGCAAATGTGTATGTAACCTGTCTGCTGCTCACACGTATTGGCAAACAAACATCCCTTTCCTGCCCAACACCCACACACTTATACACACTCATACACACCATCTGCCTATCATTTATTTGTTAGCAGGTCATTTTGCTGTATTTTCATTTGCTTCAATATTACAGTGTGATCAAAGCTACAATCAGATGTCTTGTTTTGTCCCGTTGTCAGTCATTAAACCCTCAAATATTCAATATACACATTGCTTGAAATATGATGAGATGAATATAGTTGCAGACTGCTTTTCTCTGGTGGACTTATTGATGGACAGGCAATCATTGCAGCCCATGGTAGAATAATGGGATATGTAAATATATATCAGAATAGCACTGCTAGTCAAAGTATATTATGTTTTCTGGACATTCAATTGAGAATCCATCTATATATATTCACAAATAACCTCGGTTCCTATACTGTAATGCAGCCCTTATAACCAGGAAAGTCTTGATGACAACCATATTGCAGACAATATTGAATACCAATATTGATGTTACATCAATGTACACCTTTCCATCCAAATGTTGAGCATCATATTCTCTTCTCACTGTGTCTGATTCACTCTGCTGTGGCTCTGACTAGGAAAATAGAGGACATTATGGCCTGGACACGTCGGAGCAGGATGTGTGAGAAAGACCGGATAAATGGGACGAATAGAGGAGAATAAATAGAGGTCGCAGAGGGAAAGAGGAAGGAATACTGATTGCACGATTAGAAGAGCTAAATGCAGGTGTGTTGGACCATTTCGAGCGAGTTAACTGAGAGAAAAACTAAGTTCGGAGCTGCTGCTGCTTCTAGCTCAGTGGCAATGATAAACATTACAGAAAAGTAATGGATGGTGGAGTTGGAGGCCGCTGCCTCTGATGTTGCTTCATCTTCTCTCTGAACACCCAAAACCAGATTGCTCACAACCTCCACGGCCTCGCACAGGAACGTGTGCTAAGCAAATCGCCGACCGCACGGACCGACAATAAAGCTCGGGTTTGAATTTCAATCAGCTCGTGACCGGGAGGAGGGATGGAAAGATGGAGGCAGGCAGACGGGCGGGAGGAGGGCGCTGATGAGAGGAGGAGAGATAGAAGGATGGAGGGAAAGAGGGGAGAGATGAACGGGTCAGTCCAGTGAGATAAGGGAAGGCAGGGAATGGAAAAGTATGAAAGTGAAAGCAGATGGAGATATTTTACATAGAGGCAGATAGATGGATGACAGGGGTTGCGACGAGGGGACAGGGCGGAGAGATAATTACTAAGATAGAGAGGGAAGTAAACGACAGGAGAGAAAGGAAGGGATTATGACTGTACACCACGGTGGAGAGACTGGCAGGGAGAGAGGGAGAGAGGGAGAGAGGGAGCTAGGAGGAACAGGTGATGTCGAACGGAGTCAGAAAACACTCAAAAACAAAGTGTTTGAAGGTGAGTAAGGACAGTGAGTGAGAGAGAAAGTCCTTGCCAGAGGGGACAAAAAAACCACAAACACTGTTGATTCATTTGTCTGGTGTGTTTTTTTGTAATGTCAGCAGACCCTGTTTGTGTTTTCTCCACTCATTTACACACATCTGTTGAGGTGTAAAATGACTTACTCATCAATTTATACAGAATCAATCCTTAACCAGCTGCACATACACACTGCCACCATTCATAAAGGCACAACAAATGCCTCCCAAGACACGACAGCATCTTTTCAAATTCCTGAAATTGGCTGAATCAAAGTGCCGTTAACAAGGCAGGGAGTCCGCCTGTCAAAGGAGCTCCACAGCAGCTGAGGTGAGCAGGTGGCACATCTGGGTTCAAAAGAGATATTTTTAAATCTCAAACCAGAAAGCAGCCATATACCAATGACAGTCCCTGAGCTTTCAAATGTTGAGCCGTATCCAGCACATGGCAGCTAGAATGGAGAATACTGGAGGGTGTAGTATCCCACAGGAAGAAGGTGGTTGAATGAGAAATGGAGTAGTAGGAGGAGATATTTTAAGCATCCAGGTTTCCAGAGGTAAAAGTCCTGTTCATTTTGAGCATAGGAAATGTTTGGTGACTAGCAGCTTGGGTGGGCTTGAAACTATTGTGGTTGAATCATCAGTATAAAAGATGACCTACAAAGTATGAAAATATCTATCTGTCAAACTATAGTCTATATATGAATTGGATGTAGTCACAGTGACGTCTACCGTTCGTTTGTGAATCATTTTAGCCATCAATATCTTGGTTTGAGAAATGAAGGTTGCTGCTTGGTAAAAACATACAAGTTATGCCATTTTCGAATGAAAAAGCTCGTGATCAGTGCGAGTTCAGACAGAAATGCAATGCATATTTTACAGTGGGTTTTAATGCCGCTTTGGGTAAATAACCCCAACAATCCAAAAGTTAATTACACAGGAATTACACGAGGCAAAAATGTACTCTGCTCTCTGTCTAAACACATGCAGTCAACACTCTACTTTAGATAATGTCTCCTGTGCTGCAGTCTTTTTTGCAACAATCAAGCATTTACACAACATGCCTCCAACTGGCTTTTTCTCCATAGCAACAGCAGTCGGGGCTCATGGATACCGGAGTAATAAAAACCATAGCAAATTGATGGAAAAAATAAACATAAATGTTGTTAAATTATACAGGCAGTCCGTGTATCGGAAATGGAAAATGCCTGTGGAGACACATAACATAAATACGTAAATTATAACACCTGCAAGTACAGAAGTTGGCAACCAAAATTGGATTCCTCCAACTTCTGCCCTCTGCTGTGAAGGTGAAAACAAGGTGGCCGTTATAACATCTTGGAAAGTACACACATGCTGCACATTTGCTCCAACTCTCATTCTATCCTCATTGTTGCAAAAGAATATGAGAGCTTTTCACCAACCCGAATGGGCTTTTCAGGCCACAGTGAGAACTAATAAGAGAGCAGCGCCCATTAGCAGATTGATGTTTGCTGCACCTGGGCTGACACGTTTTTCGGGGGAAATGGGATGGCGGGATGAAGAAGGAAGGGCTGAAGGAGTAAAGAGATCAGATAAAGAAGAAGCCCGTCTTGTAGCTGTCCTGTTTGCTCCTGTCTCCGTCTGCATGGATGATAGAATATGACGCTGACTTAGTGTCAGACTCCTCGCTGACACATAGTGTAGTTAGAAAGAGATTAGAGGGATGTGAGAGAAAGGAGAGGAGGGAAAGGGTGAGGAATGGAGGGAAGAGATGAAGGAGGACAGATGCCTCACCCAGTTGAAGTCTGTGTTATAAGTTGTCACTTTTGTAAAACGTGAGCGAATGAGAATTGACTCTCTTCCTGAGTCGTTCTGTTTTTCTTCTTCCTCCCTCACCTTCACGTGTTGTCCATCCCATCATCCCTCCCTGCTTTGTTCTCTGTTAACAGTTTCCCTGACTCCGCTCTGAATCTGTACATTTGTTGTCGCTCTTTGCAAAACCAACAAGCCATGAGTTGGGCTTTTTTCAGATTTACTGTCACTGACTTTGACTCTCTCTCTCTCTCTCTCTCTCTCTCTCTCTCTCTCTCTCTCTCTCTCTCTCTCTCTCTCTCTCTCTCTCTCTCTCTCTCTCTCTCTCTCTCTCACTCTCCTTGTGAGTTTCATATTAAATCTGTATTCCCTGCAGTGGAGGGCCGGAGCGCCTGATAGTGACAGAGCCTGACGGGGGCCATGGTAAAGAAAATATAGAGTGGCAGCTTAGAGGGGTGGCACATGTGTTTGCGTGCGTGTGTGTTAGATGAAGAGCGGAACAAAGACATGTGTTAATGTGTCTCTGTCTACTGTTATTATGCGACAGCTGATTGTAATGTATTTAGATTAAGACTAGAAATGTGACAATTCTACACAACTGCTAGATCCCTTCCCTTTCCTTAATGTGTGTTTGCGTGTGTGTCAGTTTAAGTGTGTGCATGCGTTTGCCTGTAACTAGGTGTGCTCTGTCAGCAGAAAGTTGGCACTGAAACTGATAAACCATTATGCACGACGTGGGAGTGCATGTTTAGTGCCATTTTGTGTGTACGTGTGTGTGCGAGTCAGCCTGTGTGTGTTAGGTTTAATGATCTTTTTTGATGGTCTGGTGTAGCGGATATTGAGATGGATGGTCCATATGCTCTTTATGGTCCATGCATATTTCATATTCCAGCAGCAAAGCAGAGCAGGCATTGCTTATATGGCCGAGATGTTGCACTGGGACGTGGGCTGACTTTATGAGAGCTCATATACACATCCCACTGCTTTGTCCCCTTTGAATAAACGCCCAAGTACAAATAAATACAACACTTTTCATAACATTCGCCGAAAAGATACCTACAAATCCATAATCCCTAATGTCACCAATAGAATGTCAGATCTTAAATGGACCCGCGAGGCCGTCGGCTTTATGATCCGCTTCTGTTGTCACTGATGCATGTCACTCACTGCTAGAGAGTTATTTAAAGTAATAAACTGCAGTTTCTATAAATGAATGAATGCTTACTTTGCTACTCTCCATTTGCTTTCAGAAAAACACAAAAGTGATTCAGCTGATACCTTTTTCATTTCCTGTTCTTTCTTGAGCAATACCCCCAGGCACACATAAAGTGTCTTTTATGATCCAAGTAACGCAGCAGAAGTTTGTTTTGAAATAAACAGATGAGGAATTCAATAGTTGAGATGGAAATAAAAAAACCTACAGGAAGTCAAACCTCATCAAAAGAAAGTGCAGACGGAAAGACATCACAGCGTTTTATATTTTGCTTTTGAATTATTATCTTTATTTTATTGGTTGCTTGGTGGGAGGCACAGGGCAAAATTAACTACTGTAGTTTTTGCTGAAATAATAAAAAATAAAGAAGGTCTATGTGGAATACCTCTTAAATTAAAGCAGTAAGTCACGGTGAAGCTGCAGCAGCGCACCGACCTGTGCTGTACACCCACACAAAAACACAGATGGGTGGAAACATTATTTTTGGAATGGTGGAATTGCTTTGTTCGAGTCATGATACACTTTGTAAGAGGTGGTTTGTCACCCTCCACTGATTTATTTTATTTGCACAAATTCATAGAACTGCTTGGGATGTGGAGGCAAAGTTCTTGCATTGTGAGTGCAAGTAACTTGTAAAAAGGGACTTTGTTTCCAACACCTGAGAATTCTAGTTGCAGGACATTTTTTATTGCTATTTAACTGTATTTTATTTTATTACGGTGTAAAATATTTGTGTTTTTTATTAGATTTCTTGTTTTTTATATTTTATGTATGCACCATGACATCAAGTCAAATTCCTAGTATGTGCGAACCTACCTGGCAATACACCTGTTTCTGATTCTGATTCTGATTTCTGATTTCCTTTCTCTTCCCTAAACACAAGCTCACATCCACCAGGTCCACATGAATGCACATTTTGCCGACTGCCTTATGATGATTGACAGGTCGCCGCCACATAGAGGCATATTGACTTCATGTGAGAGAGAGGCAGAGAGGGCGGGGACGACAGATTGACAGGCCAGTAGAGGAAAACAGAAAGGGAGGGCGAGGTGTTGTCGGAGGAGGAGGAGGAGTGTGAGGACGTCAAAAAGATTGAACCTGAAATGAAAAATTGAACGCGAGACGGATGGAAGGACACTGATAAGGATGGAGAGACAGAGGAGGAGAGTAGGGCAGAGGGAGTGATAGTGGGGGAGACAGAGGGAGAGGGGAGGGAAATGGGAGAGGGATGTTCCACTGATAGACTGTCGAGTCTGACAGAGTCTGCTCATGTTCAGTGGAGAGAGTCAGCCACATCATGAAATACTGACACCCACAAACACACACACGGATCCACAAGCTTGTAGAATCAACAGGATTTAAAGCTTAATGTGCGTAATCGTACACTCGCAGGTTTCCTCAAACTACACTTTATTTACTAACATTTTAATTGCCATGCAGGGATCCAGCAGGTGTCCTGTTGTCACCTGGCTTCAAGCTAACTACGTTCTGTTGCTTCTCTTTCCATCATTGTCCTGCTGCGTTTTCATTATTGTTTGTATCGACTTTCACAGGCTTTGCAGAGTTTACGTTTCTGACAGGTAATTTACGCTGCGAGGGGGATATCATGCACCGGGGCCGAGTCAGTGCCCTGTGTTGGCTGCCTCTGGTAACATTTCTCAGGCCCTGTTAGGAGGCGTAATGGAAGATAGCGAGGCAAACTTCATACGGTTGCATCTGTAGAAGCCCCCCGCAAAAACACACACATCTTTTTAGCGAAACACTGCACATCCCAAAGTTTTAGTTTCCACTCCAAGTGCATCACCATACTGTAAGTCGTTTGTAAGCCTATTGTGTGCAGAGTTCAAATCTGGCATTGATAGATTTTTAGCTCATTCATCACAAAACAAAATATTTTTGTTTCTGTTATCACTCTGGCCTGCACGCTGTGGAAGGTCTTTGCACTGAAGCATCTGTGCTGTGATTTTCTTTTATGTTCTGCTTTGATAAAGAATAAAAATAGAAAACTTCCAGATGAAGTGAGGCTGAACATCGTTGGGTTTCTTTTTGAGTGCAGGCCTTTTTTTTTTATCCCCTCATTGTTTTACTCCATTGATTCCACGCAGCAGAATTATTTTCCTAAATGGGTAATTGAGCACTTATCGCTTAGATTAGCATTGTGTCTCAATCTGCATGCTTTAATTTCAGGCCTTTGTGACCGGGTATATGCGAATACATTTATTTAATTCTCCACGTCATAGTGCATTAATAGAACATCCATAATGCTCGAAGTGTTCGAGCTCAATGTCATCTTCAGTCTGACAAGAATACCCAGACGCATTTAAACACTTAAAGACTTCATGCTGATGTCTGCTTGTTCCTACCAAGTCTGCTATACATCTCGCTGCTCTTTTTGTGTGTGTGCATTTGAGTGTGTGTGGTTATCCATCTGCCGTGCCCTGAGACTAACAGCTCTTCTATTTGCCCTGAAAACCCAAGTGCTCTGTTTCTGCCCTTCGTGTAGTGGGTTTTCAACACTTTCTAAGCAAATGAAAAAGTCTAAGAGATGAATTTAAAGTACAACTTAAAGTGAACCCATCATGCTATATTTGAATAATATATTGTAGGGCCATACCTATATAAGGTATATTTATACGTTTTCTTTTTCAAAATACCAAACAGATCATGCATTTTAGCCATGCCTCATTTCACTCTATTTTGCTCTCCTCCACCCTGTCTTTGCATGCGCTGCAGCTGACCACGCCCCCCCTGCAAAGGAGGGGGCCGAGTTACGAGCGTCGTGTTACCATGCTGTTACCATGCCACGGCAACCTCTCATTCCCCTGATAGGTCAGCTCCTCCGTCCTGACGTCAGAGAAATGTTCAAATCTGGATCAGTCTGTATCAGATCCGTTGCAGCCCCGTTTTTAGAGATTTGGGTATGGAGGAAAAGAGAGAGGGTTGTGTGTTCTGACACTTGGTGAGTTCCCTGGAACACCGGGGACACATATTCATGTATAAAAGACGTACAAAAGTGCATTTTGCATGATAGGTCCCCTTTAACATAATATCAGAATAATGCTTATTTTTATTTTGCACTGAAACAGAGTACATTTAATACAAAAATAACCTTTCCTAATTTCACCTTTGGCTGTCCCCCATAGTGTCCACATGAAGTGTTGCTGGTAGTACATTAAATGACCTATCCACATTTTGCCTGTAGCCGTTAGTAACACACCCCTGCTTCCCCGTCTGCTTTTAGCCTTAATCTTTGTTCCTTTGCAGCCGCACTGAGACAGACATCTACTCCTGAAAACCGCGTGACACTGAATTTGCCACAGTAATAGCTGATGATTTGTGATCATGTGTAATGGTAATAAGTGGTACTTAATTAGCCATTAGAGAGACAGAGGGGAGATGGTGGATAAAGGGGATAGATGGGTTTTTGCACAAAGCAATGAACCCCTGTAGCCCCCTTTTTTTGTTACAATAGCCGCATAGCTAGGGCTTCTTCTGTCGTCATGGAGACTAATGTTGAAAGCCAGCTGTGGTTTTGTCTTGGAAGCCCATTAGGCTGGAGCTCAGTTGGCACTCCTTTCTGTCTCGCTTTTCTTTCTGGCTTCGCCTCCTTGGACTCACAATGGCCAAAATATCCTCTCCGTGTTTAACTTGTCTCTTGATATCGGACATGGGTCAAATAACGGTTGCAAATCATTCAAAGCTTTTGTTTTACCCTGTTTGAAGTACTCGATAGATGATTTCCCCCCAGTTCTGTTAGCCAGTTGGCAGTGCAAAGAAAAAGGAAAGTGAGTTTTAAATAGGTTCCTGTAGTAGCTTATATAGTCGCTCCCACCTACAGCGCGGGTCAAGTCGGTTAAAACGAGTACAAGCAGATGGAGAATTATTAGCGAAAAGTACATCTGACCCATGTCTGCGTGATAGATGGCCCTACTTCTCTTTCCACATTGCACTTTTGTCTGGAAAGCATTGTTTCTCGTCTCTGTTTAATGTGGCTCAAGAGAGGGATCTGAGTAATGTTGTTGTTGTTGTTGAGAATGGTTGATCCCAGCTCCGGAGCTCTTTTCCCTGCAGCCCTGATATTCAAGCCTCCAGACCCTGACCCAAACACATCAGTCAGCGGGACACGGGTGCCATGTGACTCGGGCAGGAAGTGGGCAGGGAGAATGATTGTAATGCAGCAGATTGATCAAGTTTCACAGGACACCGCGAAACTATCAATCTGTAGGAACTGTACTCACAGAGGAGAGTGTGTGTGTGTGTGTGTGTGTGTGTGTGTGTGTGTGTGTGTGTGTGTGTGTGTGTGTGTGTGTGTGTGTGTGTGTGTGTGTGTGTGTGTGTGTGTGTGTGTGTGTGTGTGTGTGTGTGTGTGTGTGTGTGTGTGTGTGTGTGTGTGTGTGTGTGTGTGTGTGTGTGTGGTTTTTGCACGGGCAGGGTCATGACTAGTGTTGTGTGTTTGGGGCAGAGAATCAATAGCTGGGTCAGAGGGTAATGTCTCACTGAGTGCTGAGTCTATACACAGCCATCAGACAGGATCACTATCAATCATCGGAGAGCTTAGGGAACATACACTGCCTTTCTCTTCTCTGTGTGTCTCTTCTCCTCTGTGGCCCAGTGTCTGATGGGATCACTATTGCTCATGTAAGGGCTTTGGGAACAGAGACAGCGGGAGATGTAGGGAAACCGAGAGATAGAGCGGGCCCAGGAAGGATTGATGTGAGCAAAGTGATCGAATAAGAGGGAGAGATTGGTTGGTATTGGCAGATTCGTGGTGAATGACACTTGAGAGGTAGAGGAAGCCTTGAAGTGGAGAAACCTTTGGAGCGTAAAATAGGCTGAGTAGGACGCTTGTGAAATGGACGATAAATTAAAGTTGAAAACGAAATCGATAAACACGCAAATTAAGGTAAAGACCACTACTCCCGGGCTCATTCACAGGTTAAACAACATTTTTCTTGATCAAAGTTCACTGTCTCTTCGCCTTTCAGTTGTTGTCGTTCATCCTTTTATCCTCCCACATCTCTGATCTCCTCTTCCGCCCGCTTTTGTCTTCGTATCCAGCATGTGTTCCTCCATCTGTTGTTTCTTGCAGTTGTTCATTTTCATTTCATCTCATCCATCCATCTGTGGATCTGTGCTTGTTTCGGACAAACCCCACAAATAAAAGCATGAATGATCGATTGCAAACATGCATGTGCAGGAGGACATGCTCGTCGTACACATAATGGGTTTGAACCTGGCTCTGTGTGAAAGAGAGACAGCTCAGTGCACAGGGCTAATAACGCCTGCCATTAGGTTTCGTGCTGCCGGAGCACTCTCTCTCACACCACACAGTCAATATCTACAGGCAGAGAGAGGGAGAGGGAGAGGGAGAGGGTGATGGATGAGGATCAGGAGGAAGGAGAGGAAAGAGAAAGAGTGCTTAAGAGCTCCAGAGAAGTAAGACAAGAGCAGACAATTGAGCAAATGAGGTAGAAGAAAAGTGTGGAAAGAGAGAGAGAGAGAGAGAGCGAGAGAGCGAGAGAGAGAGAGAGAGAGAATGCTGCTCGTGTTATAGGATCATGCCCGTGCTGCGTGTGAGGCCGCTTGGCAAGAAACACTGTTCGCTGTAATACTTTAATCAATTACCAATGACGAGCCGTGTGTGTGTGTGTGTGTGTGTGTGTGTGTGTGTGTGTGTGTGTGTGTGTGTGTGTGTGTGTGTGTGTGTGTGTGTGTGTGGTGTGTGTGTGTGTGTGTGTGTGTGTGTGTGTGTGTGTGTGTGTGTGTGTGTGTGTGTGTGTGTGTGTGTGTGTGTGTGTGTGTGTGTGTGTGTGTGTGTGTGTGTGTGTGTGTGTGTGTGTGTGTGTGTGTGTGTGTGTGTGTGGCGGCCTTGAGAGAAGGCAGCATATTCCAGTCTGTTGGACACACTCTCGACAGGTATTGATTTCAATGAGGAGAATTTAGAACCTGCACTACACCATATCTGGACACACACCCTCAGACGCCCCCTCACACACACTCTCACAAACACACAAACACACCTGCCCAGGCATGTTCCTCCAGTGGTTCAGGAAGAAATGATTGAGGGACGGAGAGGAGAAGACTGAAACAAGGCAGAAGATAGTATAAGGGAAGGATGGCTCTTTTTTGGCAGCAGTCACACGTCAATATCTTCAATGTCAAACAATATTGAATCAGCTGGCATCAGTAAAGGGCATGTATACACACACATTTGTTTAAATACTCTGGTCTGCTTCCTCTCAGACAAAAGCCAAACTTAGAAAGTAACAGAGGAAGTGAGAACAAATGTAGGCAAGGAGACAACAGAGCGAGGCAAAGCAGAGGGAGTGGGAAGAGGATGGAGGAGGAAGACTCCTGCCTGTGTTTGATGAGGGCCTCATTGATGCTACAGATCTCTGGGAGTCTCCATTCAGCGGGGGAGCCATTCAATTATACCTACCGCTCCGCTGTCTGATTGGAGTCCTCCCACAACAATGTTAGCACATCTGTACCAAACTGAGATGGGATTAAGTATTCCGGCCTCATGGGGACGACTGTCTTTTAAGTCCTGATTGGCAATCATTTGTTACACTGCTGGACAAGTTTTAATCCAGCCCAAACTTGTACCTATCAGCAGTGACTCCTTTGATTTATTTGACCTTGATTTACTTAGGCATGCATGCTTTTTTGGCAGTTACACACACTGACAATCACGCAATCCAATCAGCCACCTGTGGTGTTCTACTTTTTGATCGTTGAGCACTTAGTCGTTTGAAAGAATAAAAAACAGATGTCCTCTAGGTCAAGTCCTCAGATGCTCCTTTCTCACATGTTAGCATTCACTGTGCTGAGTTATCTTTTGCCAACTAGCATGTTTTTACATGCTGAAGTAATTAGGAAGCTCAAGAATCTTTGAAGAAAGTTTGTGTTTTGGTACTTTTTCTTTTCTCTTTAATGATTTTAATCTAAGTCTTAAAAGGTTATGTAAGGTCAGGTGATATTATACGATCGCAGTTCTGTAAAAGAAAACTGAGAAAACACACATTTCCAGCCCACGGCGTCGGAAAGATATTAATTGGTTAATAAATGAAGGGAAATATCTTGAAAATTGCCAAAATTAATCATAAATCGGATTCCTACTGTTACAAAAAAGGCA
Organism: Trematomus bernacchii; assembly: GCF_902827165.1. NCBI lineage: Eukaryota > Metazoa > Chordata > Actinopteri > Perciformes > Nototheniidae > Trematomus > Trematomus bernacchii. The sequence continues at coordinate 1,748,860 of NW_022987582.1, read as the reverse complement.
AATAAAAGCCCACCCGTTACCTAGCATTTATATGTGAAACTGTTGTGAGGCTTGCTACCTGATGTAAAGGATCTTTTTCATATGAACTCGTCTTAGTAGTAAGTCACTACAGAAGTCACGAGCAACATTAATGGTGCCTGTGCTTTCATTCAAGTGTCTGTGTTCGTTAGGCAGTGAGCCAGCATTCACAACTCCATGTGGTATATTGGTCAATTTCCCTTTGTTGCAGAAACATTGTGTGTTTTCAGCGTAACTCCATGCTATAATCCTCCAGCCTCTCCTTTCTCCTCAAAGTCTGCCATCTTACCCACAGCAGAGTTAGTTGGTACTCTAAGCTCTTGTTACAAAAAGGAATGATTGCTCTTACTGTCAAAGTGTTTTATCGATGTACAGTTCTCCAACAGGCCAGCCAGATAACAGGCAGTCAGGGGTTAACGCTGTGGCATTATGTTGCCCATGACTGATTTATAGGCATACTCCCTCTCACACACTCTCTGATGTGATTTTACAGTAGTGACATTGATCCAGGCCCACTTTGATCTTGCTCTTAGCTGTTGCTCCCTCGCGCTATCACCCTCCGCTCCCTGGTGGACAGACTCTGCAGCTTTTAACCCAGACTACCCCTCGTCTCATTTTATAAACCCTCCCATCTTTCTTCCCATCCTTCCATCGCTCCGTCCCCTGGTGGATCTGTAGATAATATAAGTGTTCTTTTGCTCATCGTAGCCTCTGCTGTGCTCGTCAGATTTGTTATTGTCGATGAAGCGTCCCGCTCCGTCTCTCAGCTCTCGTCGCTATCAGCTTCAACTAACCAGGTGTCGTGAGGGAGGAAATTAGTGGTGATACAACACAAAATGAAAGGGAGGCATCAGGAGAGAGCACAGGAAAGCAACACACCATACAAGCTTCTCCACGTTTTACTATCGGTTTCGTTGTGTCCGTCTGTTTTGATTTGAAATTGAAAAGAGAAATACTATCTAATAAACTCTTATCTTCAGTCGGAGTGGATTTTCAAGTACACTTTTATGTAAAGCTGTTTTAAAATGTTAACATTTATTGTATTCTCTTACGTCTTAAAGCAGGAAGAATATGATCGTGACTGGTATGGGGCTGTCACACCAACTTTGCACAAAGGAAAGGGCACATTCCCAACACACAGTTTATAGCCGACTGCTTCACTTAAGTGTGAGTCACAGCGAAGACACTTTATGGATTTTTGGTTGTATAAAACAATTCAGTACATTATTTAAATCAACTTGTACACATCAGCACATGTAGCAAAGTGGTTGATAGAAAATCATGTTGACACTGTCTGACCAGTAAACAATCATATATAATGAAATACAAGACAATACAATGTCTGTGCCTTGAATATAAATATATCCAAGTACCGACCAATACCAGGGTTGTTGTTTTTTTGTTTACTCATAACATATAATGCTTTACTTTCAATTAAACCAATCCATCCTCAGGAAATGTCAGGGTAACAAATTGCTGTTTCACTTCTAATCATATCATCCATTTTGTTGGTTGCTGATTAAATTAACACCTTGCACTAACATGACACAGTATAAATAATGAAAATGTAGTTGTCTTGAAACAATTTAAAAACAAACATTTCAGGCTAAGGATGAATGTCTCATGAAATTTAATTGCTTTTTAACGTTTGCAGCACTCATTTAACCCGCATTTCTTGATTGGAGACATTTCTAGGAACTTTTTTTTGTTCTTCAAATCCATAATCAGTGATTCACTCCCAAGAGACACCTCCTGTTGTTTTGGTCTTCTGGAAGCAGAAGTGTTTGCAAAACCTTAAAAACGTCTTAAATATCCCACCAACTGGATATATTTCAGTACAAAGTGTGTGGATTTAGTGCAATTGGTTGGTTTTATTACATTTTAAATATACAGTATTTTTTTTAACCAGCTTTCTCACCAACATACATTTACTATAGACTTGTCATAGCATTAAAAAAAAAATCATAGGTGCTTCTAATACCATTAATGATGTCCCTGTTCAAGTACTATAAGTGCAACAATCCACGTAGAAAAACGTTATTTGCTACATCACTGAACAAAAGAACAAAGATTATTGGAAACATTAATATGCCACTTGCTACTAAAACCCAGTTTGTCAGAAGTGCGCACAAAGTCAAGTATTGCATTACAGGATTATTCCCCAAGGCACATGTATTGTGTCCATGTAAATGTATGATTTAAATCATGCTTTTAAAATCCTTCAGATTGTTTGAAAGTCCAAGGATTCCCACCGCTCCTTTTACATGATACAGACTCACTGTTAAGACACACTTGTTCTAAATTACCTCCCTCTTAATATTCTATGTGTGTTCTGGAGGTCACACCTATAGATGTCACCACCTCAAATATGAAATGTCGGCAGATGAGATGCTTTGATATCTCACGCAGAGATGCATACCAAAGCAGGCGCACAAATACACACACGTGCACAGTGGGAATCCTAACACCAGCTTTTATCTTAGAGAAGTGATTTACTTTCCGATTACTCAAGATGCTCGGAGTTGCCCCCCCCCTCATTTTTCTCTCTTTTTTTCCACCATTATCCCTTCATCTCAGAGAACTTGCTTTTCTTTGGTAGCGTAAAACTCTCCCACCGCCTCTTTTTTTCTGTCTTCTCCATTCTGGCTCTCTCTTTTTTACTCAATTTGCATTCACGCCTCCCTGGTGGAACTAAACTCATCCCTTTTTCTTTGCATTCACTATAAATATAGTTCCCTTGAAGCATTTCCCCCTTTTTTTCTACCACTAATACCCTCTGTAGGCTAGTTAAATGATGTAATGAGAGAAAGTGAAGAGCAGAGAGGAGAGGAGAAAGAGAGCAAAGGATGAATGTTGAACAATTAATCTTCCCTTCATGTTAGTCTGAGCGATAGGGATGAGAGAAATGGAGAGGAGGGGGAGAAAGGCAAATTCAGGCAGGATTTGAAGAGAGCGTTAAGGAGTGATGGAGAGAGGGACACATTGGAAACAGTGTTTCGATCTTCATTTAATAATTGAATAATAATCCCCCTTGAGACATGACCTAGAACTGGGAGAGAGGGAGAGAGGTAGCATCAGAGTGAGGATGACACACTGCTGCCCCCTTGTGATTTTATGATGTCACCACTTTAACATATGAGCGTGTGTGTGTTCTCACATGCTCATCAGCGTGTGTATGATTTACAACTGCAACCTGTCTCTGTCACACAGATATAGGCCTGTGTCTGTGATGGGGAGGAAAAAAAGGTCTTTGGGATGTCAGGAAAGAATCTAAATCTATTTCACTTTGTCATACACACTACACTACACACACTCATACACTCGCAGAGACAGGTTCAGACCTTATCTTCCTGTCAAGACGAGATTCTTTTGGGGCTGACGCTGATTTATGAGCTTTGGGGGTGGGGGGAACGTGGAGAGGACGTTGACGTCTGACGTGAGCGCAATGTTGTGCTCAGGTTGATGTACGAGCGCTGGGGTTAGGGGACAGCACTGCGCTGACACCAGAGGTAGGAGCGGCGGCCCTGGGGCCCTCGGCCCGTACTGAAGAGCCAGCTCCGCATTCTCCGCATGCAGCAGCCCTGCAGCCACAAATACGCACACTCTTTCACACACACCTGCTTTCTTTGTGTTATTAATAACTCAATAACTTTCAAGTAAAGATTTATTTGACCCCGGGTGAACATTCAAGCTAAAACGCATGCATCCGAAACACAGAGTGCCTTACGCTGACATGTTATGATGTCTCTGCAGTGATTTATGTGTATGTAAAAATATTAAATATTCCACACATCATTTGGAAATAGGAGACAATAAGCATTCATGTTAAATGCTAACTGCTATACAATAAAACAAAAAGTGCAGCTACAATTAGATTGCACTACTCGTTGTTCCATTATTTACTGAAAATAGTGTGTGTTATGTGTGTAGTAGTGACACATTTTTAATGATATTGTTCATTGTAGAAACCCCATACTATGAAGAAACAAGGATACTGTTAATCATGCTTTGCACATACAAACATTGTAATTTATACTGCGTGTTGTACATCGTAATTACTTTAATTGCTCTGTGTGCTAAGAACTATGAGCTGCATTCAATGCATGTTTTGGCAATATAAATTATATTTATTGTTATTCACTATTATTAGTATCCAGGGGCAGTTTAGACATAATACTTAAAATCTGCCTCACAGGCAAAAAACTGTTATTTCCTCTCAAATTGCACAAACATTTAATGATTATCCGAGGGGGGAAACAATCAAGAACCTGTCCAATTATGATCTGTCGACTCTAGTTAATTCAAAATTGCCTGTTAAAAATTAATAGAAAATGCAATTATTTTTAATGTCTAAATGAAACACTTTCAATGGTTGTAAAAATGATTGCAATGATACAAAATGTATATTCTGCAGCGCTGTGTTTATATGAATTCTGACTGTTTGCCCCCTCTCTGTGTGTCCAGTCTGCGTAGGGAGGGCTACACGATGCAGGTGAACGTCAACGACTACCTGGACATCTACTGCCCTCATTACAACGACAGCCAGCGCATGGTGGGCACCGGCGAGCAGTACATCCTCTACATGGTCAGTTACCGCGGTTACAGGAACTGCGACCCCCAGCTGGGCTTCAAGAGGTGGGAGTGCAACCGGCCCCACGCCCCCCACGCACCCATCAAGTTCTCCGAGAAGTTCCAGCGCTACAGCGCCTTCTCGCTGGGATACGAGTTCCACGTTGGACAGGAGTACTACTACATCTGTGAGTGGAACCAATATCATGATGAAACGTATCAATATGAAGCTATCTTGAAGTGGAAACCAAAACATATTAATTACAGTAAAAGCTTGTGAGACTAGAGCCGTAATGTGACAAACACGCACTGTAATTATTTTGGGGATTTTGTTAAGACGTTAGGGAAGTTAAGACCCTCCTTAGGTAATTTCAGAGTAACGAATTGTTGTTTCATATCTAATCAAATCACCCTGCAGTAAACCCAGGCTCGTACATTCTGTTGATTGATAATCAAAATAACATACAACACTTCGTGGCAATTATGTCAAAGTAAAAATAATGCGTTTTTACGTTTAGAAGAATGCATTATAAGAATTCATGTTGTGCTGCACTCTTAACCTACATTACTTGAAGGAGACGTTTCTAAAAACCTTTTGTTTCTGCAATTCGGTAATAAGAAAGCTGATCGAGACACAACTCATGTTTGTTTGGTTTTATGCAGGCTTGTTTTTGAAAAACCTCAAAATGCCTTTATTTTTTCAATTACCATGTAATATATTCACATTCTAATATTCAGTCATAATGGGACATTTGGTTGGTTATATATTTTTGTAGACAAGACAATTTCACTTTTTTGACAGTAAGACAAAATACCACAATACCTGAGGCTTTTCCTGTCCTCTCTGTAGAGGAACATGTTATCTTTATAATAAATAGTTACAATTATGATATATTATAGAATACAATATTTTCTATAATATATCAGAAGTCGCTCAAACTATAACATTTGATGATTTATTTTTGCTGAAATGTACGGAGCCCCTAAAGGGACATTAAAAACTAAAAAACAGAGAGAAAAAAAAAAGTCAGGATAACGGGTTAGTATCTCGTGCGCACGAGCATTTCTTTTTTTTGAGAAAGTTACCGGTGCGCCAAGGAGGAAGTGGAGCGCGCAGGAGACAACCATTTCATTACAGACTGTTATGTTTACGTGGGGAAAAGACAGTGCATACATTATTTGAGATATATTTCGTACTCAGACTTCACTTTAAGGACATTTCGGTCACTCCAGGAGGCAGCGGGACGTGTAACTCAGAAAAGAGCAGCACCAGCGCTCAAAGAACTTTTACGCACCGCCTACACTGTGTTTACCTTCATTGAACAGCTATAAAGAGTGACCACAGTGACCTAGTGAACTTACCACAGTTGCTGTTTTCGGTTGGAGAAACTAGAACTGAATGCTTCTTTCACTCTGCAGTAATGTGTACAATAAATGCAGGCCTATTTTTAGGAAAGGCAGTTGTAAGTCACAAACAGTTGCTGTATAATTGTAGCTTGTGTGCTCCAGTGCTTCCTGCAATAGTAAAAATAACCCAAGCGTAGCGATGTAGAGAACGTTTGATGTTATGTCTAAAATTGTATGTTAGCTGTGTTTATTTTGGAACAGTCCCGTCTGGCTGATAGATGTTTCATGAGGTCAGCATCAGCGCCGATACTGATCCAGTTTGGATCGGTGCTTTACTTCTGATATCTTGTTTACATGTGAAGCAGCAAAACCCAACTTGTGTCCGTTTTTTTTAAGAAGACCACATAACTGAAAGCATTAAACGCATGTGAACACACATCTTTATCTTTGTGCATTCTGTGTTTTTACAGCCACGCCCACCCACCATCACGGCCGCAGCTGTCTGAGACTACGAGTGTACGTCTGCTGCTCCACGGGTAAGAGTATGTGAGTGTGTGTGTGTATGTGTGTGTGTGTGTGTGTGTGCGAGCATTAGTGTTTGACCTATAATGCAATGCTAGGACGTGTTTGCAGACAGTACCTGCATCCATCTGGCCACTCTACCCATCTGGCAGGCTACAGGCACACACACACACACACACACACACACACACACACACACACACACACACACACACACACACACACACACACACACACACACACACACACACTCACACTCACACTCACACTCACACACTCACACACTCACACACTCACACACTCACACACACACACACACACTCACACACACACACACACGCTGACTGCATACAGATGCATACATAATCTAAATACAGTCTAAAACAGGCAGAGCTATTAATACTCCTGCTGAGTTTCCCCTGCAGCATTTTCACTCGCGGCACAGAACCCCTCTTGCTCCTTTTTTTCCCCGCTTCTCTCTCTCTCTTTTTCTGACTCTCTGTTCTCTCTCTCCCTAGTCCCCATCCACAGCAGCAGAGAGGAGCAGCTCCAGCTTTGAAGCCCCCCCCCCCCCCCCCCCCCCTTCTCACCTCCTCTCTCTATTCCTCCCTCTTTCAGCCCTCCCCCCTCGCCCCCTGTCAGAATCCATTTATTGCTGTGTGCGGTCAGTGGGTGTCTGTGTATATGTAGTGTTAACCTTTCTATCTCGCTCTCCTGCCTTCCTTCAATCTCTCAACCCTCTCTCTCACACACACTCACTCACACACACTCACACATACACACACACACACACAGACTTTGATCCCTGGCCTGTCCGGTCCTTTTAACTTCCATAGCCCTGTAGTGTTAACCTCTCCTCCCTTTCACCCCCCTCCATCGCTCGCCATCCCTTTTCACACACTGCCTCTCTTCAGTTTGATCTGCCTCCCTTCACCTCCCATCTTTCAGCCTCTTTTTCTCTCTCCTTTTTTTCCTCTCCCTCTTGTTCTGCTGGTTATGTTGTGGCTTGTCAGTCTGTCTGCTCCGGGGTATTTTTTTTAACCCCCTGCTCCTTTTGCCTTGCTGCTCTCTCACATGTTTCTCTGAAGATGTCAGGTTGAATCTAATTCAAATCTTTTGGGTTGGAGCAGTGGTTTAACCCATGCTCTCTCTCACCCTCTCCCTCCTTCTTTTGCCGCCTCACTCAATGACCTCTGTGTCTCTCTTTCAGCCTCTGACGTGGATGATGAGCCAGAGCCTACAGAACCAGACTACACGCTTAGACCAGGCGTAAAACTTGAAGATAGTGGTGAGTCACGCACACACGTAGTCGTTGAGTAAGTGTGGAGCGCTTACATCCGGCCTGTCTGGATTCACAAAAACAGACATACACTTGTGTTTGTCATTCAGATCATAACAACCTCAAATCATGGCAATTATATGATACACACTTTTCAAGGTGCCGTTAAATGATTATTAATGTTTTATTCTTACTTTGAACAAATCCCATAAACTGACGTATGTGTCTGTAGCACTTTCTGAAGAGGTCACACACATATTAGTTCATTCTTCTTTAAAGCTCAGCGATTAAAGCATCTAAAAATAATATTTAGTTTGTTAAGTCACATCTACATTTGCATCTCTAAACAAATATCATTATTTTAATCAGTAACATATCATCTTTATCTGTCCTTTACTGCCTTATATTTGATTAATAAGCATGTAGGCATCTTTTAAAGACAATATTGTGTCCTTGGGAAGAAAGTAGAGCTTATTTTTCTTTCCAATCGCTTTCTGTCAGGCTACATTCAACCATGACTACATCCCCTAATAACAAAGTCAGGTTAGTCTGTGCAGCATATACATATAGATATATATAAATGAGCAAATCAACATTTTTAGTGATTCAAAGCTTCTCCCATTTCTATTATGGTTGCTGGAAAATTAGAGGGCACTTATCAGACAGATTGTAGTAATCAAACGTGCGATGACGCTTTAAATATAGGGTGGACAAAAATATGAAAATGGAAAAAATATTCCCTACCCAACCCTGATGTAAATTACACACTTGTCATTTGATGGGATTTATTGACAATAACAAAAGAATAACATACTGTAGCTTTATTATCTGAATACTGACAGCACTTTGAATGTTCGTATTTGACGGCAGAGAGACCAGTTCAATCACCATGCAGCATCAAAAGTCCAAAATGAAGTGCTTAAGTTAAATGTGGCATTTTCAAAAGACGGCTTCAGCAGAGTTAACTTCACAGCACCAGCTGGCTTGGCAAGCTGCTGATCCCGCTAAACAACTACATGCATATTCATCTCACACTCGCCATTTTCACCCGGATATGCAAAGAACACAGAGTTTCATGTTGAGTTGCAAAAAAAGAAAAAGAAGATATTTATCAGATTTCCTGTAACTTCTAAATCTTGTGTCCCTAGTTTGTTTGTGTTGCTCTGATCAGGGTTACGAAACTTGGAGAAATCATGGCAATCATGCTAAATCTGTTAGCACTGGAACTGTATAAAATGTGGCAGCGATTTCAGGGGGAAGCAGAGCAGTAAATCAATAAGTGACAGGCTTTGGGATGATCATGTGCTTGCTGCTCAGTGTTATGAGCAGCACAATAACAACATGTACAGATAGCTTGGCCTGGCTACCCATTACACATTCAGACATGTGGGGATCAATCATCATCCTGTCCTGCTTTCACACACCTCTCCAAGGTAGCTTGTAAAATATGGTTCTGTCAATGTGTGTGTGTGCACGCTCGCATGCGTGTCTGTGCATAATAAATCAGTGTGTTCTCATAACTGTCATAAGAGAACGTATCGCTGTGGCCAAGGCTGCATGTTGTTTGAGTTTGTGGAGATACCTCTCTTATTTTCCTTCCCTCCATCATTCTTTCATCTTGTTTTTTCCCCCTCACCCCATCTTCTTCATCCATGCCCTCCTCATCCTCCCGCTCTTTAATTCCCATCCTCCATTTTTCCTCCCGGCGCACAAGTAGAAACGCAGTGGAGGGGAAAGCCACCAAAACCAAGTTTATTCATCTTTTGATTTGAAATTAAGTTTTTCCCACTTCTAACATTTTAGTTTGATATTAATCTTAGGGTTATCAAATGCACGAATGTTGTCACAGTGGTGTGAGCTATATAATAATAGCTTTCATTATCACAGATCTAAGTAAAGTAACCCATAATTGTGTTTGTCTCTACATATACTTTCTCATCTCGTTTCCACGCCAATTGTGCACATGACTTTATTTTCTGCACGTATCAAAATATAGTCAAATAATCCATATAATACATATAACCTTTAACTGAAAATCAAACATTGCCGAATAAATTACAGGTTACACAGAAGAGTATACGGAAAAGAAAAAAGGTTATTTCCACAAAAGAACAGTTGAATAAATAAAGCATGTGAGCTACATGAAAATACTGCTAATATGAAGTGAACTGCTGAAACAATAGCAGAGCACAAATTACCCCGGCTCCTGTGGGTCATTTTCACCTGTAGTGTTCTGTGTTCCCAATTAAATTAATAGGATAACTCAAGTGGTTGAAGAGGAAGTGAGGAAGCCAGCGGGGAGCTGTGAAATGGACTGAAAACAAAGAAGCAGAGCAGTTTCCTATTCCCCTCCCTCGTCCTTCTGACTGCCGATTAGACTCATCACATCATAGCTTTAATTACTCTTATTCAATGTTCACACAAACACGAGGCAATGCGCAAACTGCTCCGTTCAAATCTGCCTGATTACCGTGTCTGAAAATGTTCAACTAAGCTGAATGTAGCAGGCTCTCTCCCCTTCACTGCTCACCGTTTATTTCCTGGTCGCTGCCCCTTTCAATCAGTGTCTGCAGCTCAACAGTGGTTCCCTCCTGAATACGGCCTCTAGTATTAGATTTCATTTAGATCTCATTTACAACACAGATGGAATGGTGCTAGCAGGTCCCTGTGCAGCCATGTGATTACTGATGTCTTTCAGTGGGAGGATACTCATTTACCAGCCCTGTTGGCTCAGGTTACTGCATCTGACGATCAGGTCCGGAGAAAATCTTTAATGAGGTTTATTGTCCTAATTAGCACTCCGTTAAGTGACAGTGTGGATTGGTTAGTTTGCCACTGAAACATCAGGCTGACTATCAGTAGGCAGAGCGCAGCACCAACTAACTGTTGCTTTTATTACATGTATTACTTTACATCCAAAAAGTGTTATATGCTTTAGTTATACTTTGAAAGGTCCCATATAAAAGTCTTGAAATCATATACAGTATGTAGCAAAAATGTATAATTTAAAGGTGGGGTAGGTAAGTTTGAGAAACCGGCTCGAGATACACTTTTTGTTATATTCCATGGAATGCTCTTAACATCCCGATAGCAATGAATATCTTAAGTGCTTTGACAAAAAATCCATTAAAAAAGGTCATCTGTGGAAGCTGTAATACTGTAAAAAGCACGACCAATCATTTTAGCCGGCCCGGCTAAAATAACTGGATGGCCTACCTGCCTGTCAGCCTTCCATCTGTGCACAAACTTATCTCGTGCCCTCATTGGTCATGTGTGCGTTCGTGTGTGTTGGAGGAGCGGCTCTGTAAGGAAGTGGCAGATTTTTTCCGGCTGTGTATTTTCAAATTCTAGCGATCTCGAGCTGGTTTCTCCAAAATTACCTACCCCACCTTTAAGTGTAAAAAATACATGTGTGCATTATATCTTGCAATATTATTACCACCGACAATCAACACCCAATGCTCTCAACAACATGTCATCAACTTCAGATCCTTATAAGCTTGTAACTACTGTTAAAGGAAGGTGTACATATTATATCTTGTTGTGGCAAATTATTCTTCCTTTAGTATGTATATTTTTTAGATTGCTTATAAAGGGCATGACTTGCAAGAATATTCCATAATGCAAAAATGAAACCAAAAGCATCATGGAGCTGAAAAAGTTGTCTGCATGTATTAACTACTGCATGTTTCAACCATTCTGATATGGAAAGCCTACTCATTTTTTTGCCTCCATACAGGTATAGTCAGAGTCGCCAGAGGGTGCCGTGTAATAACATCATTTATATGAACCATGTGCCGGTCAGATGTCTAGACATCTTCAGGTGTTATCTCTAAAATCTCATTGGGCAGAAACATAAAACTAGCTTTTTATTTTATAACAAATAGCCTGTCGACCAACCATTAGTCATTTTCTGTATAATTAACACTGGCACCCCGCTCATTGTACATGTTAAAGACTAACCACCAGTCACAAAGAGAACTACCCAGCATCTTAAAATAGTTGTCGACTGTCCTTTGTGGTTCTGCAGGAACTTTAATAAGTCTTGAGTTGAAAGACATGACTATAAACCAGTCAGGGAGGGTCTATTGAAAGATACTATAGTATCAATTATGTCTCTAATCCTCCCAAACTTTATGGGGTTGCAATACTTAATCACTGGATTGACCCTCAAATGAGGACATTCTGATTCGGGAACACCACAAATCCTAATGTCGAACATCCCAACATAGTTGCATCAACACCTGTTGACAACTACAATTAAAGATCATTATTTTCACACATTTGATGTTACAAGGCATGGATTGTGTAACAATATACAGGTGGTTCCAGGTCTATCATTATACATACATAAATAATAGTGTCTGGGGTATTAAAGTGCCATATTCATATAGTTTTGTATAAAATGTTTTATGATCCTAAATGCCAATTAAAAAATATTGTATGTGAGAAAAGTAAGAAATACATTATATTACATGCATATAGTTTTATACTTACGCTCATACAGAAAACACTGCAGTCAATTAGCTACTGACACACACACACACACACACACACACACACACACACACACACACACACACACACACACACACACACCCCACACTAGGACAGATACTCAACACAATCAGAGACTAAAATATCTCCTTGTTCTTGTCAACATGACATTCAAATTCATAGACGCCTCTAGGTGTCTGAGCTTTCTAATTATCAGGCGGATGTTGTCTGCTTTTCTGTTCCAAAATGTAGCATGCACAAATGCGTGCACACACACACACACACACACACACACACACACACACACACAAACACAAACTGAAATACACACAGCTTACTCGCTGATGTTTGGCGCAGGAACATGTCAGAAGGTCATGATGCACGTCACATGGCTCCTGCACAAACATCGCACCAATAACACGTGCTGATAATGATGTGTTTATCTGTGACAGCTAGTGAGAGACAGTGTGTACTGTAAGTGTGTATGAGGCGATTAGAGCCACACTTTAGAACCGGTCTTGCGAGATGCTCCGCAGTCTGCTGTTTTGTGTCTTCAAAACCACATTTCTATGTCACTCAGCGCCACAGTAACAGTGTCCTGACCCCCCCGCTGCTTGCTCGGTTACAGAGCGGTCAAAGCATTTAACCTGAGCTCCACCGCTGCATAGAGCTCATTAGATTCGCCAGCAGAGCATACCAGAAGAGGCCATCTCTTAAACCAGGTGTCAGCCAGTCATTACTCTGCTGTCTGACCCCCGGAGCAGCTGGAAAGCTAGATATGGCACCGAGTGGAAACACTGAGAATCTCCCCACTCCACCATTAACACAATGGCTCCTAATCAGCATCAGCCGTCCCGTGTACAGACAGAAAAGTGTGCTTCTGTCTGGCCTCAAGTCTCATTAATCAACTGACTTCAGAGGGTGTGTCAGGCCGCACGTGTGTCTCATAAGTGTTGGCGTGCTGAGAACTGTCTGGTGTTTTTCGTACGACTAGACATCAACGCAACAAAAGACTGCGTACTATTTTTAGGTCATCATTCGCCAGGTGTACACGCAGGGGGGTTTCCTTATATACGGTGTGTCTTGTGTTAAAGTATGCAAGTGTGTTACAGCGTGTCTCTTTATTAGAAGGATAAGAGCTTCCTGATAACAGCTGCAGCAGTCTGTAATGGCACTGCTGATGTCTTTGTACTGGACTTGTTATATTTCAGTGGGAGTGTGTAGCTGTGCTGTAAGCTGCCTTTTTTTCAGTCAGTCAGTTTCATTAAAAAAGTGTTTTACTAAAAGCCCTGCTGTGTAAGCAGATTACAGTATACCACAATAAGAAGCACATATAGACTTATCTTCCCTTTCCTTGTACTGTAATGAGTTTAAATGAAGACATCACTCTGCTTTATTCTCTTCTTTCTCTCCGTTTCTGTTTTTCCAGATGAATATAACCCTTTCATTCCCAAACTGGAGAAGAGTGTCAGCGGAAGCAGCCCGTCCAGGGATCGCCTTCTCCTCACCGTGACGATGCTCCTTCTGGCCGCTCTCTTCATCTCCTAGCAACGGCCATCCCATCAGTGTCACCATGCCAACTAGCCTTGGGAGGGTGTACAGTATCAGCGGGTGGGGGAGTCGAGGGAGGAGGGGGGGAGTCGGGAGAGAGAGGAGAGTTAAGATACCACAAATAGAGCAGAAGGCGAAAGGAGCAAGAAATTAGAGTTTTCAAGCATCAGTGTGAATGTGTGTGTATGTGTGTGTGTGTGTGTATGAGGAAGTGTGTGGTTTTCGTGGAATTGAAAGACCTTGAGGCACAAACTGAACCGTATGTTTTAAAGTCAGCCTGTGCATACAGATGCAGGTGTGATAGACTGTGTTTGTGTGAGTGTGTGTTTGTGTGTGTGTGTGTGTGTGTCCATGTGTGTCTGTGTGTGTCTGAACAAGCCACAGGTTGAGCTTGTTGAATCATGCACACCACACAAAGCATTTATACACCAGGAGAGGCCGGGCTGAAATCCTAGTAAAAAAAAAAGCATCAAATCCACCCAACCAATTGAAAACCATTTGAAGACTTTCCCCTGGATGTGATTGGCTGAAACACTTCCTTAGAGCTAGTTGCCATAGTTTCTTGCAACAAGAATTAAATGAACTGAATCAGATAGATTTAATGAAAACTGAACTGAAATTGCCTTTTTTTTGTTGTTGTTGATGTTGATGCTGGAGACTTTTCCCAGTCCACGAAAGAAAAAAGGAACCAGCTGACGAACTGAGCAGGTCCTGTGTAGGAGACTAGTCGAAGTAGCTGATAGTTCATAAACACACCCTGGGACTCCAGACGCCAGTGTTTTAGTTTTCATCTCCGGTGTCTGCCGTGTCATCCTGTGTTCACCATCAGCTCGTCTCTATGGAAGGGGCTGGACGGGGTCCTGGGGAAACACAAGAGCATTTAAACAATGAAGCATTCACTCAAACAAAACAAGAGGGGATTTACTGTAGATGTGCCATTGACACGGGGGGGTTTGTTGATGTTATAAGTTGCTGTGTCACTTTTCTGTCCTGTATTTGAAGTACCGAGGTTAAGGAAGAACACGATGGCTACAGAGCAGCCATGGAAACACGCAGCAATACTGCCCTCCTCTCAACACACTGCAGGCTGTTTTGAGGAGAGCAAGAGGAACAGGGACAAAGGAGGAAGGACAGTCCCTCACACAGGCGTCTATGAGCGGGTCCAGTCCTGGACAATAAGCAGCCGTCCACTGATCAATGTGGCGCAGCAGCCCGCTCCACCAATGCCATCTCTGTAAACCCATTCATCAGATCCCACATGTAAACGGTTTTCTGTTACTGTTTGATTGTTAAGTGTGCCTGAAAGAGAAAACATTTCTGAGTGTGCCACATGTGTGTTTGAGATTGAGAGAGACTATTTTAAATGGTACTAACGGTCAGAAAATACATCCACATTATGTACATCTTATACGTATGAAAATGCAAAAATAAAATAAAAATAAAAACACAAACTAAAGCAACAAGTAATATACAGTACATAAAACCAAGTGCTTTGGTGGGGAGTTGCGGCGATTCAAAACTCAAACAACTGTACCAGTCGGTTGCTTCAGCATAGTTTCCATGGCAACTAGCACCTTATTCACCATGGTTACCCCACCCTGCCAACGATGGACTCTAGTAGGGCATGGCTTACCATAGTAGCTGATAAAAAACGATGATGATGGTGAAGATGATTTTAGTGATGATGAAGACCTTGATGGACTGCGAGCTGACCGGCTCACCCACCGGCATGTGAGGCGTTTAAGTACGCGTGTAAATGTCATAACGGACAAAGAATGGAATAACAATGTCTTTACATTTGCCAAGGTGAAATGTATTGTAAGCATTTTTACAAACTTGAAGCTCAGTTTCCTTGTGGTTGTTTTTTTAAATCTTGTTTTTTAATCTTTTATTTTTTAATTGCTGTGTTGAATTTGTAGTTGTCTTGAGGGGGGGGGGGTTGGGGTTGAGCCATATGTAAACCTGGGCTGCACTGTGTGAGTCTCTTTGTCAACTTTAAGGTTAAGCTATCTTGGGTTAGTAGGATTTCCAGAAATATTAATATTGACAAGTCATCCCTTTTTTTTTTCTAGTGACCCCTTTAAAGGACAGTTCATCAATCCTACACATAAGGATGACTTTACTCATGTTGTCAAACGTTTCCTGTCACACATAGGGAACTTTTTAAAATCGGAGAAAAAAATAGACCTACTGTTCAACCAAGGGATGATTATACTTCTTGAACAGGTCAAATTATCCAGTCATCTTAATCAGAACCGGAAAATCATAAGAAAAAAGTCCAAAATCATAGCAGATATTGTGCGGTAGAATTTCAATTTTTTGCTTAACGATCCCATGACTCGTCAGATTTGTGTCTGGGTTAAGTCGACCAGGTTGGGAACCACTTATAAAGTTTTATTTTCATCAGTGTGCTAGTAGTTCTGGGTAACCTTCCCCAATGGTTTGTGACAGTTAGCTAGATTATTTTCTCCACAAAACTTTGGAGAGCACACATTTTTTAATGAATAGGAATATGTAGCTCCTGTCACCCCAGACAAGAGTCTATACCTTTGGAAAAAAACATTGATCATGTAGTTTTGGAGCATCATTGAAATCGATACATTAGTGTGTTTAAAAACCCCGGTGTATATATGGCTCATGATGGGAGGGTTGTGGGTCCTGGTGTGGAGGGAGAGGGTTACAAACTCTTCAAGAAGTTGCACTTAAGAACTTAGACACGAGAATAAGAAAGTGTGTGTCCGTATGGATGTGTGTGTGTGTGTGTGAGAGTAAGAGCCTATTTCTGTTCATCACTTCATCTCTGTGTGCAGAGCTTTAGCATCAGAGGCTGTCTGTGTTAGTGTGTGTGCTGATGTCAGTGTGTACATGTGTGTGTGTGTGTGAGCAAATGAATGGGTGAGCAACAGTCTCTTTGTTTCTGCTCTTCCTGTGTGTGTATGAGCGAGAGTGTGTGACCGAATGTTGTCTGGCAAAAGAAAAAAAAAGCATTTAATAGTGTTGGAAACAACAATTACAATCATGTTTACCTTTCGACTGGAATGACTTTAAATGAACTTGAAAATAAAATGTAAAATGAACAAACCATAACAGAGGTTATAACAATGATCATGATAACAAAATAATAAGCTTACAAATATTACTTTTAACAAGATGTGTGTTTGGCTCTTTATTTTTCTCCCTTTTCCCCCCTCTCCTGCCCTTTTCGCTCTCTCTTTGAGGATCTGAAAAAACAGAAAACATGCATGGAGCTAATCCAAGACAGCAGATGGAGGGGTTGCAGGAAATGTTTTTCCTGGTATATTCACCTCTCTGTAGATAATGTTGTTTGGGAGCCCACAGATGTGATTTTCCATATCAAAGTTGGTGTGGCGCTCTCTCCCTCAGCAGTAATACCTTTACACGCTCCGATTAGGAGTGATAAGCGCTTCAATCACCAGCCTCACATTTGAATGACAATGGGTCCAACCTGCAGTGTGTACCTGTATGTCTGCGCTGGTGATTGAAGGATAAAACTGCTTCTAATGTCAGAGCGAAGCCAGGCTCACTGATCTTATGCAACAGGTTTTTGTTGTGCCAAAGATATCTTTGACTGAGTGACAGGACGGCACAAGGAAGAAGATCGACAGATAGAGGTCAAAGTAGTCATGTTCACAGAGACAATGTTCTGGCAGCAAAGTCAAACACGTTGAGGGTTGGGCTTTGGAAGCAAAGTAACCATAGCTGATGTGAAACAAAGTGTAATAATCAATACTTAATAGTCTTCGAAATGGTGCTTTGATAAAGGGGGAAAAAAAGTATCCATAGGAACTTTTCAAACCAATCCTGACCACCTCTTTGTTTACCATATTTATTGTACCAGTCTACATCTAAATTCAAAGAGTGTTTGCTATTCAATCACATGTTTTTTGGCTAAATTGTTATTTTAATGAAATACAGAAGTTCTGATTTGTCTCTGACTGATAAGGGAGGAATACGTTGGAGGATTTAGTCAAGTTTGATGCTTTATTAACACTCATTTAGTGTCTTTTCAGGTTTATAAAAATGATGTAGAAAGTTCCCATTAAAACGTATTGCATTTAAAAAGTTCAATGAAACCCATATTAGCTTTGTATTAGTGGTAGAGGGATATGGGCATGTTGTTTGCTTTATTAATACTGCAATGACGTATCCTTATAATCTCGCTGATCTTGTGTTTGAAAAAGAACAACATAATCACATCTTTCAGGAAACAGATAGATCATCAGCCCAGAGGAATATGATCCAGGCCGTGAGTCAGACATTTAAGAAGAAAACTTTTGATGGATGAATGCTATGACTGGCAATGCTTAACAAACCATATTCTGGAAACATCAATTATTTTCCAAGAATCACCCTGAGTCATTTTGGGGTGTAAACAAGCTTCCAGACACATTTTTTATGATTTTTAATATAATCAAAACACTCCCTTCTTATTAATCTCAGACTATTCTTCTTATCATGCCTGCTTTTGTGGTTGGGTTGAATTCCAACAATAACTTAATTAGCAGGCCTGAATAATTGATGCAGTTTAATTGAGGTAAAAGCCTTTCTATTCTGTTTCCCCATCTTGAAGCTGATGCAGTTTCCAATCACATTCACGCTGATCATGATTGACCAAAGCTGGAAAAAAGGTGTTTTAAATAGTGCAACATTTGCAGGATAAACAATTGTGAATTCACATATTTCTTGGGGTTTCACACATATCTTTAGATTTCCATACATCAGTAACCAGTGGTGACCACTTGGGGCCGCTGTTCAGTCACAGCTCTGGTGAGGGGAAGTGCAGCCCCCCCGATGCCCCTGCCTTGTAATCCTTTATTTTAATACATAAATCCATTAAAGCCACAATGGCCATTGTGTAACTGGAGTCACTGGGATTAAACATGCAGATGTATTTAACTGGGTTATGATATAACTACAGCATGTTGAAGCAGGTTGGTTCAGGGAGAAGGTTGGCTGTGGCGCCAAGCTGAAAATGTGTCTTGTAGAGGCGAAGGACATTTACTCTAACATACCAACCTTTGAAATATTGTGCATAATACATCCAAGGCTTTCGAAAAATATTCCAGTCAAGGATGTCAAGGCAGCGTTTTTGTCTGCATTCATTTATCACAATGAGTCAGGCTGAAGAGAAAATGTCCTGCCTACTCTGGTTGTGTTTGTTTAACAGAGGAACCAATGTTATGCATGGTCAGGCTTGTAAATATAAAGCTGTTTGCTAAAGGCTTGTTCTACCAATATCTGAGACACACACATTTACAAAGTGCTACCTTTTTGTGAGGACCTCTGACATTGCAATTAACTGTTTAAAATGCATTTGAACACTTACTCTCAAAGAGAGGAACACTTAAAGCTTCATTTATAGCTGTGTGTTAAAGGGTTAAGGCCTACATGAAGCTGTCATATGCGGAAGCTCATCTGGGCCTCCTCAAATGTCTCCACACTTTAGTAGTATTTAAAGTCCTGTAACATTAAATAAATACTATGATTAAATAGAACTCAGGTTTTATTTGCGTAGCTCAGGCCTTCTGACCTTAAATTAATTAATTAATTATGATACATTGTGACCGACAGTGTTGTGATTACATAATGAAGAAACATACCCACAAATAGCTCTGAATAGATACAGGTTGTAAACCAAAGTGAGCAAACCCACAATGATAAATAATGCTTTAGCTGGGGAACAACTGGTGAGAATGTTAGGTCAAAGTTGAACAACAAAGTCTGGCTGACAGTTTTGGTGTCACGGTCTGTTTAGTTTTATTTTGAAATGTCTTACCTCTTTGTGTCTTGTCTAGTTTTACCTGTCTTTAGTTTCCAAGTGATAGTCTGATTGTGTTCACCTGTTGCCCTTGTGTCTTGTCTTGTGATGGTGTCTAAATGGTGTCTTCCCTTGTGGTCCTTGTTGGGTCGTCGTCGTTGGTTTCCCATGCGTGTTCCTGTTGGTTTTCCCTGGGCACCTGTACCTCCTGTTCCTGGTTTTGTTCCCGTTCCCAGGTTTGTGCCTTCAGTTTGTCCTTGTTATCGGCTTTTTTGTGGATTAAAGCTAGCTTTTAGTCAAACTACTTGACCTCTTCTTTTGTACTGCGTTTGGGTCCTGCCTTTCTACCAAACATTGACATTTGGTATAGATAGGAAATGGAGTGTCTGGGCTCTCATTTTATCCAGTTCACCTTTTTGTTCTCCTTCAAACTAATTTGACTAACCTGGGGTTTGTTGTCATCTGACCACTCATGGTTGTTTCTCCATTGGCCACGATTTAATGTGGTGCCTCCTTCTGATGTCTTAACAACAACTTTGCTTTGTAAAAGGTTATCAGAATCAAAAGAACCAATGACCTGAGACACAAAAGTCTATACAAACTGCAAATGTTTCATTAACATATGGTCTTCATAATTCAGAAATCATCCGCCTCCCTACACCCATCCATCTGCAACACCCAAAGAACACATCATCAAAAAATGTGAAACAGATTATCACCCCGCATTGACACCCGCCCTGCTACCCGCCCTGCTACCCGTGCTCTCAGTGACGTTTGTTTGGTGATGAATCCCGGTACTGGCACAGCACCGAGGCAAGAAAAACCATCTGCCTTATGGCTCCTGCCTAAAAAAGCACGTTCCTTGACATGCTTTTCTGTCTTCATGATGATGAGCCTTGAATAATGTGTGCCATTAAGTCAGAGATGTTTCTCTGAGCATAAGGAAATGCGCGTGGTGTTTGGTGCTCATCGCTTCAGAGCCACAGAAGGTGAAAGCCAGAGAAGTCACTGATGTCACGTTGTGGAGGTGTTAAGATCTCTGTTAAGATCGCGGAAAAGGTAGGACCCAAATGCAGACTATAAAGAAGGTAAAAGGTCTAGAAACAAAAGCAAGCTTTATTTAAAAGCTGATGAACATAAACATGGCACGAAAAAACATAAGTAGCACAAGGTAGCATTAACAAACAAAACTGACCGTGACCAACATGGAGGGAGACAGGAAAGACAAACACAGGAAGCAGGACCAGACAAGACACAAGGAGGAAAACATGAGACAGGGAGAACAGAACAGCAAAATAAACCCAAAACTTAACACACAACACTCAAATCATGACAGGAGGCACCTTGGGCAAAACCCACTCACCAACCAGCTCAAACATCACGTCTGTGTGGTTGATCACACTTTACATGGAGGTACAGTAAAGCCTTCCCCATATCTCTAAGAAACTTGGTGGACTTAAGGGTTTCCTTTACAGCTTTCTATAAGTTCAACAACTGTTTTAAAGCTTTTTCATGTTTTGTTTGGATTTAAGTCAAAAGGAAATAGCTCATACCTTGTTTTTGTTCTTGTTTCATAACTCTGCAAGGTTTAAAGTCTTAAACACCCACTTGTACACAGGGCCCATACATCGGTTACAGCATTGGCTGATGCTCTCACTAGTGCTTCATAGAGATCCCATAGGATTTTAAAGATGCAATTTCATCACTGATCACTGATGCCGATCATTCCACTTCTGTAACCTCATGGTAATAAACGCTAGAATAATAATCAGTGTAACTTTTCATATAAATTAACTTCTGCTTTTCTATTCAGTATTAATTCAACTTGAAACATGTGTGTGAAACTTTTAAAATGTCATGAAAACTTGGGAATATCACAGGGAAATCTTTCTTAGCACAGGAAGTGATTTGTCTTTGTTATTCAAGTGGCAATAGTCAGTTCCTTGGAATATAAAAAGAACAATTGTGTGCTGATATATTGAAAGCCACCATGGCTGGGTAGATATCGAAAACAGAACAACTTAAATTGTGACAAACAAAAGAACAAAGAAAGACATCCAGAGTTTCACCCTGCTCAACACAATGCATCAAACACTACTGCAAAACACCACCGTAAATGTCTTGTTTGGTGTTACTTAGTTCAGGATTTGTGTTTCACTTTAGAAATATATGTTTTACATACCTTTACGTGATCCTCGTACATCATCTCTCTTTCACATTCACACTGTACGCTTCTCCACTGAGAGTTTGGACTCAGCTGACCTTTTTATTGCCGACAGCTACCAATGTAACGTGTCTTCCCCTGACAAGCAGAAAACAAATGAGATTTTGATTACAGCTTCTCAAGGCCTCTTTCTTTTCGATATGTTTGATTGAAAGGTCCATTGAAATTCAGCAATGCCCAAGAGCATCACGAGAAATAAATGAATACAATTTGTGTTATGTGGATTGAGTTCTGTGTTTATACAAAAGCCTTTGTTTGCTAATTTAGCTAAAAGAAAATCAATAATTCCCAGCAGTGTGAATCGTGTAGTTATGATTTATCCTGTCTCCGGAGACAAAAACACATTCAGTGAATTTGCTTGCATACACTCAGAGAGATATAAGCACATTTCCTCCCTACAGACCAACGACCACATCTCCAGAAAGTAATAACACGGTGGATATTTTTAACCAACTATATGTAAGGCTTTGATGAGATGTTATGACAGTTTTGAAAGTTACAAATTTCTCTCTTTATATTTCTGTCCATCCCTCCAGGCTTCCTTATTTTTGCATTCTCCCCGGTTCCTCCTCCCTCACATGGATGCAATGTGCTTGGCCCCATCACATCTTTGCACCCATTTTCTCATCCTCCCCTTTGAGCGGCTACTCTGAAGCTGTCAGTCGCCATCAGATGTATGCTTTTGGTGTTAGTCACTGCCTGGCTTTCCCCCTCCGTCCACTCATCACATGTCCCCCTCTTGTCTATGTTTAGAACTAATCCTCTATTTCTGAGACAGCATCTGTACAGCCCCAAACAGATGGGAGGGTTATATATACCCTGTCTCTCTGTCTGTCTCACTCCATACAATACCAATGTACTTTAACACTGCACAAACATTAGAATACACACTGGAAATCAAAGACTTATCAATACAACTATTGACTCAAGAGTAAACGTGTAAATTAAAAAGTGTAATTTGATCCTTCATCTTGTCAATTCACTACATTAGAAATACAGTTTTTACATGATGCACTCTCATTGTTCCCACATTATGCTGGTTTTCTATCATATCAAGATATTTGTGTTAAGTTCATACACAGTATCAGATATATCTAATGGACTCGGATGTAAATGATTACGAGCTTAAACTGTACTTCCAACCAGTCATGTCCTAATTTATTTTTCTCTAATCACCAGATCATCTGCCCTAAGATTTCCGGAGTGACGGTCGTCATTCGGGTGTTTATGTATTTCTGACAACAACAACTTATTTTGCTCTCCACAAAGCTCCTGATCTGAAAGATCCTGTTTGACGTCTGAATCTCTTCTTACATGTTTTCCTGTAACTGATAGTTGCCACTGTTTCCAAAAAATTGAAAATATAACTCATCTATTGAAAGATCCAAACTGGGATCAAATGTCAACCAAAGAACAAAGTGACAGGTATTTGAATATTAAAACTAAAACATAATAAAATCTAAAGCTAGCTAAATCTTAAAGTTATTATTTTGACAAAATAAGGAAAAACATCCAAACTCAAGGTCTACTTACTTATTTTTTAGAGCTTTCAACTATGTCTATTCATTCAGTGTATGGAGATCTCTTCAGAAGGTCTGCTTACATCATTGAGATGCACAGGCCTATGGTTTCAATAAAGATAAGTTAATTAAGTATTGATTAAACATTTTCTGCAATATTACATTCAAAATAACCTTAATATGACCTTTATCTCACAAAACTAGAAGAAATGCATGGCCCCTAAAGAATCATAACAACTCATTCTGAATTCCTGAGATGTACAGTACAGCTAACTTTTCCAACCCGCACAACATATACTGGCACAGTTTAGAGACATGTGCGGTGACTGAGACATATGTGACGATCGTTTTCTGAATCATCTCAGTCGCCAAAAAAAAACATGCCACGCAAGTGTGAACATACTTAAATATTATATACACCCACCTACTGTATATTCAACATATGCACGCCCCAACGGTGACACAGTCATGAACTCCCCCACAACACACAAACACACACACACACACACACACACACACACACACACACACACACACACACACACACACACACACACACACACACACACACAGGGCGGCCATCAGGTGAGACATATTGTGTTGTTTGTTCTCAGAGTGTTGGAAATGTCTTCCCACCTCCAGCGCACATGCACACAGAGTACAAATGTCAGCTCAGGTTGACGGAAATTATTCTCTGATATATAATGTTTGGTTAAATTTGGCAATTTCCATGCACTCCAAATTTCTTTAATTAAAATGTTTCACTCATTTAAATTCTTCTCCCCCTCACTGTGTCCCAGGAAAGTGATTATAAACCCAGAAAAACATAAAAATCTAATAAATAATTGACTTTTAGTTTCCTCCATGTAGACCTGAAAGCTGGCTTTAACAAGTTATTAATTTATTTTTTCTTGGTATGTTGTCAAATATGCTGCCAGTCTGCTTCCAGTCTTTAATTAACTCCCGACTGTAACTTACCAAAATGTTGAACTATGCCTTAAAAGCATCCACCTTTCAGGCCATTTGAACTAATATAAGATTTGTTTCGGGAGAATCATGTTGAGACTATAGGGACTCCATGTGTACTTCTGCAACAATTAATTGTTCAAATGCCATTATTTTATCTGGAAATATGGAACCAAAAAGGCGACTGTATACTGAATTTCCTTTTCTTGTTTTGCTAAATTGAGCTTCAAGAAACCCATTGGGTCCACATAAGTGCAAGCTCGACTGAAGTGGATGACAATACACCATGGGGCATATGGTGTTGTCTAGCTGCATTTATTTCCGCTAGTTTTCCTGTTAATCTCTCATGTGTCTCATTTTGATTTTTCCGTCCTGCTTTTTACTCTAAAAATCCCAATTGTACATTTATCTACACAAGTCGCTCAAATGCGAAATGAAACAAACAGCTGAGCCGACTGCACGACTCTCTCTGTCTCTCACACACACACACACACTGACACATGCGTTCCCAAAAAAAACACACATGAGCTGATGAGCACGACTGAAGCTGTGAGCACATTGCAACTTGCTGAGTACAGCTTGGCCAAGATGAGGAATTAATGAGGAACACATGAACAGGCTGTCTGGGACACAGTGACAATATAATGCATGTCTGAGTATTTACTGCATTGGACTCTTTATTGTTGTTTCACTGCTGCTTAATACTGGTTTTGATTTGAACAAATGTTACAGTTCTTGAAAGCTTCTGCTCATGAGTCCTACATTGGCCTTATTCTGAAGTGATTAGGTCACCTCGAACTTTAACCTTTGAAATATAGGTTGTAAAACTAGTTGGATGCTTGTCTGGCGCGGATCATGCTGTGTGTCTCATTGTAAAACAAAACGCATGCTATATTTGAGACTAACTCAAATTAATAATTGTACATGTTTAATTTCCCGGAGATAATGTTATGCTGTCAAATTGTAATGCGCTTTTGAATGAACCGCAGGTCATACGAGTTAATTAAAAAAACCTTATCAGTTTCTGCAGCGAGGAGTGATTTCAGTGAAAAAGCTTTGCTTCTTTCACAGTGCTTCCGCCATCACACCTTTTCATTCACGCTTTATTCAATCCAGGGAGTTTAATATTCACATAAATGCTTGTTTGTCAGTTCAATTTTGAAGAGAAAATGCTGACGATACATTTCCCCCTCAGCTCTCCCTTTCTGACTTCTATTCTTCATTTGTCCCTGTGTGTCTCCTCAAATCTCTATTGTACTGCATCATTTCTTGTTTTTCCAAATGTCTCAGCTGCAGTGTACTGTGAAATCAGATCAAATCTCAAAGCCTTCTGGTGGACTCTAAACTGCCGGTGCCTCCCTCTTTTTCACACACTAACACACTCTGAGACACTGATTACTAAGCACCTCCGGGCAGCAACCAGCGTGTCACCAATGTAGGTTATTGTGTATTTTAGGTGACGAAAATAGGAATTGATGAGCAAAAAGGACAGACTGTCAACCTGTCAGTACACGTGTACCTACAGTAGGCCTTCCTATGTTTGTTTGTTTGCCAAATAAAACACGTGTATTTGTTAGTGGGCTGAAGCGCACAGAGGACAAGAGAAGCATTCTTTCTGATTCTTCAAACAGCGGCGTGGTGGGCTAAGCCTCTGTAAAATGAGTGTTTCATCCCATGCCTCATTTAGTCAAGACATGCGCTAAACCCCCAACTCATCTTCTTATCTCGTGTAATTACAAATCAGCAATGGCTTAATGTTGCAGGAGTTTTATGTTAAGTTTCTCAAAGCTGTTCTTCTAGTGTCACAGACTGCCGTCAAATCAACACCCAAGTTTTACATTTAAAATGTCCTTAAGATTTTGAGTTTATCTATAGTTTTGAAACTGAAATGAAGTTGTGTTATCAGGGTCCAAATGTTGCCAATGCCAAAGATGATAGAAACCTACATTTTGCAAAACTGTCACGATCTTAGTTTAGTTTTATTTTGACTTATTTTCTCCTGTGTCTTCCTTCCTGTGTTTTCCCTCCTGTCTGATTGTCTCATTGTGTCCACCTGCTGCCCCTTTGTTTCACCCCCCCTCCCCAGCTGTGTCTTGTCTTGTGATTACCCTTGTGTGTATTTAGTCTTGCTTTCCCTAGTGTTCTCTATGAGTCTTTTATCGATGTTTCCCTTTGTTGGGTTCCTGATCGCTTGACTAAATGTTCTGGATGTCCCTCGTCCCTCCTGTGTCTTCTTAGTGTTCCTGGTTAGTTGCTAGTTTTGTTTGCTTCTTTTCCCTTTGTTCAACCTCGCCTGCACCTGCTGTTTTTGTGTTCATTTCATATCAGCTTTTAATTCAATCACACTTGCTTTTTGTTTATACTCCTATATCTGCCTCAACTGTTTTTGTGATGACAAAAACTGAGATTTATCACTGTTTTTTTAGGTTTTAGGAATCTCCACAAGGTACAGATATTACAAATATTGTTATGAAATGCAGAAATCCTCTGACATCTTTATGTGAATTGTTTTCTTCATAATGGGCTCATTTTATTCCAATCATTTCATAACTGTGCCCTGCCCCTCGACCTCCACATCGATCACATGCAAGAAATACACCAACTGTTTTGATAATGATGAGAAATGGGGTATTATGGCCATTGTATAACACATCTATTGTGATTATTGTTATAAATCTCTGTTGTACAGTACCTATATAGACTCAGGGAGGATTCAGGTCACAGCATTTCATAATATAGATCACACAAATCCTTATCAGTACTGTCTCATTAACACAATGCACTGAAATATAATGCGAGTAACCTGGAGATCCAAATGTATTAGAGACATTATTATTTGCACAAATGAGTTCGTAATGATCTGCATTATCTAATATAGAGGCCTAGATGTGTTATCTAATGTACTTTCCCTTCACAATCTGTCAAATGTAACCCCTATTGTGACGTCTACAATCCAGATAAGACATCAGGTCCTACAATTCTCAACCTGCTGCACATTGAGCCTAATGGTTGCTCAATAAACCAAAGTGTAATAGTTCCCAGATACATTGCTGTAAATGTTCATTTTTTCACAGCAACATCAGGGGTAATTCTAATATTTCCAAGTAATCCAATTGCAGTTTTTTTGTTTCCCTACAAGCTGCTTTTTAAAAGAAGCCCACAACACTCACAAAAAACCCATTTTATCATTTTTCTATGCTTTAGATTCTTGTATTTTCAGGCAGAATTGCATTTGTTGAGTGCTCTGCCTTTGTGTCGTTTTGCGTGATTCAAAAGATGCCCTTCTGCTGATGTTTCCTTTCTGTCCTGGTCTTTAGGGCGCTGTTTGCACGCCGGTCACATATTAAATGCAACTGCTTTCATACAAAAGTGGAGTGAAAACTGTCTGCAAAATCTGATATTTTCTTCTGCCTGCACACACAGCATACTATATCGCATGTGATTGCACTTTCCTCTGCAATTTCACAATCAATTATCTTAAATGATGTGTGTCCCCTCCTTAAAGGGGACCTATTATGCAAAATCCACATTTTCATGTCTTTTATACATAACCATGTGTCCCCTCTGTGTGAAGAGATTCTGAAAGTTTCAGGAAAAAAGATTCACTCACTTTTTGTCCTGATCCATTTATATAAAAACCTGTCTGAAAATGAGCTGATCAGATTTTGGCCACTTTATGATGTCATAACGTTTTTTTGGCTTGTCTAACCATTAGCCAATAACCAACCAAGGTAACACCCGCACCCCCCCCCCCCTATCACCTGAATCTCCTCGTAGAGCACCATTGTGTTCTTTTTAACCAAATATCTCGCAGAGGGGCGTGGGGAGTGGCTCCTTATTTTCATCTAAAGTAACAGACATAGGCTGCGTCTCACTTCGGTTATTTCTCATTTCCTCGCTCCTCGGTCTCGGTATCACCGGAAGTTGATTTTTCTGCGCCATCTTGAGTAGCGTCCCAGTGGCCTTATTTGTGCCCGAGGAGCGAGGAGTGAGGAGCGATAACGGAGGAGCGATAGTCGAGGAACTACCGGACCATCCTCCGGTGAAATCCTCAGACACTCGCCCCGCCCCCTTACTGTGTATCGCTCACTGATTGGACGATGCAGCGCATGCACTGATCTGATGCTTCTTGACATGAGAGCAGTTTACCAGCGGAGTGAAAAAAACACATGAAACTCACGGGACTCACTCCTCAGTTCATACAGTGTTTTGTTTCAATTAATGTATCATTTAGTTACAAATATGTAATATATCTGAACAACAAAGTGGTCAAAGATCATTTTATTAATTTATTGGAAACATTTTCATGATCGCTTTTTTCGTTTTACATTTTCATTTATTGTCATTTACATTCAGTCAGTCATTAAGTGCTATTTAAAATGTTAGTTTGCTACATATCCACACAAACAAACAAAGTGTGCAATCCAATGAATGTTAATCTAACTGGGTTTGATAGATAACATATCTCTTTTTTTTCTCTCAATCAAATTAATCAAACTATTGTTCGTTTATACATTTTAAGAATGGCGTTTATCTTTTTTGAGAATGAGTTCTTATTTTATTTAATGTATTTGGGTCTACAACAGATGATACAAATGTATATGTCAGTAAATGTGTACTAACAGAGGCGGGGGTGTATGTGAAAACAACGGGGACAGAGCTGGCTGCTGTCAGACGATCAGCTGTGCGGAGTCATCACAAACGGACGTCGCTTCACGTGACGCTCCGGAGGAAAGGACGTCCCATTGCTCTTAAAACTCATTTCCCTGTTTCTCATGGTTTCCTTGCGTCTCTCCATGCTTCCCTGGTGGGAGGGACTAAACGCAGAGAAACGACGCAAGTGAGGGACGCAAGGATTTAATTGAACCGAAGTGAGATGCAGCCAAAGAATCAGCACTTTTGAAACAGGTCTTAAACAGAGGGGATTATGGGATGCTACAATGCATGATCTGTTTGGTGTTTCCAGCCAAACACTTCAGAGACATGTTTTGTATATATCTGAGACCTATAATAAAGTAATGAAGAACAGTATAATAGGGGACCTTTAAATCATGACACATTCAGAACATTCAAAATCAAATATACCTTCAACAGGAAATACATTTACTTTGCAAGAATATGAGGCAATTCTTACAAATATTTCTTGTATACAACTGTTGACAGGTTATGTAAAAATGTTCCCTGTTCCAAAGGCAGCAGCTGAAAGACAGGTGTTCAACTCTGCATCCTTTGATTTGAAATGTGCTGTTATGTTTGGCTCATCCAGTGCTTGTCTTAAAAAAAACCAGTACCAGGCTTTTGCAGAAAAAAAATCACAAAATGCTGAAAACTGTCTCTGGTGTGCTTGTTGATACCAAGCTTTTCTGCTTCCACAAAGCCTCTGTTTTCGAAGGAGCTAAGGGGGTGATCTCCAAGAGTCAGACGAAACACAGGATTTCAGCAAGTTTCTGGTCATCCTCTCAGTCCATCCTGATGTAAAAAAAATAAAATAAAATTCCATCTCCTCCTCAAACTAGAGCAAAACACCAGTCTAAGCATCCTCAAATGTATTACACAATGTCAAAGCGAGACTTTACTGTTTAAGTCATCGTCTTCTTTAACTAAACATCTGACGATATGCATCATTACACTCACAAACATAGTGATAAATATTTCAGGGTTTCCAGAAATGTGATTTCAGCGTACAGAAGGGTATGATCTGACTTCAGGAAGGCAATATGAGAGCATGAATACATTTATGTTGTGGGTACTGTATATTCACATTTTTAAATTGGAGTGCTGCACACTGACACACCCAGCTATGGAAATTGATTGCCAATGCATTTTGAGTAAACGAGTAACAGATTTTAGGAATTACATTTGAAAAATAATAAAAAGTTTACTCACACAGGGACATTGTGCCTTCTCTTTGCCTTCACTGCCCTTAGGTTATAAAATTGGGTCCTAAAACTTTTAAACGTTTATCTGGCACCCATGATAGTAATTTGAATATATATATTTTGGGGTTATGCATAAAAAACAGGTTAATTATACAGAATGAATATGGTTAAATGCACTATGGGAGAGTTGATCCCATGTTTACCCTTAGGTCTTTAAAAAGGACGAATATACCAGTTTGTGATACTCCTGAACAGACCCTGATCATACAACACAGGACCAATGCACATTTACATTGACATACATTCAGTGCAATACATTACAATGAATTAAAACGTATCTTTACATACAAGCTGTCAATCCTTGTATAGCATCAACAGCATATTCACTCGCATCTTTCTGCAGCGATTACTGTATACCATTGTGGTTTACCGGCTATAAATACAGTTAAGCTCTCAACATAAGAGTTACATACGTAACAAGTCCAAAAATAACCTTTTGCATCAGAGATGAGATTAAATGCTAAGAGTGATGGACGGACAAATACATAAAGAAGACACAGCCGAGGGAGAGAGAAAAAAAGGAGATAAAAGGTGGGGATTACACAAATCAACAGCAGTAAGTCAGTCGGGCAGGACAGAAGGGCGAGCATGATGGATGATGGATGAAAGAGAAATGAAGGGATAGAGAGAGAAAAATAACACTATGGGAACATCTGGGCACAGAGGGAGTGTCTTACATTGACAAACTCATACAATGCACACACAACACAATATCCCTTTTCTCTAGTACAGAGGATAAATCATTACACGACTCAAAGAGAATATGTGGATTCAGTTTTCCTCCTTGAAGTTCTGTACTAGATATTGTTCACATTGTTAGACAGTGAGTTAGTGTTTAGTCTGAGTCCTCAGGCTTGGTGTCTATTTAAACCTTGTTAAATGATACTACATTTCCCAGAACCTCTTTCACCATCCCTGAGCAAACATGCCTGGACTTATCCAGCCTCTGTTTATATGTAGGTGTAGACCTCAATGGTGATAGTGGAGGTGATAATCACAGTAACAGCAAGACTTCCCGGTGGGAAGAAGTGAGAGTCTTATATTTTACTGCTTTCTCTTCTTCTTCTTCTTCTTCTTCTTCTCCACAGAGGAGGAATCCTGTGTGATTGTATTGAAAGTCATTGAAAAATGGTGAGTGACATTAATCTTAAATTCTGACAGGTTGGGTTGCAGCTACACTGAATAATTTATTATTTCATTTCCAAAATTCGTAATTTTCTGATTGTACTACTGTAACAACACTAATATAAACAATATACCAGCTGTGCAGTATGGTGCCTGTTTTGGCATTTTGACGTGTCATGGTAGAAAAAGCTTAGGTGTTACTATTGACATCATTGACACATTATTCATGGCAAAGCCTTATAGGCAGGTTTCCACTCTGAATCCTGTATTGTTCCCAAACAGTCCAGGATGCAGAGTGGTAGAAAACCTGTGTGAAATGTGCACAAGGCTAACACTAACACAATTGTATTCTGAAGAACTACAGCTGTCAGATAAATGAAGTCAGTAAAGTAGACTACCACATTTTTTTCAAAAAATGTGTAGTGGAAGTTTAAAGTGGCACAAAATGGAATTACCTTAAAATTGGATAAAGTAAAGTACTTGAGTTGAAGTGCATACTTACTTTCCATCACTTCAAAGTAATACAGACACATTGATGACAGAGCCTTACAAAAGTTCATTAAATAGCCATATCACATATGAACAGTGTGTGCTCTCCTACCTTAAAACAAGTGTTTCTTCCTTTGGCAAAAATCGCCCACTTGGATTCCAGTACTGCTGGTATATCAAATCCAAGGCCCAGGTCTTTTAGCTAATGGCTAATGCTGCTCTCTCAGCTAACCTGTTGTGGGTGTTTCATGATTATTCTGCCTACTCTGTTCAGCTTTGGCTGCAGCAGCACCTGCGACTGGCAGACAAATCGCTTCCCCATTATCTGGAACAGGACGCCGACGCACATACAGTCTCTATCATACGTTTTACTCATATCAAAGGAGACACAAATATCACGAACAACGCTGTTGAGCAGCCATAAAAGAATAGATCTAATTATAAGAAATGTTAAATTGGTACTTTGATATGATTGGTTACGGCATAAAACTTTCAACTCATTAGCCGTACTTATGGCAATTTCAAACTTGATTAATAAACCATATCACCACATAATTTATTTGACTGGGAAAGAGGGTCAAGTACCAAAGTTCTGCCCCCCCCCCCCCTTCTGTCTGCTGTTACATTTGACAGTAACATGGTGTAAGGGGATCTGATTATTACCATCAGTTCCACCACATGCAACATCACATGCATATCATTTGTT
Organism: Trematomus bernacchii; assembly: GCF_902827165.1. Classification (NCBI taxonomy): domain Eukaryota; kingdom Metazoa; phylum Chordata; class Actinopteri; order Perciformes; family Nototheniidae; genus Trematomus; species Trematomus bernacchii. The sequence continues at coordinate 1,716,329 of NW_022987582.1, read as the reverse complement.
ATAATCGGAGATATTTTGTCATATGTGCGTTCAAGTGTTTGTTCAAGTAAGAGTGTGTTTCTGCTGGTTTGCATCCAGTGCTAGTGCTGATATAAAAGACAACCATTTTCAAGCTGATCAATAATGAGCAGAGGTTTCGTAATCATTAAGCCCAAACAAACGTTCGCCCTCTCTCTGTTTTGAAATCCTCTCTTGTTTTCTCTCTCCCACAAATCTCTCTATTTTCTACTTTTCTGCTTTATATCTTGTTTGATCTTGTCTCAGTTCTAACAAATGGCCGGTTAATGAGTTTGTTCAGTCACAGCCTTGAACGCCTGCTCTCCTCACATTGGTACACACACACAAACACACACGCTGAACTAATTGTTTCCCCTTGGACACAAACATCAGAGACAAACAGAGTTTTGACAGAGACACAGAGAGCTCTGTGGTACGAGGAAATAGCAGCGAAGCCAAACATAGATTGGGTGATTGATGCAAGTATGAAATGATGGGGAGGAGGAGGAGGAAGAGACGAGCAGAGCTTTGACCTACAATCGAGAGCTAGGCCACGCTGGCTCCTTTAGTGTCAGACTTACATAGATGTATTATAATTATTTATAACCAAAAAGAGCCTGATTAAGGGTGTTATTTACCTCTGTTTACCTGCCTTATTTATCATATCTATAGAGAAAAAATATTTACATTTTGGAAATACACATATCTGCTTTCTTGTTAAGAATTATAGGAGAAGCTTGATATCAAGATGTATATCCTGACTGTTATATATAGGTGCTAGGAGGCAAACTACGTAACTTTTGGACAAGCCATACTAACTGTTTCCCTTCATTTAAATTCTTGATGCTAAGCTATGGACGCTATGGACTCTGGACGTTGGCAAGAACGTCATATTATGCATTTAGACAAGAGAGTAGTATCATTTGATCTCTCTTGGCAATAAACTAAAATGTCAACCTTTTTCGTTACCTTGATTTGCAGATTATGATGCTTCACTAAAGGCAGAGCCATAAAGCAACACGTGAAAACATGAAACCTTGGCGTGTTTTTGTTCAGTGTGTACAATAAAGGATATAGTGTCATAATAGTGATGTTTTGAAGGGGAGAGTATTTCTATGCTGCGAAGATACCAAGTCATTGACTGTGGCCTTGTGTATTATGGAAAAAAGATACAGAAAGAAACCCTCACTCCTCAGCAAGATTCTTAGCTTACTCCATTTTAATGTTTATTCAGTTTGCTTGTTTCTTGAAACCCAATCAAACCTCCAATAACAAAGTCCTGTCGGTTTACAAGAACAGACAAGCTACGATTCGCAGGTAGAGATAAATAAACGGGCATCATAGATTTTTAGCACTGAGCAGAGGGTTTCAAGTTTCAGTGCCTGGAATAATGCTGACAACATCATGGCATCACACGGTGAATGTGGTGGAGGGAAACAGAACAGGTTGTGAGTAAACAGGAGTAGTGTTTCTGGGCGATGCACACAGTGTAGTATCAGTGACCTGCCTTACCAGCAGGCATGATGTCACCTTGTTCGAAGTGTGATAAGACAAAAGGCCACGTGGAACCTCAGCTATAGTTTGTTCTTTCTCTCTTTCTTTCTAGTTTCTGAAATCGTTTCTTTGTGGACATGTTTGCTTCATTTTTGTACTAACGTGTTCACTCTAAGTTTTCTGTATTCTTAAGCTTCAAAGTCTCTGTCTTTCATTTTCACATCAATGCACAGTGTTTCTTTTGTACCCTGACACCAAAGTCTATGATCTCCCTTCAATAAGACATTATGGCATACCATCATGCATGCATACATAAACCCATATGCGTATGTACACACTAGCAGATACCTTCCACACACTGGTGCACAAGGCAATAACTATGCACATGCATGCACAAACAGAGACAATGGTGGTCTGAGGAAGGGACAATAGAGGCTGTGTTAGCCTTAGCGAGTGTTGCTGTGCCTGGCTCTGTGGGAGTTAAATGGATTCCAGCCAGACTCACAGAAAGAAAGGTTTCAGACCTGAGTTCACAATTTTACAACGTCTGTTTGGCCAAAACAACCCAGCTTTCAAAGTCCGTTTCAGAGAACAGACGTGAACTTTGCACGTTCACTTGTACGATAAAAGTTTTATTGAGTTATGATAACGATTACAACCGTACATGCTCTCCTTCTCGTGTTTTATATCGCTTTCTCCCTGGCTTTTCTTATCAGTTTCTGTACAAGGTGCACACATCCTGGTTTATAGGTCTCACAAATGTGGAGCTTGCCATGACCTACTGCACGTACTCTTGCACGTGTTTTCCGGGATGGCAAAACATCATAACATGATTTGTGCCACATTCTATTAATCCTGCAATACTAGATGAATTAGCATCTACCCTCATGAGTGTTGAGTGTGTTGGCAGCTTGTACTATGGGAGTACATCACCTTTTCTACATCCTATAGCCTACATCCCATAAACCAGCCAGCTGTGTCTTTTGATGCAAAGGTAACCTATGCTAGGACTCTAACTACAATCTGCCATTACGCACTCTTTCCCTCATTTTTCCTCCCTACACCCTCCTGTTTCTGTCTGCACAAACATCAACTCTCCTTTTCCTCTCTCCCCAACTCAGGCTTGACAGAAACAAGAAAATGTGTCTTTTGATAGATATGTGAGACAGAGTCTGCTCTTTCGGTCTTTCAGGCATCTGTCAATTAAATTCAGTCTGTGTGAATCCGTCTGATCCTCCTGACCCGCAGAGACCAAGCAGGCTGATCCAGGTTGGACTGTAATAACCAGTCCTTCATTTGTGGAGACTTTAGTACACTGAAATGTCTTTTAAGGACACGGGATCAGGGCTGAAATGTCTGGGGAAACTGTCCCAAATACAGTTTGTCCTCCGTCTCTGTTTTTGCATGATACACCCAGGAAAATGTGCAGCCTTTATTTTCTCAGGCTGCTCAATTAACACTGTACTAAGACCAGACCAGGATCCTTTAAGCTGTAGTAGATTTCCGTAACGTTATTTGTAAGTACGGCTTAGCCTACTGTCAGCGCTCTTAAACTATGGACAGAAAGATAGGTCAAGTCAGCCCCTACGGATGGACACAAGTTGAATATACTGTATGTATAGTATATATATAAGCTCTTTCTTTTCATCCAATGTTTTCTTAAAGGGGTCAGACAGACAAGCAGTGCTAGTCATGTTTTGACTGCTGTATGTCCACACATTAGGTCATTCTTTGCAGAAAAGTCAACACCAATCGTAATAAAACATTAACAGTGCCAACAAGCACACAGACGTAATTCAACAAGAGTCAAAAACACCTCGTTGCTCAACCCCGAAGCACTTGAACCCCACCCAAACACTCAGAAATAGACCACACAGTCCCGAGAGACAAATATCATCCAGAACGAGTGCTTTGGGTGTTTACCTAAGAAAACTGTGATTTCATTGACATTTGGAATTGCAAACAACTCATTTTTTCCATTTGAACATGACTACTTTTTTCTGTTTTTAGCTGTCATATGTATATAATTCTTTCTGACAACAGCTGCTCATGTACATTTTTCCGTATTCTGGCTGTCAATCATTCTGGTTCATGTGGCAGAGCAATAATTGGTGCTGTATTGGACTTCACTTAACCTCTTCAGACCAGCCAGCAGGCTATCTTAGTCCTTCACTTATTTAGTTCCCTCTCCTCTTTCACGGCTCCCTTCTTTCCAATCTGGTACTAGTGTCACTTATTTTGCATTTCTAATCTTACATTTTCTCTCCTCGTGTATCTCTTGAACCCAATCTACATATTTCGACCTAAATTACTCTCTCCCGTGGGTAACAGACTCAGACGCTTCTCTTCTCCCCAGCCCTGTACAGTAGATCTGCTCAGTGACACAGAGCTGTTTCTGTAACCCTCAAAAATAAATGTGGCTTTATCAGGACAGAGATCAGGTTACCCCCCTCCATCATCACCCTACCCCCCTTTCTACTCTCTCTTTCTCCTTTCTCTTTCTCTCTGTGTCTGCGTCTTTCTCTTTTAAGATCTCCCCATTTCCTTGTAGCTTTGGAAATATATCCTTACTTACCTAATTCCCCCATTTTACTCATGCCTTAAAATTCACCCTCATGCTCATTTCCTGCGGTCTCTGGTTCCCTTGTGGACCGGAGCGCAGTAAAAGGAATGGCATAATTAGAATCACACACTCTTAATTGGCCCTTTCCCAGCGCCATTCATAACGACTCTATTTAAAATCCCACCCCTGTCAGGGTGCCGGCGTCTGCCTGTGTGTCACTGGAGGCAAAAGTGTGAAATTAAGCTCACCAGAATGCAGTTAAAGCAGTGAACTCTGGACACGATGTGTGAGTGTGTACTTGTGTGTGTTCCCAATATATGTGTGTGGAGTGCACTCATTAGCCAATGTCCTCTAATGAGAGCCACGGGTGGTTTAACACCTCGGCCCTAAAGATGGGGCCTGGCTGAATCGGGCCTGATTGTAATTATGGCCGTCAGTCTGGACAGACGACAGTGAATTAAGAGCTCTCTCTCTGTTCTGTAATTATAAATGTCACCACTGACCTCTTGTATATCTTTGGCCATTTCTCTGCCTTTCTTCCACAAAGACATGGAAGACACACAGCTGGAGATAGAATTTAACCAGCAGCCAATTTTAGTCTGGGAACAATTTCCAGTGGGCTCATGTGCGGAGTGGAGGCCAGAAATAAGGTGATGCAAAACAGCAGGGATTAGTCCAATGAATCTGTGTGTGCGTGCGTGTGCGTGTGCGTGTGTGTGTGTGTGTGTGTGTGTGTGTGTGTGTGTGTGTGTGTGTGTGTGTGTGTGTGTGCGCGCGAGAGAGAGAGAGAGAGAGAGAGAGAGAGAGAGAGAGAGAGAGAGAGAGAGAGAGTGTGAGCACATGAGCACAACCTGAACCACAGTGTGCTGAACTGCAATTAAGATTTTTACTGAGAATAGTGAGAACATACTCAACTTCTGCGCTGACCATGAAGCTTAAACAACCACACATAAAAGTGTGTCTTGCACATGCAAAGCGACACTTCTTTTCTCTGTTTAGTTATAAAAAAAATCCACTTCAAATGTCTCTGCTAAATATGCAATTGCCAAGGCGGTTTACTGTGGACTCGCTTATCAGCAAACATACACACCTTGCAGAATGACAACCTTGAGAGAGCTTGACGTGAGAGCTTTTTCAAGCCGTCATGGTTCACTGATTAATTGAGCATTCATATCATCCAGCAAGTGTACTTTAATGAAATTTCAAGTTTGCTACATTTATATTACCACCAATATTTAAAGCCCCTAAAATACACAGTGCGACGAGCAGGCTTTCAGTGGAAATCAATTTCAAAAGTTGACATTTTATTGAAATCCCTCTCAGTGTTGCACAGTGCATCACATAACTGCTTAATGCAACTGTGGCTCCCAATGATTTTGAAATCCTCTTTAGTCAGGTAGAGTAACATTAAACAGTAATATTTGTTGCCGTGAAGAATGATAATTTCCCTGGATACAAGAGAGACAGAATGGCTCATTGCAAATATGACAGAGTGAAAACATACCTTCACAAAATACAATAACAGACCTAACATACATTAAATGAAATTGTGTAAATCCTTGGAAAGATAACATGATGACAAACAGTGAACAGAGTTAAAGCATTTTGTTGACACTTGCAACACACAAGTATCAAGACAATACATCTGATGTGTTGTTGATAAGAGCATTACATAGTTTCTTGTTTGGAGCAATCACTTCCAAATCTGACATATTTATTTGACTGATTCAGGCCAATGCACTGATAAACTCCATAGTGTTTTTATACCAGAATACTTGGTACCACTTTACAATAAGACTACCCTTATAAAGGATTCATAAAGGGTTTGTAATTAGGTTGTAAACACTTTATTAATCATTAAGAACCATTTATAAACCAGTTTTCATACATCAACACAGGCTCACTATTTGGCAAGATAACTAAGCCTTATATTGGCTACTTAGCGAGAATCAACTCAGTGAGCAACAGATACCAAGGATGCTGGCTGATGAAGAAGACGAAGTAAGCTAGGTAGCCAATATAAGGCTTAGCAGTACAGATAAATGTGGGCTCACCATTTGGCAAGCAACCGGTCACAGTTGCCCTGTTTATCTCATGTCTTATAAAAGCTTATTAATGATTTATAAAGTGTTCACAACCTAATTAATAAATTAATTACAAACTATTCGTAAACCCTTTATAAGGGTAGTCTTATTGTAAAGTGGTACCGAATACACTGTAGAGTGTGAATGTTCACTCCAATTCACAAAGATGCACTTATCGCTGTGATAGGCATAGCCCCTGACATTAACCGGACACCCCCCTTCCCCCCCCACTCCCATTGCTCCCCGGGCGCTGTACAATAGCTGCCCACTGCTCCTAGTACTAGACTCCTGGTACTAGGATGGGTTAAAAGCAGAGGCCAAATTTCACTGTGTGTGCTGTGTGCTCTGCATGTGTGACCATTAAAGAGGGTTTCATCCCTCCCTATTCTATTCTTCTTCTAACCGACTTAAGTCTAATATCCAATAATAGGATTAGATCCTTTATTCCATTGACGGTGAAGAGTAAAGAGAGGAGAGGGTCCCACACACACTGAGACGACCGTCAAATCAATCCTCTGCGATGCCACAGGATTCATTCTTATACTCAATCTCTCCCTTTTCATATCCTCTCCAGTTTAAATTGAACCAAAAACAGATGTGAAATTGCTGTAACAGATTAGATGATAAATACTGAGACTTCAGAAAGATGATGCCAAGTTCTTTGAAGCTAACAGCCCTTTACCTTAAGCCTGTTATAACCAGAATTATTGCGTCTCCCCTTCTTACCTTATCCCTCTGTATGGACGTGGACACAGTAATGTGATTGGTTATAATCCTATAAGAGTAGCAATAGAGACTTTGAGGAAGTAGGTAATCCCGTCCGGTAATGTTCTTCTATCGTTCTTTACGTCCACATCCAAGCTGACCTCCGGCTGTATTACTGTATTACATGACATGCTTACACTGTCAACCGGAAGAAAGAGGTGTGGATAGGCTTCAAGTGGAGTTTTCACAAAGTGTTGTTTTTCCTTTAAACATCTCTCTAAATTGGAATCTCAAATGTTACTAAAGCAGTACATGGTAGGCCTTTAGGAATTCTAACAGTGAATAATAATTCAATATCTGAAGTCTTAGGTCAGTGTTACACCCACTCTGTGACTCCATGTTTCTGAACGATGCCAAAATGTCACCAGGTTTGGCTAGTAAGCCTTTACAGATGGGATGGCAGTGATCAAAGCCAAATATGACCACAATATTATCATTCTGCCTGCACGCACCTATCCAATGTTGATTTAGTTTGGAGTTCACGTCTAGTCTTCCAAACATAATCAAGAGACATGTAATCTGCAACATGTCTTACAACGCACCCCATTCATTTTTTAGGCTGCCGTGTTTATGAATCATTCCACAATGACTAAGTTGTCTTTATTGTCAGCATATTGCCCTTTTGAAAGTCCTATAAAAATCCCCCTCTGGATTTGAACATTTCATTTGAATGAGTAGAGTCCCTGATGAAAAGGCTTTTCCAAAAGAACCTCCCTTTCCATGCAACTGAATTATCCAAAAGACATCCTTCAGATCCCCATGAGCCTCTTTCCTTGCAGGATCAATGGGTGTTTCTGTGTATGTCTAACTGAATCAGGCTATTTCATCCCATTAGTCCATTCTGGTAGAGGACACCATCTGTTAGCTGTTAGGAGCTTGGGAGGAGACCACCGCCCTAACTGAACTTTCGAACACTGCCTGTTTTAACTCTACCAATAACCTCCAAAATGGGAACTGACCTTCCCTCGGCCCATCACCTGCTGTCATCAGAAAACTGGACGCACAACCTGCATGGCCCACTCAGCTAACGTCCATAAATCACTCAAGTGAAGCAGTTCTACCTGTGTTTGGACGAACCGCATGCTGATCAGGTTCTGCAGCCCTGCAATAGGAACATATATATCATCTACCAAAGATACAACATCCATGTGTGTGTGCGTGTGTGTGTGTGTGTGTGTGTGTGTGTGTGTGTGTGTGTGTGTGTGTGTGTGTGTGTGTGTGTGTGTGTGTGTGTGTGTGTGTGTGTGTGTGTGTGTGTGTGTGTGTGTGTGTGTGTGTGGGTGTGTGTGTGTGTGTGTGTGTGTGGGTGTGTGTGTGTGGGTGTGGGGGCGTCTGGTCTGGTTCAGCTCCTGTACACATAACTAGAGGATTAACTAAACAGCTCACTAATCTAATGAGGACATTTTAGCGAGTCCCGCATAAGAGCTAAAGTAGGAAATGTAGTTTAGTAACAGATTCAGATTGTTGTGATGTAACTATTAAAGGCAATCCCTTTGTTTTAGATTAACACTAAACTATCCAGATATAACTTTGAGATGTGAGGCTATGACAACATGAGCAAACAATGTCAAGTTTAAAACAAAATCCTTAATATCTACCAATTCTTTGTATTACTAATGGCCATAAGATTCTACAGATCCACTCATTTAACTTTCACTTTGCCATCATACTTAGATTGTTTTTCTGTGCATTGAGAGATTTAAATGTGTATGATATTTACACCTTTTTTGGTTTAGCTGAAATGGCTAAACTTGACCATCTGGCACAGGGTTGAGCAAGGATTTTAGAAATAAATTAAGTAATGAGTGCAAATTCCCACAGCAGCAACCACATCCAGCAAGATTTTAACAAACCACCAGCAGAACGGAATTACAAATATAACTTACATTTATTAATTCAACTATTAAATGATATATTTTATTAATTGCTCACCCTACCATATTGTCAGAATATTGATTCAAAGCGTTCATTACTAAGCCAGGGATGTCATTCTGGCAGAGATTCTGGCAGCACATTTTTTACTTCACGACATTTAATTGAAAAAGCTCAGAATCACTTTCATAAAATGTCTAATATTAAGGATGTTAATCTTTTTTATTTAACTGCACACATTCCCAGAATAATTAGCAAAAAAATACATTTATACCTTTGGCCCACATCTGATCACTCTCGTCTTTGCCCTGCAGTGGTTTTGCCACATCCACATAACTCACAGTATGTAAACTTACAAAAAAAACAACAGGATTGATTATAATGAAAAAGCCATGTTGTAAGAAGAAATACAAATGTTCTGTATGACCTCAAGTAATACTTGTACTGTAATACATCATCAATTCAACGCTCTCGCTAGTATAGAAACACATATATAAAGATGTTTTTGTTCATGTATGTTTGCCTTTGTGTGGTAATTTGATATCTGAGGACATAGCTGCCACCCACTTGTGTCACTTAGGAGACCCCGGTTTTGGAGATCACCATGGTGACCAGTCTTTGCCAAGAGGTGCACACACCATCAAGTACACATCTCCTGTTTGACTAGAGTGCATATCAATTATTAATGGCCTCTGCTCACTAAATGAATTCCCAGTCTTGTATTAGACAATCTTTTAAATGATCAAACATGAGCTGCCCTTCTGAGTGACTCCTCTTGTCTTATCATTATCAACATTTGCACAATGTGATCTTGGTACTCCTTTACAGGAAATGTGAACCTACAAAAACCTGCAAAAAAAAACGCATGTAAAAGCTTCAAAAGTCTATGGGTGGCTGAGCGTGGGTGGATGTGCCATTGTTATACTGGAAGTTGTATTACATTTACATCTACAGGTGCTTTTCTAGTGGCACATTAGCATTATGCAAAACATTCTGCTCAACAGGGGATGCAACAAAAGATGCAGAGTTAATGGTTAAAGACATGAAGGAGTCTTTGATTTAGTGTGTGTGTGTACGTGTGAGTTTTTGGTTTGTGTGTTTACGTGGAGAAGGGAACAGAGACGGCCCCACAAGTGCCAGACTGAGCGTTCTTGATAAGTAAGCGACTGTGCGATTATGCAATGATCGTGACCATGCCAATGATAGACAATGAAAGAACAGAACAGGAGGCAGAGAGGACAGTGTGACTGGGTTGGATGGATGAGAAAAGAAAAGAAACACCACTGAGAGAGAAAATAAGCATTGCATTGCAAGATAAAGTTGAGTTCTTTGGTATGTTTTTGCTGTTTGTTGGACGGAAACTTTTATGGTGTGTAAGTTGGGATTTATGCTACTAGAAAGCATGCAGTAAACTATATTTGGAGGGGGTCAGCCAATGTGTGCATGCATTTAGAGAATGCTTAGGTATCCATGACACACATACATGCACTTTGGCCTTGCACCTGTAACATTGTAACCTTAGCAGACTGTGTGTGTTTATGTGTGTGTGTGAGTGTGCATCGTAGGACCTAAACTTGGTTAGCAGAAGGCTATTAACTCCTTGCCTTCTCTAACTTGTTTATCCTTTGGGCCTATAGACAAGGACGATAACTCACTGATAAATTGATAGGTTTAGCTTTAACATTTTCCAAAATAAACTACATTGCCATGTAGGGCTGCTCGATTATGGCAAAAATCATAATTTCGATTATTTGGGTCAATAATTGATATCACGATTATTAAAAAACGATTATCCATTTACTTTGAAAACATCCATTTATTTAAAAAAAATGTGAACAGTATGTTTTTAACAGTTGATTACCCTGAACTTTAAGTAAATTCAACTAAAAAACCAATACAAAAAAAAAATAATAATAATAATAAAAAAAAAAAAAATAATAATAATTTTTAAAAAAAATCGTTTTATTTCGATTACGTTGTTTTCGTAATCGTTGCAAGCCAAAATCGTAATTGCGATTAAAATACGATTAATTGAGCAGCCCAATTGCCATGTTGACTCGTGCAAATCATGACTCTCCAAAGAATTTGAGGACATGGATGCAGAGATTTGCTTCCATTCAGCCAGACAGACATTTTTGAAGTTGGAAACTGACGTCGGGCTCGCAGTTGGAATTCCAGGTCATCCTGGAGTAGTTATATGAGATTGAGGTCAAAACTTTGTACAAGCCAGTCAAGGTCTTACACACCATTTATTTATGCCTTCTCATTGTTTGCAGATGCATTTTCATGCTGAATGCCTTCTGCAAAAATCTTGCCACAAAGTTGGAAACAAACTTTTACAAACTCTTTAACATTACTGAAGCATCTAGATGTCCCAAACAATACCGACAGAGGCCAAACCATTACAGGAGTATTTCTACATTTTGAGAATGATGCTTGTTGTGCAGCGTTACAATAAACGATCATTACTCTTAAAGGCTCTCTGTGAAGTTTAGGGCCTGTTGGAGCTGTTTTTGGGTTACATTGTTGCTATATACACCATCCTAATAATGGTATCTAACTATTCTAATGACAGCTGTAGTAACATGCCAAGATATGAAGGTATCGAATATAAGACTGCAAGCCAGTACGTTTTAATGTCAGGAAATTCTGGATGTATATTGAATCAGCTTTGGAAGTGCACACAAAACAGTCTGTAATGTATGATGCCATAGTATACTTATAAACTGATGTCTCTAGAACAATGTAACATTTTCTAGGAAAGGGAAGCCAATCACATCATATATTAATATATCATCTGTCACCAAACAACACGCCTCTGCAGTGTGGCAGCTTTTTCTATATGAGGAATTACTCAAGCGTCTCCAAGTAAAAGCAATAATGGGACGCTTGGCCCGAAGGTGCTAAATTATCACTGTAGCCAATAAGCAATAAACATGACAAAGCTATTGTTCTGTATTGTAGCGCTGCAAGATTGAGATGTTCTCTCAGAGCTGCTCATTTTGAATGTGTCTTTTCAAAATGATAGTACAGGACTAGCTTATGACTCACTTTATATTCAAAGAGAGAACAAATTCTGCATGAACTTTAAGACCTCCTCAGCTGCAGTCTGATCAATTTTATATTTGGCTTTATGAAAGAAGGTCATAAGAGATGCACAGCATAATAACCGAGCAATCTTCTGCCTGGAGGGAAGCAAACACTCTCTTTCTTATTCAAATGCTGGTATGAACACATGTACCACAAAACATGTAGACACATAGTACATGCACATATGAACACAATTATGCACACGTGTACCTAACAGCCATGCATGTACACACACACACACCCACACACACACACACACACACACACACACACACACACACACACACACACACACACACACACACACACACACACACACACACACACACACACACACACACACACACACACACACAAACCACCCACACACACCCTTGGAAGAAGCAGCTCACACCTCGCCCCCATAGAGTACATGTCAGTCCATCTGGGATCATTAACACTATGTTAATGAATATAGGGCTGGGGCCAGGAGCATGTGAGGAGACGAGGGAGGGAGAGACAGAGGGAGGGATGGAGAGAGAGAGAGAGAAAGAGGACAGAAGGTGGGAGGATGGAGGAAGATAATGGATTCTCTACTAACAAATACACTGCCCGAGGTACTTGTAGACTGGGGGGGGGGGGGGGCAGGGATAAGAAAAGATTGAAAGTGAGCGGAATGCTGCAAAAGAGAAAAAAGGACAACACTGAGACAGGGGAAGCAGGAACTGATAGGGAGCAATATAGCATATCACAGAGTAAAAGAGGAGACATTCAAGAACTAGTCAATGTGAAAAGGAAACAAGAGAACGGAGAGTAATCAGGGAGAGATGTAGCCTACTCAGTAAGTTCTAGCCAGGGGCTGATGAGGGCTCTGTGGAAATAACTGAACAGATGAACAGAAGAAAGGGAAGGAAGGAAAGACAGCAGAGACAACAGATGAGCCGAGAGAACAGGCAGGGAGACAGACGAGGAGATACAGTATGACAAATGATGGCCGAGGCAATGCAAGATGAGTAGCGCGGTTAAATATTTCACCGGGGTTTGTTTGTGCTTTTGTGTGCCGGTGTGTGTGTGTGTGCATGGGATTGAGAGTCCCTGGGAGAAAGAAAGGAGGACAGAGCAGCAGGGAGGGAGCGAACGAGTAAAAGTGTGCCTGTTGACTGGGCCAGTTAATGATTCCTGCGGCCTGAATAGTGACACAGTGTTACTCCAGGAGGGAGGGAGGAGGCTCATTTACCCCCTGCTGACATACACATGCCACATTGTTTTATTTAGTTTGTATGTGTGTCCTTGGCTTGTTTTGATACCATGTCAGCCATGGAGATTCCTACAATGGTCAGAGCAGAAACACCACCTCATTACAAGTTTAGCAATGCAAGAATCACTATGTTGTCCCCCAACTGGGCTACATCTAGACACTATTAAGCAGAAGTGTGCCTGCCTGTGTTCGAATGGGTTGACCACCTGTATGCAGATGAATGGATGTGAATAGGGGGACATGCCTTTGTGGTGCCAGAGATGGAGCAGCTTGGCGGAGTGTGCCGCTATGAGCCAGAGGGGGCGAGGGCCCACGGGAGGCCAGGGATAAAGGGACAGAGGGCAGCAGGGTGACAAGCTGTCCACGTGTAGATGAAACAATGCCAAGTGTTAACAAGCCTAAGCTAGCGGTAATGACAGAGGCTGGGTGAACAAAAGGCAACCATTTGAAATGCAATATGTGATCAACTAGAGTCAATGAGGAGCATATTACGGTGATTTAGCCCCTTTAAGGCTCTTTATACCCTTTTCAATAGTTGATCTTCCAGATGACCTTTTTTTTCAATAACAACTAAGGCTATTCTCTGAGGGAGTGGCTCAGAAGGATGGGCACCAATTGCACATCAGCAGCTGAGGCAAAGGCAGAGGCTCCAGGGCACGACGAGTGATCACGTGATAAGTCAGGACAAAAAAAGAGGCAGAAATGTATTCAACGGGATAACATCTCCTGCTTTCCACTGCAGCAACAATGAAGACAGCAGCGGGGATCAGAGCACTCCTACACAACCTAAAACTTTAATAAAAGCCTGTGCAAGCACATACATGTGTATATGTTCATATAACTGCCTTAAGCACTAAGCTGTTTCTCTACCATCCCTGTTTGGTTCTTGTTATGTTTCGGTGTGGCTGACGCCCATGTGTTTCCATGAGCCTCTCATCTATAACACCCTACTTTTAAAGTTTCACTCCAACTCGTGGTTTGATTTACTCTCTCGTCTCTATTAAACACTCCTGCTATATATCTCTGTGTGTTTCAGAAAAACTTCAAATTTCGAGACAGCGATCCCTGACCAACTCTGATCCCTGCCTGAGGCCAACAGGATGAGTGGAGAGGAAGAAGTGAAGGAAAGAAGCAAGACTGAGAATTTAATAGACTGAGGGGACTCCTTTTTTCTAAATAGCTGTCTCCCACATATCCTTAACCCTTTTTTCTTACCGTGCTGATACTTTCTTTTCCCTCTGACACCATCTGTTTTTGTTTTCATGTATCTTTTCACTCCCCACAACTCATCTATATCTGAAAGAAAAGTATTTGCCAAGGTTGAGAGAGTAGGAAAGAAAGAAATCAGGTATTGCCAGGTACAGGTAACGCTACACACTCTGTTTTTTCTACTTACTTACGCAAGTTATATAATTGTGGGATTTCCATAGCATGTTGAACAACTCATGCCAGAAACTGTGACGCCTGGACACGTAATACCTAGGAAATAAACAATGCAATTCCTCTTTGCTGAGAAGTGTATAGCTGTCAGGTCTTCCCCAGACTTCCTTTAATCCACTTTTAGAGCTGTCGAGCTAACACTTTTCTTCTGTGAGTTTCTTTTTTTAGCCATCAAGTTTCTCTGCTTTACTGTCATCCGCAGAAGCCCCGGTCTTCCCTATCTGTATCTATGGGCTGTGGGAGGATTAAGTCTCAAACTGAGAGTCGATCATAGTTTCTATAGCTACAACACCATCATAAGTGCCAGCAGAGAAGACCTAAATGTTTGTTTGCGTGTGTGTACATGTATAGTATGAGGGATCCCTGCCACCTGACGCTTGGCTGCAGCAGCAGAGAGGAGGTGTATTTGTGGGTTGTGAATTTCTAAATGTGTGTTTCTGTCTTGTAACAGGGCTGGTTATGTATCATGAGAGGAGCCCATGTTAGACCCGCGGAAGTCTGCTGGCAACGAGAGCAACTGACAGTGACTCCTAGTATGTTGTGTCGGCCTCTGAGTGGGAACCGGGGTTCCTGTTGCTGGTAGTCTGAAGGCCGTGAATCACTCGCTAGTTTTGGAGCTGCTGTAACAGTATTTGCATTTCAGTCATTCCTTAGAGGAAATCAATACTTATGTTTAAAGCAGTTTCTGGTGTCAGTAGAGCTAAGTGAAAGAAGGTGGGCTTACAGGAATAGCTACTTGTTTATATGAAATCACCAATAGGTTTTAAATAAGGAAAATGTATTGGTAGCTAGGCTTGTTCACATTATTCTTGATCACGCATCACTTCCTCACCCCTCTTCCTCCTCATTTCCCGTCATTTTTTGGCGAGACATTATTGAACGGAAAAGCACCCTCAGCCGTGATTTACCCCCACTGCCTACGGGGTCTGTGTGAGTGTGTGAGTGTGTGTGTGTGTCTGAGTGTGTGTGATCCTCTCAGAGTGCCAGGACGTGTGTCTGCTTGCCCAGCGAAGCCTAGGGACAGTTAGACACTCAGCTTTTCTGAACACACTCACACACACACTCACACACAATGCTGTTACTATGCAGCTATGAACCAGCTAACCGAGGCTGGGGTCCATCCCTGCCCCAGGGAAGCCCTCTCCTGCTGGGGCCTCAATCCCGCTGACACCCTGTGGTCTGGACTTTATCCACACCATCTGTGAGGTTGTTTTCTAAACGTACCTGTCTGGGGACACGGCTAAGCAGAGAGCAGAAGATTAGATTGGCTGATAAGAGGGTAATCATTATTTATTATCTTGCAAAATGTAATTAGCACTCCAGCGGGCCTACACAACAACAGCCTGCAAGAACGCACGTCTCTTTGCAGAAGATTCTCAAATGAACACTGGGACACATTTCTTGTTAGTATATCATATGTTCAAGTTATGTCATACAGAAGAAAGTGCAGCCACATATTTACAGCTCGGTTCCAAAGTCCATGTCAACAAACAGTTTTTAACAATGCATTTTATTGCAATGAAAAAAGTAGTTGACAAACTTGTATTACAACCATAGATTACAACACACAATAACAAGTTAACAACTCAATACAAAACATTTGCAACATACAGTGGGTCACAACATAATGCAACACAGCTAATTAGCAAAGTGTTGCATTGTTACAACATGAACAAAACAATAACAACAAGAAAATACACCACCATAACACAGTGGCTGTCGAAAATCACTTTAATCAATTTTTAAGTAATTCTTTTTAAATGTAAAACGTATTTCCATGTTTTTAAATGAATCCTTCTACCTCACTACATTTCAGAGGTGAATACTGTACTTTGTACTCCACTACACAAAAGCAAGTTACTACTAAGTTACATTTCAAATGTTAGTTTGAACACTGTATGTTTTTGATTGCTGGACATTGACTAGTAAAAGACTATATTTATAATGAAGAAAATGTGTTTTACTTGATCTAAATAATGCATTTGAAATATATTCTGTGATCACTCACCTCTGCAAATTGTATTTTTTTTAAATGTCCTTATTGTATGGTAGCCTTTAATAAATCAAATGTGTTCATCACTCGGTGCTTATTAAGTCTCTCAAAAATCTATTCCATATACTGTAGAGATAAGCCTATTGTTTTTTAATCTATTAACATTTTCACTTGTTTTGTTCATAATGTCTTATCCTATCAGCCCAATATGACACAGTGGCTTACATTTATTTGTTATTCTTCTAAGATGTTAATATTATAATCCTAGTGGAGTTGTTTTTGTGTTTTTTATGTTCCTGCTGTAGAGTAGGAGCAGCTGGAGGAGCGTCTCCAGTGGCTGCTGTAGGCTGGGCATTCAGATTTTGTCTTAATGCTATTGGCTGGCACTATATCGGGGGGTGGAGTGTATGCTCCACAAAACAGACAAGTTGCGCTTATGTGAACCACTGAAGAGTTCCGACAGTATTTGGTGAACTGCATCACTTGATCTGCCTTCATTGCTACTAGAGGACTTTCAATCCGTTGTTGTTGTTGTTTTTCGGTGCGCGTATTTACGCATTCAAAACTTCAATAACAGAAGCGTTTTTTTCAATTATCGCTTATTTAGTTTCACTCAAGCGTCCTTTGGACAGGAGATATGGAGTTGGTGTATCTGATGTGTTTGGCGCTGAGCATCGGTGCTTGGTTCGCTTGTGCAGAGAGGCACAGCGTCTACTGGAACGGCTCGAACCCAAAGTAAGTGCTGATCTGTGATTGTGTGCGCTATATGGCTATATGTCGTGTGCGAGTGATATGTATGTGGCTCAAGTTGTATGTAGTTCAGTCTCAGTCTCACTGCTCTGTCTGTGTGAGTGTGTGTATTTCCCGATGTTTCAAGTGATCTAATTTATCTTATTTGACATGTCATGTGAAGCTTCTATATTGTAGACATTGTGTCATTAAGGCCCGGAGGCTGTTTACATTCTCTAAAGGCTACAACTGGCAACGCTTGTTGTTGTTTTCATTCAGGTGACAATTAAAGGTGCGTGAGACGGTTAAGGTGTGAGGTCTACCTTTTTAACTCGCCTAACAGGATTATGCTCAGACTGTAGCAGCGGGGTTTAAAAGCAGAAGACTGTGAGCAGGATGCCAAGACAGATGGACAGATTCTCCACTATATTTAACCGCAACACATACACAGACATGTACTCCAATAGTAGAAAATAGCCTGACGAGTATGAACTTGGCCACTGAGGCTGTCTGTAGGGTCTGCAGCTGTGTGTGTGTGTGTGTGTGTGTGTGTGTGTGTGTGTGTGTGTGTGTGTGTGTGTGTGTGTGTGTGTGTGTGTGTGTGTGTGTGTGTGTGTGTGTGTGTGTGTGTGTGTGTGTGTGTGTGTGTGTGTGTGTGTGTGTGTGTGTGTGTGTGTGTGTGTGTGTGTGTGTGTGTGTGTGTGTGTGGTGTGTGTGTGTGTGTGTGTGTGTGTGTGTGTGTGTGTGTGTGTGTGTGTGTGAGAGTGTGTGTGTGTGTCATGGAACGTTTATAATTGAAAAGTAATCAGTAGGTTAATATCATCAGTTTTATAAATATACCACATCAAGACTCTGCCGTATGATAGTGATATGGGAAGGTAGTGAATATGTTTAGTGTGTGTGTGTGTCAGAGTGAGAGGCAGATATTGCTGATTACTTTGTTTTGAGGTCAGAAATGTAATGCTATCCTACCACTCAGTGGGATCGATGGAGCTTGACAGACGCGCAATATCGCAGTGCGATTTATTGAGCTTTTAGCGTGGAGCGAGTGATCCCCCCCACGCTTGAAATACAGTATTATTTTATAACTGAGCTGAAACAGAAGGACGGTCCCCGGCCGATCCTCTGCTCCCGAGATAGGTCGATTAAAACCCGCCACCGAGACTAAACAAGGGCAAAAGCCATTATGGCCTTTTAGCCTTTGTCTTGATTACATTACTGGCTCAGGCTCTCTAATTGCCCTTTAAGAATGACAATAGACGCGGGGCTAAAAAAAAATAGCCCCTGCTGCAACAAGGAAAACAATTGTCCTGATAATTGGATAAGAGGAGTCTAATGGAAAGTCCTGTCGTCAGAGCAGTGCTTGTGTCATGGGTTAGTCCATGTGTGACTCACAGGCTGGGTTTGGACCCACCTGAGTTTTACACCTGAGTCACCACACACAGAAGCAAAGAACTCTGGTTCAGGTGAGACAGAAAGAAAAGGTAGAAAAGAAATGTGAAACCAGAGGCTCTTTGGTCTGGAGAGAGAGGAAACTGGAGCTTCAAGTTTTAGTTCAAATAAGAAAGGATAATGAAGACAAAAAGAGGGCAGATATGGAGACCCGGGTGGTCCGCCATCTCTAATCCATCCCTGAACTATTTATGAGAGTTGTATAACGAAAAATCATAAGTCTAATCTCTTTTGTCTAAACATAGACCCTGACACAGACAGATATAAACTTCACATTCAACAATTGAGACTCATCACAAATGTCTGCTTGTACAGTTGAACTAAGACCTTTCACTTTCCCCAATGCTCACTCAAGAGGATAATGACATATAAGCCTAAATGAAACTATAATCGGCTGACCCCTACATGCCACTTGTATTATATGTTATGACATAGTACAGTCTAATCTCCACAACTCTAATCCCTCATTCCCCTCATTAACCTCCCCCTTAACATTACCTCTCACTTCTGTCTCTTGTCCCCTCTTTTTCCATCATCTCCCTTTATCTTCTGGACTCCTGCTTTCTAGCTAAAAGCCCACCTGCCCCAAATCGTTCCCCAGTGATCAATCAGTCACCTGTTCGAAAGGATCATGTTGATCCATCAGCAGGGCTTAGACGGCACCGGGCCGTGGATAATTGATGCTACTTGATTCTAGTGATTGAGAAGCTGTGATTTGTCTTAGTAGGAGGACAGTGACCAGATGGCTGCATTCTGCCCATTCATGTAGTTGAATATAGAGACGTGAAGTACACTGACAGCAGCTGAGGAGTGTGTTTGTGTGTGTAGGGGTGTGTTTGATTTTCACTAACTTGTCAGTACAGTTTAATGTAATCCTATACTTCAAGTCTTATAGGGATTTCATACGAGTGCGTGTGCAGATTTCCTATAGCTGACAGGTGGAAAGCATGTTTTTCTCAGTCTGGTCCAATCTTGTTTTTAGACTACATGTCTCTTCCTGTGTGTGTGTGTGTGTGTGTGTGTGTGTCAGTGTGTGTGTGTGTCAGTGTGACTTGTTGAACTTGTGCTGCCCTTTGCCAGCCTTTAGCGGGAAGTGATTTTGTTTTTGTTTTGGAGAGTACGTGATTATTAGTGTGTCTCCTAGTGAGTGTGTGCTTGCTCCAACGTCAGAGTAAAATAAGGAGTGGCCGTACCCGTAAGCAGCCTAACCGAGACACGATAAAGGTGTGACTCACACTTACACACTCTGGGGGGCAAGAGAGGGAGAACTTGTGTGTTAATATTAGCTACAGCCAGCATTCCTCCCTGCTGTTACTATACTAATCTCAGCTGTGTGTGTGTGTGTGTGTGTGTGTGTGTGTGTGTGTGTGTGTGTGTGTGTGTGTGTGTGTGTGTGTGTGTGTGTGTGTGTGTGTGTGTGTGTGTGTGTGTGTGTGTGTGTGTGTGTGTGTGTGTGTGGTGTGTGTGTGTGTGTGTGTGTGTGTGTGTGTGTGTGTGTGTGTGTGTGTGTGTGTGTGTGTGTGTGTGTGTGTGTGTGTGTGTGTGTGTGTGTGTGTGTGTGTGTGTGTGTGTGTGTGTGTGTGTGTGTGTGTGTGTGTGTGTGCTCGCTGTACGTGTCTCTTCCTCTCCCCATCTTCACTCCTTTTACTCACTTAGCTGGGACTCCTCCCAGAGTGGCCGCTGGCCCGGAGCCCTCCATCTCTTTTTTTCTACTTACTGATTCAAGTGCATTTAATATCTCCAGTTTTCAGCACAGATGTGAAAGCACAGCCTCCTTTATTACCGTTATCTCCGTGTTATTTGGCGTCTTTCATCCATCTAGAGTGGCCCGGGTTTATTTCCCATGCTCCCTGGTATCCGTGCAAATATCTTTATCAGGAGTTTGGTGTAATGTAATATTCTGTTTATCTCCCTCTATGTCTGGCTCTGTCTGCTTCACTGTTATTGAAGCAGCCGGGCCTGCCTCGACACGTAGATTTGGCCTGGAGGATGACTCCAGCCCCCCCCCCCCCCTTTAACTCCCTTTAACTTGTACATTTTATACATTTTGTTCCCTCTATCTGTCTCCCGTTTCAATCATTATTTACCCCTCCCCACCCCACGTCCCGTCTGGTTCTTGGCCTCTAATCTCACCAGACTGAGAGCATATACACACACACACACACACACACACACACACACACACACACACACACACACACACACACACACACACACACACACACACACACACACACACTCCCATACACATAGACACACTTACATAGAGTACAGATGACTTGTAATCTGACCATCTGACCCATAGACACAAAACCATCATCCTGCTGGCTATATTCTATACATATATATATGCCCATGTGATCCTGGGATGTAACTTTTGTCATTTTCGTTAAGCTTTATCCACTATAGTCTGTGTATGTGGGTCAGTGGTTTATTGTGTAATCATTACAATATATATATACATTCCTTAATAAACCTGGAGATGTCATAATGAATAATTCACTCCATAATCTCCCTGATGGGATGCGTCCTTCATCAGAACAATCAATTACAAGCACTATTGGACATTTCATTTAGCCTGCTGTGCATACTTTACATTTAATATCAGAAGGATTTGTGTGATTTCCCTACTGACATAACTGTCCTCTTTCCATACATGCTTATAGAACATACATACTTTCATGCATCATCACACCCAGCACCAGCTGGCTAAATAAAGCAAACTACATTATATATTTCATATATGTGTCCCAGGTCTTTGGGCATTCTCATTCCCGGTCACAGTATCCTTGCACCTCTGTTTTTCTCTCTGCTCTTCCTCTCGCTTCCTTATCTGTGGTCCAGACTTCCTCCCAGTCCCCCCCATTCTCACAGGCCTTCCTCTGTTTTGGCCCCAGTAGTTTTCCACCAGAGGAAGACAGAGCACCTCTGAGCTTTGGCTCTGCTAACATTAGAGAGGCCTACTCCTGCCTAGCACTATCATAGTATGTGTGGGCAAGCATGCGTGTGCGTGCTATGTGTACACTGCTCATTCATAGCATTTCAGGCATACCGGGGCACTGTTGTCCACTCGTAACCCACGGTCGCCCTCTAAGGGCAGAATTGGCTAAATATTTCTCACAGATGGACTCCTGCTCAAGTATTTCGAGGACGTTCTGCCTCAGTTAATTAACACTTTTTTTCAAATATGACAAGTTAAATATTTCATTTTAGAAGAAGTTACTGAACTTTTTCCCTCTCTCTCAGCTAATCAAGACAGACAGAGGAACACAGATTAACTCTCAATGACCCCAAAACATATGAAACCAAGCATGATAGCATTTGGCCTTCCTCTATTCATCGCAGACAGAATAGGAGGCTACAATAACGGAGACAGGGTGAAAGGATTTTGCGGGCAGAGAGGAGGAGGAGTTGAGGCCGGGGTGCAGGGTGAAAGAAGGGTGAACTAGAGAAAGGGATTTGTGTTGAGAAATTAGCCTGGATGAAGAGCGTTGGTATATTATGTCAGCATTAACAGACAAGAGAAAAATAGAGGATAGGCAGAGGGGGGATGGGCTGATTTTAGAAGAATAAAGGAGAGGCAGACGGAGGGAGGAGAGAGGGGACAGTGATGGATGAAGGGAGGGGAGACGTTTTGAATTGAATAATGGAGAAACGGCTGGACTGACCATTTTAAATGCTCATCTCAAGGGCCAAAAGGACTCTCAGTATTTTAACTATAGTGCATAATAACAACACACAGATTAGCATGTAGTTACTACAGTGAAGCTGAGTAGGGACAGCCAATGGTATTGGTGCCTAGTAGAGGAAGAGTTGTCTTCTTATTGCAAGACAATGAGACAGAGGAAGAATGAGGCTCTATTACATTGGAAGCTAATCTAGAAAGATTTAACAGTGTATATTAGATTGGCTCAGTAATGGAGTATCCCACTAGTGAGCAGCTAAACCCATTAGAACCACTGACAGCTCCTCTGCCTGTGTGGAAGGAGGTGTGAAGCTGCTATACCACAGCAAATTAATAGGGTATTAAGTGTACACGTCAAAGTAAAAGTGTGTGAGAGTGTGACTGGAAATTTGATGAGCGCGCCTTGTGAGAACATAGTAAACCTTCCAAACCGCAGCCCTCCCCCCCACAGATCTAACATTCCAGTGTGTGCACACTTACTACTTGATTACCTGCAAAGCAAATGGAGGGGGATGCATCTGTTTAGTGTTTGACGGTGCTGACTTGCTCAGTGTGTGAAACGAATATCTTCAGCGCTGACTCAGATGTTAGCGTGTGTGAGAAGTTGCGACCCTGAACTCTAACCCCTCGACCCAGCTGACAGTTTGAAATGCTCCCTAGAGAGAACGTTGAAAGACAGAGTTACTGTGTCAGTTGTTTGACCGCAACCAGTGAGAGTCAGGCGACAAACAGCGGGACAACAGGGAAAGAGGAATGGCAGAAAGAAAATGAAAGAGGTGGTAGAGCTGTGCAAGGACAATAGCAGGACTTCAAAGCCTAAGTGAGAAGGCCGAGTGTTGAAGAGCTCACCTACTGTCATAACCCATTTTATAACCTTAAACTCACACACACACACATACACACAACTTGCCCGCTGACGTAAAAGCAAGAGTAGCTCCGTAGTGAGAAATGACCTCTTTGCCGCAGAGAGGAAGAACGGCTACAGCCACCTTCAACCCTTGCTGTGTACCCACACCTCAGTCACATGCAAGAAAACTCACACACACACTTCAACACACAAGAGGCTTCAGTAGGCCTTGATAAACAGATGTGCTCATGAGCCCGGAGCATGAGACGCCCTGAATAAGGGTCTTCAGAGAATCCCTCTCCCATGAAAACACTCACATACACACAAACAAACTAACACACGGGAAGTAGACCCTGTGTGGAAAGGAGGTTTGCAACATCTCACACACCTGGCTCTCACTCTCACACACGACATAGCTATCACGTTAACGCGACTCTCACTCTCCCGAGAACTGTCAGTCAGAGGCGAGAGAAAACGCAGAGGGATACGAGAGTCTCCGAGAGTGGAGAGCTTTGATGAGTGAAACGTAAAGTAGAGAGAGCGAGGCGGATGGAGTGAGACAAAGGTTTACTTTGCAATTCTGGCCCTGAGCTTTTTCCAGTTACTTGATTTGTTGCGAGATAAAGATAACAGAATCCCAGGGGGGAAAAGGATTGTTCAAGCATTAACAAAACTGGACATCACAAACATTAAAACAACTGCAATACACTGGTAGTCATATGAGCACACATATAACACATCCACAGCAGTCAGGGTAGTGAAAGCTCCACATGGGGTAAGGTAGGGGTTGAAAGGGCCCTGCAGCCTTCAGGCAATCTGTCTTTGGGGAGGGAAAGGGTATAATTACACCCCATTCATTCCCCCTCCCCTCCTTTTCAAGAGAACACGTTGGCCCCAGACCCCTAACAGCTTTTAATTAGCCAGACCAATGGTGGAGTGCAGGAGGAGGGGGGCAAATGAGGAGGTGAAGAGAAGGATAAAAGGAGAGTTTTCCTAAAAGCATGAGTTGTGAATGAAATTAGCAACAGAGACTGTTTTTGTTGGCTTTTGACAAGCCTGTGTTTCCAAGCGGAGGTAGGCCAGGACGCAGTGTGGGAAAAAAGGTGTATCCTATACAATTTGAAACTACTCTTTACTTCAGAGGAAACAACTAGAGATCTCCAAGTACCTTGTTTTCTTTTACTCTGTTATTACTGCTCCTTCTCAAAAGAAAACAGAGCAGAGAGGAACAAGACGAGAGATCTTTTTTGCCAATTAGGCTGCTACAGACTATGTCTGTTTTTTTCTTTCACTAAAACATGTGCACTTGCAAATACACACAAACAAAGGCGTGCACACCTACACAGGAGTGTACACGCATACAAAGAACCTTTTCTATGCGAGAGCAGTGATTGCAAGTGGAGGCTGATCAGCCTGTTAGCCCTGGATAACAAGTGTAGAGCTGTGCTCAGGGAACAAAGCATGTTTTGACAGGTATAGGTTAGCTCTAACGACACACACAGCGGCAGGAAGGAGGGGTTAGAGGCCCACGATTGGAGCCAGTTTGTCTGTGACTTGACCAGGGGGTCCTAACAAGAGCCACAACAACAGGACAAGGGGGGCTGGGGACACCGTGTCCCTGGCTTTGATGCCGGGGCACACACACTTACAGCACACATAAACAATTGCAGACATACAGGAGCTGTTTTCATGTCACTTTCAATCTCCACAACGCGCTAAACACAAGCATCTACAAGCAGTCATTCAACATACAGGTTCATATGTGGCCCCAAAAAATCAGTTCATCACTGATTCATAGCTAATTAATATCAAAGAGTTCCATTTTAGTGAGGGGGAAAATGTAACAACTCGTGTTTTGTATGAACATTGTCACTGCAAATATGCAGTGCTGCATTTCTAGTAATTGCTCATCTTTCCTCTAAACTTCATTAGGACCGCAAACAAGCATAGGAAGTGAGCAAAGAGGAGCCGGGGAGTCTTGAAAAGAGCCATAAAACTAAATGAAGGGTGAAGATGAAAAGGGAGAAAGAAAGCGACAGTCTGACGGTCTCCACCCACTCTGTCTCTGTCTTTAATGAAATCCCAGAGAAATAAGAGACAGATCTTCAGATGGAGACAGCTAATTAGTGTCAGGCTTCACAACAGGAGCTTTGACACGTTAATGGACAGACACCCAGGTGGACAATTTAGTGAGACAGACACCCAGGTGGACAATTTAGTGAGACAGACACCCAGGTGGACAACTTAGTGAGACAGAAGCAGTTGAAAAAGACTTGATGGAAAAATACACTGGGTTGTATAAGATAGAAAAGTGGAAATGCAAGAGAATGGGAGAATCTTGTCCTTACAAGTGAGAAGTGAATATCTGCTGAAGGCAAAACAGGGGGAAGAGAGCATGAAGGTGTGTGAGATTCTAGCATTTTTTCTCGTTCGTAAAAAGTGAACAAGTCCGACCTGATCCGCCTTTGCACAAGTACAGCACAAACACCCTCACATGGTACCTGACCTACACCCTAGTAGCTGTGACTGTGTGTGAAAGTGTGTTATCGCGTGAGTAAGCCTGTTTGCTGTTGCTGCGCGTGCAAATGTGTGATTAGCCCTCATTGTTACTCTTAAAGTGGTGTTGTATGAGCCATGCTGTAAGGGTGTGTTTAGAAAATTAACAAAATCCCAACAGATAATATTTGTCTCTGTTTTTTTGGTAACTGAAAACATTCCCTGCTCGATTAATACATTTGTGAGTAACCTCCTCCTTTCTTTTTGTCTCCCTTCAGCTTCCTGTGGGATGAGTACACAGTGGAAGTGCGTATTAACGACTATCTGGACATCATCTGCCCCCACTACACCCACGGTGAGGTGTCATCGCATGCAGCTGAGCGCTACGTTCTGTACATGGTGGAGAAGGAAGACTACGAGGTGTGCAAGCCTCACTCCTTTGACCAGCTGCGTTGGGAGTGCTCACGGCCGTTCGCTCCCCATGCCCCCGAGAAATTCTCAGAGAAATTCCAGCGTTTTACCCCCTTTACCCTGGGCAAGGAATTCAGACAGGGAGAAAGCTATTATTATATCTGTAAGTATAATTAATAAAACATTTTCATCAACTTATTGTGATCCTCAGAAGGTATCTTGTACTAAAACTGTCCCCTCTTCCTTATTTTCCACAGCCAAGCCAATGCATCACCATGGCCAGGATTGTCTAAGGCTGAAAGTGGATGTTGCCGGGAATAGCGGCTCTGCAAAGACCAATGTAGAAAAATCCAAGGCAGAAAATACAGGAAAGAGCTCAGATGGAGGCAAAGGGAAGTTACCCTCTGGAGGAGTTCACAACCCTTCTAACCGGCTCCCAGCAGGTGAGGATCGTTCAAACAAAAAATACCAGACAGATGCAACATAGTCACAGCAGTCCCATGTCTGAGCAGCTCAGCTGGGGGTGTTTTACATGCCTGATTGATGAAATCCAATACTGACTCTGCCTCCCTTTTCTTTTCTCAGATGACCCTGCTGCGATGGAGCCAAAAGTACAGAGGAGCGTCGGCAGTTCACAAGCAAAGCTGGTCTCCTTTTCCCTCGTCTTTACCCTGCTCCCAGCCCTGTTAGCCCTGATGCTACACTAAGACTGAGCAGGATGCTGAAACAGAGACAATGTCAACTCAATGCCGGTCATTGGGACCATGAATGAACACAGATTTTTTTATACAGATTTTTTATACGAGCATGGACAGTGCTGTGAGTGTGCGTTTGCGTGTTTATTTGTGTGAATGTGGAACGTGGATCGTTCCAAAGAAGAGGACCTTTTTTATTAGCTTATAACGAGGATGGAAATTCTCCTTTATGATCGTTTAAGATGCACTCTTTTTTTAAAGTCATTACGAACAAAACTTCAAGCAAACCGATAAAATACTTTGTGGATGATTATCAATGTGAAAAGGACAAGAGGAATACATTGTATTCATTATCCCGTGTTTTCAACTTTGGTACAAATTTGTATTGTGCTCCCCATCTCCAAATGTTAGTCATTTTTATTCCTCTACATGTAGAGAAGTTATTAAGTCTGTGTATTGCAAATGTTGTCCTCAACTTCCAGGACTGTAGGATTTTTGTCATGTTGTTGTGTAGCACTCAGCTCCCTATTGTTCCATCTGAAGTCTGTTTTCTCTTTCAAGTCTGTCAAAACACCACTGTGAGATCCACACGGATACAAAAGCAGTCAATCTGGTTTAGCTGAACTCCACTGAAAGGATCTGATTTCACACAATCTTTCAGTTCAGCTATAAGACAACACGGGCTCATGGGTCATTAAACACTAAAGTAACATAATACATTTAATGAAGTGTTTGATTTGATTAGAAGAAATGCACCAGAATCAATTAGGATCCTAAAAATATGTATTATTTTTTGTGTCCCAAGTCTTTACTAGTCGATTACATGTTCTCATTAGGTAGAGAGCCACTGATCAGCAGACAAATATATGAAGATACATTTGAAAACAAACATGGGATTCAGGGAGCTGAGCATCTTCAGTATAGGTTATTCACTCATTTCTACATGGTACACTGGCTGATGTGCAGATGTGTTTCCATTTGCACATAGTCAAACCTCAAACTGAAGGGACTTCCCAGATTACATTTACAGTTGTTTGTTTTCTTGTTAATCATGCTTCATTTTGTAACGGTATATATGTGAATATGTACATAGAGAAAACTATAAGAAACTGTTTTAACATGTGAAAATATCTTAAGTGAAATAAAAAAACGTGACGTAATTATAGTTTCTTTGTTTTTCATTAGCACCAGTGGTATTTATGTTGGGTCTTAAAATCCCGCTGACATCATTGTTATGAATGACACAATATTTTGGTACCGATAAAATCTCTCCTCTACATTTCCAGGTCTTTCCCAACCTCAATTCTCATCCCCCCTTTTCTCTGCCCTCTCCCACCTTTCATCCCTGGGTACACAACTTGCCCTGGCTTAGATTTCACAGTCTGAAAACCAAACATGAGTGGGGTACGATGAAGGAGTGGGTATACAGGATAGTGCAGCCAGAGAGGCCCACGAGCAAACTGACAACAGGGTGTGAAGGTGTCACTCTTGCCTCCTTGTTTACACTATTTTTTTCCCTCCTTTTTTCCCCTTTCTTGTACTGCTCTCTACACACTCTTGGATCTACACAGCGGTATGTTGGAATGAAGAGGAGCACAGTGCACTGACCTTCATACCTGCAAACCTCAGAGCTGACTGAAAACTGCCAAAAGTCACTGTCCCCTGTAAAACCACGCAAAATACACATTCAAATCCAGGAGTTAAACTGAGTTGTTGATATTTCTATACTCACGTCATAGTTTAAATTCACCGCAGATGATCACACAGCCTCTGAAATCTAACATTGATGTAATTGTATAGTTCTGTGCAGGTTAAAGCAGGAATTTCACTGCCCGATGAAACACACCAAACATTTTGGTTTTCACAGTACTGTCTCAATAATGTTTCATGATGTCATACAGCAATGTGCAGAGATTATGAAATGCAAACAGACTGTAACCCTAAGATGAACAAAAGTAAACAGTACAAGCCTCACAAATAAAAAACACCATCAAACTGGAGACAAAGAAGTAGCAACAATCCCTCGAATCAGAAATGTGTATATTTTCATACTTTTACGTTAATGTTGTATGTCAAATCTTAATTGGCACAATGTCTAACCACAGCAATCAGATGTTGCAGAAAATAAGAAATAATTCAGTATTTCCCTCTGCATAGGCGGACCAAAAGTAAAATACAATGAAATGCACTTCAAGTTGTACTTAAGAAAGATATTGGCAAATATACAGTTAGTTCTTCTAGAAAGCAAGAAACCACGTGTACTTAGGAAACATATTGAGATATTTCTACACAAAGTATAGACAAGACAAAGGGTCCATTTAGGAAAGAGCTTTAGATATTGCAATTACAGTCTATATTTTATTTACAATTTAATAACAGGAACCAGAGACAATAGTGCATCAATGTAGAAATGACAATAATCATTATAGGATAAAGTGAAAAATAAAATGTCAGATGCAAACTCTTTCTGTTAAAGCTAAAATAAAAATAAAGTGAAGAAGGGAACATTATACATTAAAGGTCAAGTTTGAGAGATTGTTAAAAATTGTCCTTTTTTAAACTCACCCACTTCTGCAGCTATGATGCTCGGCCTGAGTCGTCTGATCGAAAGGCCAATGGTTGTGGGGGAACAGAGGTAATTCTGGTAGTCCTGCATTTACAACACGCTGAGGTCAAAATCCATCAGCAGGATCAGTGAACCTTCAAAATTCTAATATCTGTCAAGTAATGATTTATTGCTGATCATATACACATATTCCTTAAAATGGTTTGGATTCGGTGAATATTACATGATTAATCTCAGTGTAGTTATATTTTATTATTTTTGACCAATTTAATTTCCTAATCCAAAATCTGAAGTGAAAAGTGTTTTTGGTGAATTGCATCGCTAATAAAACCATTATCCACTACAG
The DNA here is from genome assembly GCF_902827165.1 of Trematomus bernacchii. Taxonomy (NCBI): domain Eukaryota; kingdom Metazoa; phylum Chordata; class Actinopteri; order Perciformes; family Nototheniidae; genus Trematomus; species Trematomus bernacchii. The sequence goes on along the minus strand of NW_022987582.1, from coordinate 1,686,567 downwards.
GAAATCACCAAAATCATGCAAAAGTATATTTCTTCAAAGTATAAATATAGGATACAATTATTGTGTAAAGCTATTTCACTTCACTGAATGAAGTTATTGAATATTTTTGCAGTATTTATTTTCGGTGTTGCACTTTGTAGACGGTCCCTGAGCACTCGTCCCCAGTCCTGCTTCAGTAGAGATCAATGCAAGTTGTACAGCTCGAAGGACAGCCCGTATTAGCTTAGCCTTATTACTGTTTTAAAGAGACGTGGTTTGTGTTTTAAGAAGGTTTTGTTCTTTGATCGGTAAAGTTTGAATCCGTCTTTCTAACTTACTTCTACCGACTACTTTTTTCAACGTCATGACGACGCGTGTGCAAATGACATCGTTTCAACATCCTATTGGAGCAACCCTTCCCACATGCTTCATCGCACAGCCAATCAGAGCGCAGAAACACTGAGCACACTGATTGCAAACACGGAAATACACAGTGAGATAAGCAGATCGTCCGCGTAGTTATATTCTATCTTTTATTGCAACCAATTTAAGCACTAGTTAATAAAAGCATACCTTGCTCGTAAAACACACAACCAGGTAGACTGTTAGAGTCTTTTTCTCTCCTTCTATGGATTTAATGCCGCTTCTGTCATGGGCCTGCATCGTGTTTACAGTCGGGATGTTCTCGACTGGACTGTAAGTTAAATTGCTGACTAATGTAATCTTGTATAGCACATTTTCCATTCTCGTGTTTATGCTACTTTATTGGTTTGAAGGACACATTAGTGCATTAAAAATAATTGTTTGAACCCATGTTATCCACAGTGGTGTTAACTTGTAAAATAAACGTTACTCTGTCTCTCTGTCTCTCTGTCTCTCTGTCTCTGCCTACGTCTGTGCGTGTATTTAGGACCGACCTGAAGAAGATGAGAGAAACCAAGAGTGCAGACAACATCCAGTTTCTACCTTTCCTTTTCACATGTCTTAAGTGAGTGTGTGTGTGCGTGTATGTGTATGTATATGTGAGTGTGTGTGTAGTATTGTTGTCCTGCTGTCCCGGTCATCACATCTGATGCCCATCATGTTTCCACAGTAACCTGGGCTGGTTGTATTATGGGCTTCTGAAGAAAGATCAGACGATTGTCTTCGTCAACGTTATCGGAGCTCTTCTCCAGATCCTCTACATTATCGTGTACCTCCACTACACAACACAAAAGGTGAGCCAATAAGGGTAGACGGATGCCACTCAGTGCGGTTCCAACTATTATTAAATTGGCACAATCCTGTCTCACATCAACTCTGTGTTTTTTGTGTGTTCATGTCAGAGGCTGGTGACGTCCCAGACTGTAGCAGCAGGGACGGTGCTGGCGTGCGGTTGGTTCTACTTCACCATGTTTCTTCCTGAAGGAGACTCTCAGCTCAGCCAGCTCGGCCTCACCTGCAGCGTGATCACTGTCAGCATGTACATGTCCCCACTCACTGACCTGGTACATGCTCACACGCATTACAAACAAACACAACACGCACAGTGAATGCTCACAGTCAAATGAAGATATGAGGAGATTAAAAAGTATCCTATTTTTAGAAATATGCAATACCCACTGGTGGTCATTTACAGAAATACTTTATTTAGGTAAAATGTTGAGGTAATTGTCCTTTACTTAAGTATTTCCATTTTCTGATTATGTATACGTCTCCTCTTCTACATTTCATAGGCACATATTTTACTTTTTACTCCATTAAGGGCATAAAAATAAGGGTAGACTTAAATGTTCACTGGAGGAAGGGTATATATATATGTATATATATATATATATATATATATATATATAAACTAATTAAAATTAGCTTCACCTTCGGCAGCTGCAACCTTAAAGTAGAGAACACTTTAATAGATCAATTATTGCATTCCAGTAAGATGATGTATCACTCTGAAATGGTCCATTCTGCATCATCAAGATTTGTACTTATGGTGCTTTAAGTATATTTTGGTGACAATACTTTTGTACTATTCGATGATAATGCTACTTTTAGTCAAATGTTTGAGTAGACCTACTTTCACCTCTGCTACCAATATGCAAAGTATCACAGGGACAGACAGTTGCCCGATAAATACACTTTCAAATCTTCCGTCTTTTGAACAAAATCTATAAAATGCCAAGATGAAAATGTAATGCTGCTAAGTTTTTTTTTATCACTCTTAATTGCTTGTTCTGTTGTGCAAATCTAGAAAGTATAAATAATCACTTAATACTTTATCAACAAACCAGTTATGATATACATACATAGGATTGCTCTTCATGTAGTGAAAAAGCAAACAAGATAGTCTTTTGATTTGATCATATGCGTTCCCTTATTAGTGTCATATCTTGTTTGGATGGCACTCTTTTTTTAATTATAATAACTCTATGAGTTATTTATCAAAATTATGTTGAAAGAGTTTAAGAAATGAGCTTAGTGAATTATTGCACAGCCCAAAGTGTAGGCAGTCATTCATGTTACTAGTAAATTCTGTGTTTCCGCCCCTTAAAACCTGTCAAATGACAGCTGGTTTCATGTCTAAGTGTAGCTTTAGGTGGATTTATGTTGTTCCTGTACAGGAGCGCTAATGATGAAATAGAGAAAAGTGGCGCCCAGGGCTTTATAATGATTCTACTGTACAAAGTTTACATATTTTACCTCCAAAGAGATGAAACCGTCACTGAAAAAGAATGCATCCTGTGAAACCTGCAAATTAAGTTTTTAGGCAGGATGTTATTCTTAACCACTTAGTGTGTTCTTAAAGTGTTTTTGTATGTGTCACAGTGCATACACAATTAACAATATTCACTTCAACAACACAACTGTAAAAAACACATGTAGTTTTATTTTTTTACCATGTACCTATACTGAACCTCTGCACAGACAACAGGCAGCATCTGTCCATATCAGTGTCTAAGTATCTGACCTCTTTCAGGTAAACTCTACTTATATATATATTATACTTAGATATTTACCAGTGAAGGGATAAGTCCCCTGAGGCCTGTACTACGAAGCCAGATTTTCCTAACCTGGATATGTTTGAGTTAGCCGGTTGGCCCAATCCAAAACATACGCGCTCTGGCTAAACTGTACTACGACGCTGGTTATCAAGTGGATCGCTCAAGCCAGCCGTGTCCTATCTAGTTAGGTGCGCGTTCACATGAAAGGGGTGGTATTTGGAGCATTCGACCAATCTCAAACATGGACAAGCGTACTGACAGCGCAGCGTCATACTTCCTGAATGAAAAGTGAACTTTAATATTAGTCAAATATGAAGAAGTTAAACTTTAAACATCCATGACTTAAACACTTTATCCAGGATAAAAGCCACATAGCTGCACCTGCAAGGTGAATACAGCTGGTAAAAGAAAAAGCGTTTGAATGCGTACATTAACAGGTTTATGAAATCACTGCCCCGTCCAAGACACGAGTGGATCTGACTTTAATTAGGAGAATTTGACTCGAGTGTTTCGTCAACTTAATGTGTTGCTTAAAATAATACTTCTGCATACAGTATGTGACACTGTGAGTGTTGCACGGCCAGATACGGCTCAAGAAGCTGACTCAAATATATGATACATTATGATGTGATATGATATGAATGATAATGGGACACATCGACGTCTGCACTCACAGTGCCGCGGACTGTACTTAATGTTACTCTGATCCGGTTACTTATGTTGTGGCAGATATTTAAGTAAGCTTTCTTAACGCTAATATTATAATAGTCAGATTGCTCTGAAGATGGGAGGGGATATTCTATTAATTTTCACGTTCACACAGTCAGTTGATTTTGGCCGGCCGTCTTTCCTGCAACGGCAGTTTTTCTGTATTTCCTCTATCCTGTAATATGAATTGATCGCTTTAAACTCCGCACACGGAGTTCTGATTGGTCAGCAGGCGGTGCTTTCACTGAGTTGATCTCTTAGCCTGCAACCTAACCTCCTCCCGAGGAGGTTAGCCGCTCAGCATAAGTTACCATGGAGATCTAGCCCGCTAAAAAGAGAACCAGCGTCGTAGGACCGGAAAGCCCGAGTTTTCCCTGAAGTCAGCCGGCTAAGCGAAAATCCAGCTTCGTAGTACAGGCCTCTGGTCTCTCTCTTTCCTTTGTCTCGTTGTGTCATCTTGTCGCTCCGTCCACTATCCTGTTTGTCTCCTTCCCTCCATCTGCTTCAGAGCACTGAATGACCCTCAGTCAGTTTCCTGCCTTTCTTTTTCTCATCTGCGTCTTCCTGTTATTCTCTGTCTCTATCTGTTTGGGCCTTATCCCCTCGGTTACATTATGGTGTCTCCTTACATCGTACATAATCTTTTTGTTTGCTCTTATTAGCCCCTGTTTGTCACTGCGAATCATATCTTTCACATTACAGAGTTATTTGATCAATATAAAACACTTTAATTACAGCAACTGTAACGTTTTTATTTGTTAAGTTATTGTTATCTCTTTCCCACCTCCCTTTCAGGTAGAGATAGTGCGTAGTCGTGATGTTCAGCGCTTGTCCTTCCCTCTGACTGTCGCCACCTTCTTCACTTCAACCTCCTGGGTCCTGTACGGCCTCCAGCTACACGACCAATATATTTGGGTATGACACAGTGAATATGCACACAAATCACACCTGGTAACACACCTTTTAAAACTGAAATTAAATGTAAGTCAAATGAAAGCTATGGTTTCCTAAATGTTCTTCCTGTTTGTGTTCATTGCAGGTTCCAAACACGCCTGGGATCTTCACCAGCCTCATCAGATTGTATCTATTTTGGAGATTTGCGGCTGTCAATCAAAGCTCACCTGCTTATAGGTCCATGTAGAGATGAGAAAATGAGGGGGGGAAGTAATAAAAACGAAAAATATCTGTTTACTCCATGAAGTGCTGCAGCGAAGACCCCTGCCCATCACCTGTCTTGTACTTTTAATCATACAGAGAGATATTAACTGTTAATGGGTGAGCACTGTTGAAGTGGAGACAGTTTTGTGTGTTCGTTACCTTTTTGGGGAGGTGTTCACAAATAATGATGTGATGGTCTGGTTCAACAGTTTTTTGTCTGCAACTATTTGTTAATCATGTCTCCTTCAAGTGCCTTATGTGAGATCCTGTTTGCCATTAAATATGAATGGCATTTACTGATCTCCCAACATGCCAGGAGACTTGCAATCTGTTCCCAATCCGGTGAATGTGACTCACCTCCTACTAGCCAAAGATGTGGAGTTGAAACTTGCTGGCTGCTATTTTAATATCATATTGTGCTCTGTTCCCTGGTACTCATGTATGGAATAATATAGTATATTAATATTATTCCCTGGTGATGCAATGAAGGTTTCATATCCTTTTAGATTCGGTACTCTCGCTTTTGTATCCTGGTGCAGACACATATATTGAGTTATCAGTAGCAGTAAGTTATATTTGTTATTTCTATTATATATTTCATGTCAGAGTCTTTCTGTTACATAATGTGTATGTTGGATTATGTCCACGACAAAATATTGTCTACTTTTATTGGTAATGCTATTTTTATAAGCTATTTGTATATGAGATTACAAATACAGTAAAAAAATAAATAACACCATAGTGTTTGTTTAAAAGAATGAATAATGTTTATTTCTCTCGTGGCTGACTGTCGTGGGTAATGGAGTCTTGCTTGTCTCCTCATTATAATCTGTAATATGGACATGTTATGCAAATGAAACAGCCGGTTGTCAGCGCTGATTCACACTTCTAAAGTTTGTAAGATCTTTAAATGGTGCCATGTTAATACATTTTTACCTAAACTATCAATGACTTTTGTTTCCTATTGCTTGTTTAGTTGTGAACATGAATGTTATTTTGGCCCAGCAAAGTGAGAAAGCTGCACTTGACCCTTTGAAGTAGGAAGATTTGTGCTGTTGGTTTTGTTTTGAACGCAGTAATGAGCTTATACATGCAGATGTGTGGAGATAAGCGTGTGTGTGTGTGTGTGTGAGAGAGAGAGAGAGAGAGAGAGAGAGAGAGAGAGAGATTGGTGGTTGTTGAACAAGAAGAGACAAAAGCCTGTTTGATGGTGCAGCAGTGTGAATGAGCTTGTTTGTGTGAGTATGTTGATACAGAGAGGGCAGTGGTGGGAAAGGCCATGCCAGAGGTTCTCATCGTGTGTGTGTGTGTGTGTGTGTGTGTGTGTGTGTGACATTGGCCTCTCTTCCTGAGCCCAAAGAGCCTGCCCCTGACAGAGAACACAGACACAACACTGTATTGTGCTGGAGTTGAGTGTTATGTAGAAGAACTAGGCTAAACGTCCTGGAAGTTGGAGATAAATGAGCTAGAGTTGAAAGAGAAAACAAGAAAAAAAGGGGGGAAACTTTTGAGCAGACGATGAGGAAGTAGAAGGGAAGAATGTGTAAATGAGACAGCGGTAGAAACGGTAAAACCTGGGACAAGAAGAAAATAATATCCAGGAGAAATATAGGTTTGGCTTTTTGTATTGTTCTGGTGTAACATGACAGAAGTTTATTTAAACAAAAGACTACAGTCATGCTAGTGGTTAGCTGGGCTAGGCTGTATTTAAGGTACAATTATGATGTGAGCTAAATACTAGCAACAACATAATTCTCAGCAGGTCAATGCTAACATGCTGTTGTGGTTAAATGTTTACAATGTTGACTGCTGGAATTGAGCATGTTAGCATGCTGACATACTAATTGGCACTTAGCAAAAGGTGAAGCTGATGGTAATGTCATGAGCTTATCAAGTGTTCGATCATAAACAACAATATTGAACACATTTCAATGTTGACTTGATAAAGGATCTGGATTAAATGTCAGAAATAAACAGGTGAACAGAATACAGGTCATCCTGAGACAGACCACATTTTTCTTTTAATTCATGAACATTTGTCAATACATTTCCCTTTTGGTGGAACTCGAGTAAAGTCAGAGGATCCCCAAAGTCAGTAGAATACGTCCTCTGTGTGTTTAACAATCCAACCAGTAAACTAGGTGTTCACTAGATGTAGATATGTCACTGGATAAGGGAATTTTATGGATTTGGCTTGTTCTCTTGTAAAAAATATGATCAAAGTTGTATTTATTTTTTGTTAAAGTAAAGAATGGGAATAGCACAGTGCACATGAGTGACTCATTAGGTCTGATAAAGTGGATGCCTTGTAAATAGACATTAGTCTTATATGAGGAAAGACTAAATTGGGGGAAGTTTAGCGGTAAGAAAATAAAAATTATTGAATCATGAGTCCAGGACAAGATAAGGGAGTATTGGGTGTTGTCCATTATTTTACTGAAAGAGACAGACATGAATAGGGTTGGAGGGACAATGCATGGAGTCAGATAGACTGGCCGGACACACCCATCATTCCCAACTATGGTTTGTAAAGAGACAACGTGTTAAATGCTAAGCAGGAAATCAAAGCACGGTCCTTACCCTGATGTGTACACATCTTTGTTCATCAGCCAAATAGTAACATCGGGCCAGTGTTTTGTACATGAGTCTGTGTGGAGGAGTAGGGGGTGAGGGGGGTGGTCAATCAGCCGAACAATGAGTTCAACTCACAAACAGGATCCCTCTGTTTCCTGAAGTAGAGACTGTCTCCTCAAACAGCACACACTGACTCTTGTACTTCTGCACACATCCCTAAAGGCTGTGTATGTACACTACGTTGTCTCTTACAGACACACCCACAATCTCTCCCCCACAAACACCATGTGTGCATTCAGATGTCTATTTGTGCTCATTATGGGCAAATTCTGATCTATGGGTTTTGTTTCCTCCGTAATTACAGACAACAAAGTCTCTGCTAACGTGCAGTCTGCAGACAGTGTGCATACTCAGCATATAAACACACAGGATACACACAGCACTCTTGGGGGCAGTCAGCAGCCTGTGCACTTTCTACCATCAGTAAAAACACACCTGTCCCAGCTGCTGTTTACGAAGAGAACAAGAGGGAAAGAAGGAATGTGCTTCCCTCAGTTTTCCTGTCAGACCCTCACCCTTCCCAGCCATTCCCATTGCTCCTCCTCTCTTCAATGTCTTATCTAATTATTCCCTTGGTCAGCTCCTGTTCTCGAACACTGTCATATCTTTTATTTATCTATATTTCCTAAATCATATCTCTTCTCATATCTTCTTTTACCCTCTCGTTCTCTCTATCAGATTCCCCTTTTAACTTTCATTCCTCTCAAATGACTCGGTGGCCCCTCCATTCTTCTCCTACACTTGTGAAATAGTCACACATCATGTTTGTACTCAGATCATCTGCAGTGATGATCAGGTCTGTCTTGTGAACCTGTCAGCCAGTCTGAGATGGATGTAGATTCAATAAGCAGAGCACAAGCTTTCTCAAGCAGGAACTATTTCAATTCAAGTCCCCAATAAACATTCACACTGAAGCTTTCTCTAAGGCCTTTTTACCGGTGTACATGTCTGTGCAGGCACCACCTTGTTTGTAAAAGCAGTTGCTGCTGTAGCTATATTTATGTGCAGTGTAGCAAGTTGTTTTCTATTCCCAGTTTTACCAGCTCTCCCATCTTAGTTTACAGCATGTTCCCCTTCAGAGCCTGGTGGTTGCACAGCTGACATGCACACTAACACACACCTTTTTTTTAATACACACAACAATTTCAAACATGTGACTTTTCAGCTCTTTTACTATTAACAGTTGTTGCTGTTAGACCTTTGCTCTGTACGGAAATAGATTTAAAGGCAGCCCTCCGGTGTGTCCTAAGTAGTATATTGTGTGGTTCAGTATGTCCTGTCTCTGTCTTCTATTCCTCCTCCTTCCTCTTCTTCCTCCTCCCTCTGCGTCTGCCGCCCTTCAGAATGGGAACAGTGAGTGGAGTGATATGTGGACAGCTAGTAATTAAGCTGTCAGAGACGGGCTATGGACCAAAACACTGTCAGCACGGATGAACATACACATTTCACCTTTGATATAAATCATTTGTCAGGTATCCTCCTATCAGCGGTTCAATAACTGCGCTTGGCACTACTGGACGCAACAACAGCATTGAATGTTACAAGCTCCAAGTTTCATTTAACTGGCTTCAAAAGTTATATTTGCATTCAAATCACAAACTTCTTCTTACTCTTGTTGTGTGCTATAAATCATGTTGTACTTGCATAATGAAAACAGTCACAAAGCAGGTTACAGTTTCCAAAAATATAGTTAACCATCAAAGCTAACAGGTGGTTCCGAATGGTTAAGGACTTTATGGAAAGTTAATGTCTTTCCAGTCTAAAAATGACACACACACTCACCCATAAATACTCACGAAGCCTGAGGGGATTTGGTCCTGTCTGAGCATGCTTTTTACTTTGGCATCCATCCAAAACACACACATGCTGCAGATTTGTGTTTGTATGTTTTTGAGTGGCAACTATGTAAGGTGGAGGTGCAGTGACACACAGAAATGTGTTTGGTGTTGCAACCTCCACAAGCCTCAGTGAGCGGTGGAGATCCATTTTGTTTGACGGTTGTACTGACAGAAAAAGTGTAGACCATAGTTGGAACTTGTACATTGACTTGGGGGATGAAATGTTGTGGAGAAGTGAGTGTCTGGGTGTGTGTGCAGAACACACATGTCCACTGTGATGTGCAGAGGTGCTGAGGAAAGACAGGAGACACAGCTGTTCAGGGGACTTGGAGTCTGTGCTTCTTGCATTAGCAAACATTTTTGCAGCTTCCTGCACTGTATGCACATTTAAAAGTTTGCTACATCTCATTGTGTGTGGGACTTATTCTGCATGGCAGCATTTTGGCTTCATTTCACTCGAACACATACAAAAAACATTGTTGGCTATTCAAATATAGTGGTTTAATCCCAGGTAATGACTTAAAACAGACAATCTCAGCCAGTGACAGTAGATTTTCCATTACAAAATTACATATAAATGTTCATGGTAGATATATGAAATATATTGAAGCAGCATAGGTAAAAATAACTTTATTTCACTATCATCTGTATTCTTCTGAAGCACCAGGTTTTCCCCGTTATTGGTAGCCTACATACTGTACTTTATTTGCTTATTCATCTTATCTTCTGACCATCTTGTTCATCATTAGAAAATATATAAACACATCGATTGAATCATCTTACAAGGACCATGGCATTACACAACATACTTCATGTTGGGTGAAACTGAAGTCAACACGCTTGCGTGCAAACACTGGCTTAACTTTTATAGGGAGGAGTCTTGTCAGGTAAACAAGTGTAAACTAAACTGAGCTGTAGCTAAGTAATGATGCAACCACCAAAACCCTGAGGAGTTGGATTTAGGACTAAAGAGAGGGAACACAAATGTTTTATTTTGATTGGCACATCTTGGGGTTTGAGAGTAAAATCAGGGTCCAATATGGAGTTAATGTCGTTTTTGTTCTACAGTATAGGAGGTGCTATGGTATGTCAATGCTTTCACGTGGCTGTAAATGCAATATACATGGAGCGTGATTATATGACCCTCCCCAAGTTCATTTTCTCAATAGACAGATGAAAATGAACAGAAGCACCAAGCACGTGTACATAGAAATGAATGCTGAGTGATATAGCCTACATTGTCAGATACCCATATAAATAGGTAGCCTACATATAATAGTGGAAAGAGGAACGAGGGGAGTGAGATAAATATTCATCCAGGTGTGACACAATGAATAGCAAGGATTAGCCCAGAGGAAACAAACAGAAGCCGAGTGTCTTAATTTATATCTGACCTGTCATCACAAATGTGTGACCAGACAAGTCGGTGTTGACACATCATGCGTGATGCACCTGTTGCTGACTAACCTTTTTCCACACAACACACGGGAAACCGACAAAGCACAAACAATGTCGCCCCCTGATGGTTCATGTTTATTATTGCATACTCCTTTAGCAGAAAGTGTATTCTTCCAGAGCTCCAACACTAGTGTGATTGCAACAGCTCCTTTGGTGATGTTAAAAGACAATACGAAATCGCACAATACAACCATTGTGCTGTTACACAATCCCTATACTGAACTCTTTCACCCTGTTGCTATGTGTCACTCTGTCTGGGTGAAAATAGCCTGTTATGACTATGTTCTTCTACTACCAGTCCAACTGGCTCACCTACCTTCGTGCTGCAGTCGTTCTGTATCAGGTGTCCGGAGGCGTTTGTTGGCCTTGTACAAAATAGGTTGATTAAATTTAAACCCTGTGGCACAAAAGATCCACTTAACCTGTTCATGCAGATCTGGCACACTTGAGTGATTAGGGGCACGCTTGCTCTTACACGCAGGCATGCCCACACACTCTTACAGTTTTTCCATGACATTTAAACAAGGAGAGTCTGTTTTCATTAATCTGTTCTCTAATACGCTGTTTACAGTCAATACAAATCTGACAGCTTTATAGCTTGTGGCAATTAAACTAACTGTTGCATTCGACCAAAAACATGTTTGTCATTTCGGCTGTAGGGCAGGAACTGTGACAGGTGATGACAGAAACAAAATGTTAAAACCAAGAAAGTACTTTGTGAATCAAATTAAAAGCCTGTAAAAATTACAAAACAGGAAGACATTAGGTTTTTAGGGTAAGAAATTAAAGGTTTCTGTCGGAACTGTATCATGGAAAAATACTTTTGAGTGATATTAATTAGAAAAGAGAGGATTGCTACTGTATAAAAGACAGGTCCTTTATGAAACAAAGCGACTCTGTATAAGAGATATCAGTCATTTATTGTTTTTCTTATGATATGATAGAAACATTCGGCCAGCCAAGGCTTAATCTAAATGAAGAGATTCTGATTTCTGGGATGCTACAGTCGTACAAGTGCTGTGCTGTAACACAAGTCTAGACCCCACGTCACGTCACGTCACGTCACGTCACGTCACGTCACGTCACGTCACGTCACGTCACGTCACGTCACGTCACGTCACGTCACGTCACGTCACGTCACGTCACGTCACGTCACGTCACGTCACGTCACGTCACGTCACGTCACGTCACCACACACACACACACACACACACACACACACACACACACACACACACACACACACACACACACACACACACACACACACACACACACACACACACACACACACACACACACACACACACACACACACCACACACCACACACACACACACACACACACACACACACACACACACACCACACACCACACACACACACACGACACACACACACACACACACACACACACACACACACACACACACACAGCACACACACACACACACACACACACACACACACACACACACACACACACACCACACACACACACACACACACACACACACACACACACACACACACACACACACACACACACACACACACACACACACACACACACACACACACACACACACACACACACACACACACACACACACACACACACACACACACACACACACACACACACAACACACACACAAATCATAATGTATATGAAAATACAGTCTAAGCCAGTTGATTTTTAAATATTACAATAAAGACAATCTCCTGCACTGAAATGATACATAACTGGGCTTTTACATTCTCCAAAAATACATCTTGAGCAGCTAGAGTATAAGTAATAATATGCTAATGTCAACTACAGTAGCAAAAACAAAGCTATAGAAAAACATTTTGAAGTCATTCAGAGCTCATAAAATAGACCTCTTTCATCAGCCTACTTTATCCATCCATTTCTATTAAAATCACATCAAGCAAACAGCACACTTTAATACTGGACAGTAGGCCATGTGCATTGTCAAAATCTGAAACACGGAAAGTATTCACGTTATGAAGTCGGACAGCATTTTGAGAACATTATTCTTCAGAACCTTTTTGTTAGTGTAGCATCTCTTCTGAGAACATTGAGGCAACTGTGAGCGTGTTTATTGAAATGCCACACATATCCACTTTGAAATGCAAAACAACAACTTCATAAAATTCCACCTAGGACTTTTCAGATTGTGAGACATGACATAATGACGTGAGCCTCCAGAACATTACAATTTAACTACCGCAGTAAATTCACAATCTCTTATTCTGGATTATATACACACTGTTAACACTTTGTTGAGGCTACATAAAACAATCAAGTTATAAAATTAGACATACAGTACATCTGAGGTGCTTTTACGAGGCTTCATTTATCTGTATATATGCCAGTAAGGAATCCTAGTTACACTTGCATGCAACATTTTCGTCCAGTCATTCTGGAAAATATGAAGACGTGTAAAAAAGGGCAGATTTTTTTCTTATGCTGCAAACAGATAAACCTTTTTTAAAGGGGATTACTTCACCCTATCAACATAACTCTGCATAGTCTACAATCACTTCAAAGTCCATAGGAGCATGACAAGATTGAGAATAAAGAAAGCAGGAAAACCAAATAACCAAAAGTCAGACTTGATATTCAGGCCAAGTGCAAAAGCAAAAGAACATCTGATATTTAGATAAAGATCTCAAGGCAATTAGTTCTGAACTCAGATGAAGTGGTGAATAAAAACCACCTTTAGCTCTACAGACATCAGAAAAACTGAGTGAACTGTGCACATAAACTGCCCTCACCACTATTTATTTGCTGAGATTTGTTGCACGTGTTTGGATAGTTACCCTGCGTGGTGGCGGCTCTTCGACGCTCCGGTTTGCCACGAGGTCCTGCAGCTGCAGGGCTCCCCCGCCGATGAAGCAGAAGGCTGGACACACAGGAGAGGAACAGTCCATGTGCGCCTCCCACAGGATCCGCAACGAGTGGGCATCGTAGAAAGTGACACGTCCTTTGTCACAGTCCAGACACACTCCCAGTCGGGGTGGCAGGGGAGCAGTGTGAGGGTGAGGTAGGTTATTATGGTTGCTACTATGGGAGTGCACTCCCCCCAGGCTATGGCTGTCCCCCTGGGTATGAGTGTGACCGTGTCCTTGAGGAAGCAGGATTTTGCCCATTCCTATTGTGAGGAAGCAGTAGGGAGGAGAGTCCTGGCCGTCCTCTGCCCCACTGTCATGGCCACTGTCTGGGTCACAGCTTTCGGGAGGCAGAGGGAAGGAAAACATTAGGCTGGATATGTAAAATAATGTAAAGTACACCTTAATTCTAGCTTTACACCTCATTGACAATTCAACACCTTTTTTTAGATTTTTCCAACGAAAAAAAATGACCCTACTCCTACTAGAGATCGGTTGGAACCACTGTATTCTTAGGGAGTTAAAAAGTAATATATTTTTGAGTATACACTATTAGTTTTACTAAGAGTATGTATTGTTCATTAGTAAGGGAACTACTTCTAGTATGTATGTATGTATGTATATATCTAGAAAGTTCAGAATTCTGGCTGCAAAACATATAGATGGATAGGAGTGTTATACTGTCAATAGTTCTTCCAATTGATGGGACAGAGGTCCATTCTGTTTGAGTGGTATAGTGCATTATATTTGTGGTCATAAGAAATTATCTTGGTCGAAGATGTAAAGTGTAGTAATATTTAAGAGGGTAAAATGTAGTTACCGAGGGCTGGCCATGTCCTGAGGGAGATGAAACCATTCTTGTAGCTTAGCCTCCTGGCCTACTCCTACCTGCAAGACAGACGATCAGAAAGACACAGATCATTGGTCTCATCCATTTTGCATGTGTTACAAAGCTGATTACAACAACGTATTATAATACCAAACTAACTGCATCCCCCTCACCTTAACCAGGTAAGAACCAGGCTCCACAGAGCAGGCCCAGTAGTGTCTGCCTTGATTGACAGACAAGTCGCCCACTAGCAGGTCAGAAGTCAAGTGGCATGAAGTGAGTGTGCGGTCTGCGGCCTGCAGAAGGGAGAGGCCTGGCACACTGCGGGCGTACGTCTGGCCTTTACCCAAAGCCAGCCTGTCAGCGTGCAACCCCCAGCGAGAGTGCAAGGAGAAACTCAACACTGAGAGGGCGGAAGAAGAGGGATATAGGGAAGGAAACGGGGGGCAAGAGGGGGGAGAGAGGAGAGAAATGTACAGTAAGGGAGGTGTGGGAAAGGAGTCAGGAGGGAGAAGCGGTTAGATCCTGAAGCTGGGACAGGCAGGCTACAGCAGGCCTAAACGCATAACAGAATAAGAGCGCTAAAAGATTTGAAGGCAGATCAAGAGAAAAAGTTCATTCGAGAGGAAAAGTAGGACTTAGGGGCTTCTACAGCAGAAGAAAACATGAGAAACCAGGTAGGTAAGGTAGCATTCACTGACATAAATATTGTTTTAACCAATCAGATAAACCGCTTTTACGTGGAACAACAGCAACATGGAAAAATGGACCATAAAAAGAAACAATGCATAATGTATGAAAGTGCAAAATAACAGACCTGTAGCAAGAAAGACAGAAGTAGAAAGAGTCTGACTGAGATGAAACTGGAATGGACAATAAGAAAAAGAAGGGTTGGTGCAGAAGATTAAATAAAAAGACAAGGTGGGAGAAGAGGAAATAAAGAGATGGAGAGAAAATAAATAACAAGATTAGTCAATCAATTGAATGAATGGCATTACTGGAAAAATATCCAACTTAAAATGTTTCTACCACAGTTCTTTTTTTGTTACCAATGCAAAACCAACTTGTTTTATGCACTAAATAATAAATATACATTCAAATTCAAATGTCTGAGACTTTTATACTCCCACACGATACTTCTTTGTAATAAATTAGGGTCAATTGCATTGGAAACAAAGAAATTAGAATGGAAAGAGGATGAGTTTTTTGTATTGAATGAAATGTAATATTGAAAACATTGGTCATGTAAAATAATGGATTTCATATCTTACCAGGTGCTGGTGGAGTGTGGAGGTAAACCTCTTCACTGTACTCTCCAAACCCGGCCTTGTTGCAGCCTCTCACCCTGAGCACATACACACTGTCCATCTGCAGCTGATCAACCACAGCGTTGGTCCCTCTCACTTCGTCCAGACGCAGCCACGATGTCGCAGCGTTGGGGGATCTGGTGCCACCCCACGTCGCTGCTGCTCCCCCCGCTCGCCGCTGGTATTCGACAGAGAAGTGCCAAGCCGGGGCCGAGTCCTGAGGGAGGCGCCAGCACAAAAACAGCTGATCGTAAGCAAGTGTCTTCTGAGTGTCGATGACTGGAGCCAGTGGGGCTGTGGAGAAGACAAAACAACAGAGGCAGGTTAAGTCATTTGCAGTAATTTCAGTATACTTTAACACAGTGCATATCAGAGGAACAAAGGTGCCCACCATGTATGAAATCCAAGCTGTGGATGAGTTTAACCTCTTTGGACGTGTCCAGATGAAAGTGTCTGAAGGAGGGATCAGCTGAGAGAGTGAAACATTGAAGGTTTTCTATGGCCTTCCCTAACCTGGAGAGTGAGAGACACACAGATGTCAGATAACCATATCTTACCAATTCATTCCTCTTAAATGTAGGATTCAGCGGACTGTGTGTTTTACCTGCTGTGAGTGACTCTGGCAGCCTGTACAAAGCAAGGTTGATCGGTCTCCTTGAGCAGCTCCTGTGTGTAGGCCATCAGGCCTGCATGCTCCAGCAGGCCCCTCCTCTCTGACACCTGGGAAGACAGGGCTTCCCCCTTCCTGCAGCGGGACCCCTCCAGGGCCAGGGCCAAAGCCCCCTGACGCTCCGAGATGGCCGCCCCCAACTCTCTGATACAGTGGGTCAGCTGATGCAGGGCCACTGAGCTGTTCGCCTGGAGAGAGACAGAGAGGGGAGAACGTGTTGAGATAAAGAGCAATGACTTGGAATGATAAACACAGAATCAATGTTGTAGCTATTGCCCGCACAAAAGTGTGTCATTGCACCAAAGTCCTAGGCCTCTAGAGGGCCAACTTATTATACCTTTAATAGTTGCAGCTGTAGTTACAGTAAACCGGCAGGATAGGCTATGAATGAATCACCATTGTTTTGAAGTACAATAAAAGAAGTAGCTTCCTCTCCACTACAGTATGTTGTTGATTGGTTCTAAACAAATATGCTATTTTGCAAGGAGACATTTCAAGCCAACATCCTACTTTCACCCCGTTATACAAAAACAACTTATTGGTTGATTGTTTAGACAACAGCACAGGATGAATCCCAAAGTTCCTGCTAGTTACATGGGATAGTCATTTTCACAGAAACGTATTGCATCAGAGTCTCTTTGGAATACACTTGCACCAACACAAAGAAAAGGGTTTCACAATAATTGGAAACGGGGTCACCTCCATCTGTTTGTTGGCAGCTTCCAGTTGAGTGATCTGACTCTGTATTGTCTCCTGGTTGGCCAGAATGAAGTTGACTTCCTTGTTAACTTTGTCCTGTAAGACCAGAAGAGAAGTTGACATTTCAAGGCTGCTAACCTCCAGATCTCAACACAGTCGAAGCAGACTCACCTTGAGGGCCTGGTAAGCCTGTGCTATGGGCAACACTTTGTGCCCATGGTGGGCACGACGGAGCTTACAAAGTGGGCACAGTAACTTCTGGCAGTTACGGCAGTACCACAGCAGTCTCTCCTGCTCATGCTCTGTGCACACCAAGACCTAGAGCACAACAAAAGGTTTAAACCACAATGACAATAGAAGGGAAGCTACTATAGTTGATCCACAAAAAACTAAAACAGACAAACCTTTGGTCGAAAGTTGTTGGTGGGTAAAATGTGTTCGTGCTGAGCTCGAGGGGTTCCCCAGGGATGGTAGAGTTTGAAACATTCGTTGCAGAAGTTGGACTTACAGTCAGCGCAGCCCTTTGTAGCCTCCAGAGACTGAGGAGGCTTACAGAAACCACACATGATGGCTATGCTGCCCAGACTCACTGTGTGCCTGTACCTAAAGGGCAGACAGGGCAACAAGGAGATAAGAACTGGGCTAAAGCAATGCTGCAGAAGAAAAAATAGAGAGCCAATAAGGAGCCTTTAAAACTAAACAAAGGGAAGATGGAGCACATCACAGTTTGACCTGCTCTCTTTTCAGTAGTTAGGATTCTAACTCTTTTTACTGCCTGACCTGGATACATCCCCAGCAGCTGCCTTGTTAGTACATCCTGTGCAGTAAAACATGCACCGTCACACTTTTCTGACCAACCCAACCACTGTCTGGGGAGGAAGCAGCTGCTCTCATCAAAATGCTGTGTGTGAAACTGGTAAAGTGCCTATCCCCTTCCCAGAACACTTTTCCAAGCAGCTCCTCTCACTATGATCTCCAACATTTTAACTGATAAGAGAAGAGGATGATTCAAATTAAAGAAGGATATGAAGAACTCTGCTTCTAAACTTCCAGAACATAACTTTGGTTCAATTGCGTGTCTTTCCATAGTTTTGTAGTACAGTACACTGCAGTTTTTGAGCTGTCCCTGCATTCTGCTCTTAGGGTAAGCCTTGAATCAGGAGGAAAGGAAAGATTCATTATTGAAACTCCTTCCAGCCAGTGATTTCCTGTCTCGTTTATTAAGCACTATCGACTAAACCCTTCCTTCGCTGCCGTTCGTTATTACCTGCAGGATTGTTACATTTCTTTTTCTTTATTTATAGTTTCTGTTAATGAGCTCATGCCGAAACATTATCATAGGATGAGATAACAACACACCACAAGTCATGTTTGTGCCAGCACCATCAGCTCTGACTACAACACCCGACTACACTCTCTCTGCTACAGTATAGATTTATGATGTTTGTGTGTAAACGAACCTCTCCACAATCCGCTCCAGTGTGAGGTTGCGGAGGCAGTCTGTCAGGCCTTTCTCTCCGAGCTCCACCTCCTGCTGACAGGAAGGACACGGGAACAACATGGGGGGAAGGGTCGTCTCTTTCCGCCTCCGCCCTGGGTATGTGCCGCACACTGAGGGAAGGACGCAGGTGTAAAGGAAGGGAGATGGTCATGGATAGATAAATAGAGGAGAAAAAAAGAGCAGAACTCAATTTTCCCTCAATGAAATACAAATAGAGCACAGTGATAAATAAATAGGTTAGCTCACTATGGAGGAAACACTGTTTAACCTATATTCAACAGACCCTTACTGCCTGCTTCACTCTCTTCCACGATGGCCATTGCTCTACATGCACTTAAATAAGTTATGAGATGAATGCATAAAGCCCTGGATGCACAGCAGGATACTTATTTGTCAGCAAGATCATCAATTAAGTCAGATTTGAACTGGTCAGTGGCATCATATCCCGGTTTGCAGTTTTTAAATGATGATGTCACTCTAATATGACTTAATACTGAGATCATTCAGTTTCATTTTCGAAGCTAATTGCATGTTAAGCTGCAAGGCCATTTAAAATGCCCATCAGTTTCCTGTACCAAACACCCATACAAGTAAACTCCTCATCCGTTCTGCACCTGTTCTGAGGACTCGTTCCAGGCGGTCGGGCGTTCTGGGTGTTGGTCTTCGTGCCTGTCGAGGGGAGCGAGTGTTGGGCGTTGAGGCCGGTGAGTTGGGCTCTGGAGGAAGGTCTGGAGGAGGGTAACCTCTTTGTACCAACACCTCTGCCGCACACAGCAGACACACACTGTGCAGGCAGGGCAGAAGGATGGGCTGCTTCACCATCTCATCACATACCGGGCAACGCAGCTCCTTTTCCATACTCTTCATGTTAGACTGGAGAGGAAATAGTCAAGAAGAGAACTGTGAGGAGTTACATCGATAAAGGCTGAGTCACTAGAGAAAATAAAGCTGGCTATTTACATTCTGCACCTCCTGCTGTGACCTGAAAAGAATGTATATGAGATATGTAGGTGTCAAGAGCGGGAAGGGGAGCAGAAGCAGATGGTTATGTAGGTGGATTTCCGATGTACAGAGCCAAAAAGGGGCAAATGTTAAGGACAAATAGCATTGCCTGATTTCAAGTGTTAGCCAACCTGCTTTGATATTCAATATTGTCAGCTAGCCTCCCCTTCCCTTTGAACCCTTAATATGTAAACTCTGGCATAGGATGCTTTGGGAGCTGACTATGAGGCGTGTTCAAGGGGAAATGTTCAACTCAAAATGAATATATCTCTCGGTTGTTGCTGCTCAGGCCTCGTTTTTTAAGTGTTGCTGGTTGTGGAGGAGGCCCTGTTCCGGTGTTAAAGCTACTAAACGCAGCATCCCGTTTCTATGACAACGCCATCATCTCTAGTTTCTGATCGTATGCGGCACTTAAGCATTTAAACTACTGCTGTTAGCAACATATTTTGTGGATTAATAATGATTAAAATATCCATGCTTTATATGGTACAAACGTTGGGCTTTGTGCATATGTTGTTGTGGCCTTGCTTTTATGTTTCCACCCACAGTGCTAGCTTTGCTGAAAATCAAACCTCTCTTTGATTGGATTATTGCCAAAATATACTGTAACGAAATAAATGCATCATATTCCTTCATTACGGACACAACCTGTGCATCCATATGGATACGAAAAGGATATATGGCTAAATGATGTGCTTTAATATTAGGACAAAAGATAGACATACTATCACATTTACACTACGCACACGTGGGTTAAATAAATAACGTAATAGAAATGAGAGTCATACTCACACTAATGCGAACCAAAGCGTCCATGATAGAGGTAAAGCTTTGTAACTCCGTTTCTGCCATGGCTGCCAGAGCTCTGCGAAACAAAAGCTAAAATGATTGTTATCTCTGGGGAAAGGCAGGTGCAGGTTGATGTCAGTCGTAGAGACGGAAAAGCCGACCCTGGGCCTCGGATGGTGAACCGGACAACAGATCTGCTGTGGCTGGTTTCAGTGCTGCTGTTGCGCACACGGTGTTTCTGTCTGTCTCAGAACCGCTCGATGAGAAATAGGATGGAAAGGTCCGATTTTAGGCTAGGCTATATCACAGCCGCAATGCACAAGGAATACACATGTTGAAATGCTATCTTATTAGTTTTAATTGACAGCAATCGCTAGTTTTAATTGAACAGGTTATATATGATGTATTATGTATTAAACGCCATTTCTCTTTATACAGTTTAAATATATAATGTTTGAAACGTTTCCGCTTCCTTCTTGTTTTCTCCCAACTACAGCAGCCCTAATACGCAGCTCAGTTTGTCAAAATAAACCTTATGGTTGCTGTTTTCGGAGGTACGTGTCTCTTAACATGTCCAAATTATGCCAAATTGTTTGTGGCCTAGTTTTCGTAGTACCGTTAGATGGCAGTGTTGTGTAAAAAAACACGAGCAGTCCTCTCTCAATTGTTGTCCGTGTCAGGAACCTTTGGAGGCTGGTCGTTGGTTAAACCGGACTGTATTTAGGAATGCACCGGATTATATCGGTTGTTGTAGCAACCGCTTTAAAGCGCAATAGCGTCGGTTCGCATCTGTGGTGTGTTGATGTATTTAGCTAAATATAAGTTGAAGTAGCGATATGTTTGTTAAAATCTATTAGTCTACGTTCAGTGGCGAGCTGTAGTGATGGTTTGCCTTTGATAAAGTTACCTTAAGTATCACACCTCAGCTAAATGCTAATGAGCAAACTAAACTAATCCTAACACTGGTTTAGCTAGGCACGTTTACATACCGGTAAATAACGTTGCATTGGTTTGCCCATCGTATTTTAGTGTAAGTTACTGGTTGTTTTATAGTTGCACCATGTCGGCTGTCAGCAGTCTCGTCCCTGCACGGTTCCTGACTCTCACAGCTCACCTTGTCATCGTTATCACAATCTTTTGGTCGAGGGTAAGTAAAGCGTTTTTTGTAAACACATTGGTTGACATTCAGATAATAGTGTTAGGTGTTTTTAATGATAACAAATACGTGTGTGTCATTAAATATCCTTTCAATTATCCACTGTTTCTCCACTTGTTTGTAAGTGTTTTCGATGCTAAGTGGTTTGAAATGTTCTTTCACAGGAAAACAACGTGAAGGCTTGCTTGCCTTTGGATTTCACGCAAGAGCAGTATGACGATGAAGACATGAAGTAATAAGACAAACCCATACACAAAAAGAGACATAACTGGCCACACACATGCACACACACCCTCTAATATGTCTCTCTTTGCCTAAGGTTGGTGGTGGGATTGGCCGTCACCCTCGGTCTCTTTGCTGTAGAGTTGGCTGGGTTCTTCTCAGGAGTGTCCATGTTCAACTGCAGCCAAGGTCTCCTGTGTATCCTTTACACTGATAGTGTGGGTCCCTCATAGGTGATTATTCATAAGATAAGACAACCTTTACTGATCCCTAATACTCAAGTAAAGATAGTTACTTATGAAAGTCAAATAAAGAGAGATGTATATATTCAATGTTATCATCCAATAATAATAATAATGTGCACACAAAAAATAGAAGCTGTGAGATTACAGCAGCAAGTGCATGGACATCTGTCTCCTGGACAAAGGATGGGAGGTGGGATTTTGCAATTTTAGAAATAAAGACAGCCAGCGAATTGGTGTCAAGTAAGTATAAAAACTAGAACAAGTGATATATTAAAAGTCATTCTAGTTGTCAGTTACAATTCCATGACTTCAAACCTCTGTATATTCGCCTCCTCGTCTACATTAGCAACAGGAGCCCATGCCAGTGCATCAGTGGCTCTGCTTTTCTTTCTATTTGAGCAGTGGGAGTGTGACATCTACTGGTGGATCCTTGCCATTTGCAGGTTAGTGTATACCTACCCAAACGTTTTTCCAAAAAGAGTATTTTTTCCCTGACAGTAACTACACCCAGCACTCGCTGTCCACTGCAGCGCTTCCGTATCCCTGTCTTTCTTTGTAATTGAGAAGTGGGAATGCTGGACCTATTGGGTTATTTTTGCCATCTGCAGGTTGGTGTGTGTTCAGATGACGTATCAGCTTTTCAGAAAGCAAATTCATAGTGTCTCTATAAAATTGAGTATCAGTAAGTATAAATGTCTTCAGGCACTGTCCTCACTGTTGCACTTCTCCCTACATTTCTCTGTCTCTCTCTCTCTCCCACCTAGTGTGCTACCTGCCTTCGTGGAGATTTTTCTGTTTATAGCTGTTTTTGGACTGAAGAAGAAGCCATTATGAAAGAAACTCCTGAAGCTACAAATGAGTGTGGATGTGGACAACTGCCTCGCTGTATCAACAGACACTGTAGCTACAGAGGGTCTGTGATTCAATAATAATGTGCAGAGGAATGAACTGAAAAACTGTGTTTTACTGAGTTACGTGAATACAGTGCACCGACATACATCAAAGGGATATACAGGCCACTCTCTGTCTGTCGTTTTATATTTTTATACATTTAGGTTTTCATTAACCGTAGACATTGATGTGGTTTTATGTTTGCATTCTATCTGTCAAATTTCTATGGAAGGTCTTGAATGCTATTATAATGCCAAATACATTTTGTATAAATTCTTTCTCAAACTGTTGATGGTCGTCAATTTTTTTTGCTCTGAAACGATTTGGCATTTGTGTTTATTTTTGCCTCTCTGGGACATCTGTTTCACAGCATGTAGAAATACTGCTTTCTTCACCCAAATTAGCAGGCCCTCAAATGTAATACCCATTTAAGCATTTGAAAGGTTGAGCTTTTGGTATAGTAAACAGCCTGAGCCTTTTTGTAAATTATGGAACGCATCACATTAATGATTTTACAATATATTCATAAAAACGGGGTTACAACAATGACGCAGAGTTTCTATATTCTGTTTCCCTACAGCAAATGGGTATGGGTATCCTATTAAATTAACTAGGAATAAAAATAAAAAACATCTTATGCTTTAAAAAAAAAAAGCCACTAAATAGCAGAACGAAACCTTTTTGAAGATGCTAATACACTCATTTGCAGTACAGGCTTTCTTATTATAGCAGGAATTCATGGTTTAATTTACGGTTCAAATGTGTCAGCAAACAAAATAAAGGGCTTTCATTATTGAATTTTCGATTGTGTACATGTAAAAAAAGTTAATATGAAAAATAAGAACCAGGTGTTACGAGACTTATAACAGGGCGTTTTATTCAGCAGATAAAATAAAAACAATATCAATCTAACCAGCACAACAACAGGTTCCTCTTGCCTCTCTCAAGACTCCGCCCACTGGTCCCACCTGTAATCTGGACCGGGTGGAGAGGGTTTTTAGTTCCTAGAGCCGGGGAAGTTAGCTGGCACAACCAAGTGCTTAATTCACCTCTGTTTCCTTACACGGACTCTAATTAAACATTGAAATATGGGTATGTATTGCATGATTATTTTATCATTCAAGTCAACTCAACAAGTGCGTTTGTATTCGAAGAGACATTGTTTTGTAGTGCCTAGTTCTGTGTTCTAGCTAGCTAGCTAACGTTAACGTTTAGAAATAGATTACTTTATTAGCAGCTATTTATTTAACGAATGCATTATTATACGTCTGCCATGAGTCACACTTTGTATTGCACTATGTATGTAGAGAGTTGCATCAGCCGTATACATTTGCTGCTACCCTCGGTTGTTTAGCTTATAGCTAGCAGCAATTTGACGGAAACATTTATGAACGAACACTGACGTGGCGTTACGTTATAACGAGTTCGATTATATTAGTGTTTTTACTAGCTGAAACGAACTAGTTTAGCAGTCAAAGCTATACTTCTGTACTCTACTTACTGTTTTCACTTTTGATTGTATAGATATTAAATGTACTTTGTCTGCTCGCAGAGACAAATTCAATCAGTTTAGCTGCAGCTCAAGTGTCCTGCCTCTTCCGGTGTATAACTCCAGCATACTTTTCCAATTATTTTTAGATAAGCCATTGTCTTCCTTGATTCTTGTTTTAACATCTGTGTTTGAATGATCCCTTTGTGTCTTGTAGCAGTGAACACAGGCACCTCTCTAGTGCTGTCCAGTCTGCTGTCAGTGCTGGTATTTGCTGGCATGCAGATGTTCAGTAAGCAGCTGGGATCCACTGAGTGGCTCACCATCGTGGGGGGTTTCCTGGGCTCAGTCCTCTTCATCTGCTCCCTCACTGTATCCTATTGACCTGTTTCAATCCCTGTTGTCAATTACTAAACTGCAACAATCTTTATTACTTCATGCTTTGTTTAAATGTAACTTTTTGTAATCATCACCCCATACTATTGCAGCAAAAAGGTACACACCATTTCTCTGTGTTTCCTGTTTTCTGTATGCATGTAAATACACAGATACCACTGAGGAGATTCCCCTTAACTTTATTTCCAGGCATTTAATAATCTGGAAAATCTGATTTTTGGGAAGGGATTCCAAGCCAAGATATTCCCAGAGAGTAAGTAATGACAACACTTAAATCAGACTCCTGTCGTCACTCCAGTGTGTCTTTTTCTATTTCTATTTTGCTGACATAATACATATCCAAATATTTCTCTTTTCATATATCCTAACTGGTTATTTATTATCTCTTCCAGTTTTGGTGTGCCTGTGCCTATCGCTGTTTGCCTCTGGACTGGTACACCGCGTCTGTGTCACCACATGGTATGTGACAATACCTCTGCAGATCACAAAGACCATAATCAGCTTTATAAAACATAGTTAAAAGTAGTCTCTAAATTAATTTAATTATATTGCTTTTTCTTCTTATTTCTCTTCCAGCCTGATATTCTCCCTCTTTGCCGTGTACTACATCAACAAAGTATCTGCTGCGCTCTACCAAGCCGCTGTTCCCGCGGTAACAGCAGCCAAGGCTGCCAGCAAGGGCAAAAGGAAGAACTGATGAATCTGTTGGATCCCACTTGCATCCAGTGAATCAGTTAATATTACCCAGGTGCTGATGGCCCAGTGCAACAAAGAAGTTGCACATTTTGTAGTCTTGTCTTCAATCCATAACCCTTTGTGTATTTCAGCAGACTTTTTAAAGATTATTTGGAAAGCAACAAACAGTCCCATGACTTCAAGTCAGTCATAGTCCTTTTTTTTTTTACAATGATCTCGTGCTTAGGGTCATAACAAAAAGCCAAACAGCTGTCAACATTCCATTGATAACCTTTTCCTCAGCACTCGTTTTACACTGATTGCAAAGAGATTGAAACATCCCAACCTGTCTATTCATCAGCACATCAAGTTGCTTCTTTTGTTTAATTCATTTTGTAATTAAACTCTGTAAAAAGACTTTTAAGGTGTTTTAATTTTGTCAAACCACATTTGTGCACTTAGCAAATGGCTGTGTATTTGTTCAGGTGGGTGTGGTGATATCCTAAAACATCTGTGAGCTGACATGCTGTTTAGGAAAAAGCAGGGGAGGGAGAGACACATATTCAGTTTGTCTTGGTTATGGTCTTCTGCCAACAGTGTTCCACAAAGTAACCATACCATTGATGCTTGATGATGATAAGTAAACCGGTTATGATTGTCATGTGTGTGTGAATGTGTAATGTCAGGACTGCCATGATTCACAGAAGTCTTAGAGTAATTGTATTTAGACACAATATAAATATGGAATGTGTAATTGTAATGCACACAGGCTAACACAGCATATGGTTTGGTCTATCAAAAGTTCATGTTTTCACTGAGAATGCTAACTTGTGATTTGAAATGATATGGCCATGGTGGGGACAGCGTAAAACCCTGGCATGTGGACAGGTAGTTACTTGTCAGTGCAGTGACTTCACTGTTTGCTCAAAGACAGGTGAGTGATGACTAGTTGAACATTCAAGTGATATTCTTCAGGGTGGTGAAAAGTACAACATGCCATCAATGCCAAAAGGTTAGACAAAAAATATTAGATTGACAAGATAAAATTAAAAAAGATGAAATCATTGAGGATCTCAAGTTATACAATTCTAGTAAAGCTGCTCAGTTGCCATCAGACCGTATGATGGTGCTTCTGGACAGCTTCCAGGTGTGACTGTCTGTGGACAGGGCGTGCCTGATGAAGGATCTTCCTTAGATAAACGGAAGGCTTTAGATAGAGATGGTTAAAGACATCATTTCTACCTTATTTTAATCAATATCATCACAAATCAATTCATGCGAGTTGGCTGTTCTAAAGCAGAGAAGAACGAGTGTGTATTTTTTAAATGCGTAATACCGTTATGTTGCCTATAACAGGGTGGCTGTGGCTATGTGGATAGAGTGCTGGACTTCTAATCAGGGGGTTGCAAGTTCGAGTCCCACTGCAGTCAGCATGTCGTTGTGTCCCTGGGCAAGACACTTCACCCCAAATTGTTCCTGTGGGGATTGCCCACAGTACTGAATGTTCCTTTGGATAAAAGCGTCTAACAAATGACATCATAATGTAATGTATAACAGATCAAGACTCAGGCATGAGAGGCTCGGGCTTGTTCGTACACAGCATGTCCCAGCAAATATAGGATATGTGTGTGTCATTCAGCAGAACTGCGTCATTGCGCTGTGCTTTACCCACCTTAATCATGATTCAAACAAGAACAACTTTGAATAACTGATTGTCTTACGCAGATTTTCCTGATTTGGGAATTGGACCTGGACTTTTCTGTCTAAAGATAACATTATCTTAAATATCTAAAGGAAATATATATGAACAGTAAGTAGCATTAGTAGATTCATCTCTGTATTTCTTGTGGCGAGAGTTGTGGGGAAACTTGGATAGTATTTGCTCATGTCTTTTTAAGTTAGCTCCCTCTTTCTCTCTGCCTCTTTCTCTCTGTCCCTCCCATCATATTGGGCGTTGCCCAGCGGTCTATAAATTGTTGAATACATATCCAGTGAGGGTCTGCACTCTTCACTGAATCTCAAACTACACTTTCTGCCTCTTTGTTTCCTGGTAAGTTTGTTTTAATTACTCAAAAACGTACTTATCTGCTTCCACTGTTGTTTCGTGTTCTTAAATTGCTAGTTTCGACGAAATCTCAAAATCTATTATGAAGATTAAAGATTATTCTTCTCGGTTGGCTAAGATTATTCTTCTCGGTTAAGGCTATGTTTAAATGTGGCTACATAAAACTATTTTTCTTTAAGTTTATTCTGTTATTTCAACATATTTCCTTGGTGAGCTTGGGCGTTGTTGGTGCATTACGCACGACTTTCCTCTTCTGACAAGTAGCCTCTTTTTCGTCTATTCGATTTCTAAAGATCTTCGGGTTTTTTGTTTTTTTTGGAACTGAGCCAGAAATGGTTCAATTGAAGGAAGGGGAGAGGAAGAGTGGGAGGCTTGAGATAAGGATTTTGGTTTATGTGCCAGAAAATATTGTCTAATGGTTAAAGAATTTGCTCTGAGTGCCAGTAAGACCAACGCCTGTATACGACCTGTATTCAAAATCCTAGTTAAAGTATTAGTACTGAAATACACTAAGAACAGTAAGGACAATAACTCATTAACTGACATGTAATGTAATGCAATGTAACTCTTAATGCAGAATAGCCCATTTCAGAATAATGCTGTATTGCTGAATTATAATAATTGATACATTAATATGAACATGTTGCAGCTGGAAAAGGGGTGTGGTTTTCTTTTGACATACTGAGAAGTTGAACAAGGGATCAATACAGTCTTATATTTATCCATTAACATCTTAATTATTGTAGTGAAGGGTGTAAAGTAGCATAACATGTAATACTTAGTTAAAGTAGGCCTACAATGTAATTAAGTGTACTGCTTTACTGCAGTCTTATCCTTCATTGAAGTTCATGTGCAATGTCAAAATGTGTATCGTCTTTCCTCCTTTCAGCCCACACTTCCGCAGCCATGACTGAGTTAGAGAACTGCATGGAGAGTCTGATCAAGGTGTTCCACCGCTATTCTATTGAAGACGGTGATGCAAAGACCTTGAGCAAGAAAGAACTAAAAAAACTGCTGGAGAATGAGTTGCCAACCTTTCTGAAGGTAAGAATCCTCTTCCTTATATCAAATCTCATCTATATCCCTGGTGTACTATGTAACTGTACTCACTTTAACTTTGCACCCTAAACGTGTCTCTTTTGCTAATGTTTTTTCAGACCCAGCAGAACCCCAAAACTGTGGATTTCATTTTGAAAGATTTGGACCAAAACAAAGATGATAAGTTGGACTTTGAAGAGTTTCTTCCCCTTGTCGTCGGCCTCTCAATGGCCTGTGAGAAGTGTTACATGCTCCACGAAAAGAAGAAGACCAAGAAGTGATGGGAAAATATAAGGAAGAATTATGATGTTGAATGTTTAGAACATGAATCACTAATGTGGGACAGAATCCCCAAGTAAAAACCTTTTACAAGATTTGACCTCCTGTCTGTTTTTGAGCATGTCGTGAACAAAGCACTTTTCCAACCTTATTCATGAAATCTTTCTTATGGTTATACACTCTTTACTATCTATTTCGTGTTCACATGGAAACATTACAGTCAAAAAGAGTTCTCCCAATGCCAGATACCTCAGAAAGTCCAGAGAATATTGAGGAGTTCACATCTCAGATACATAATTTTAACCATAAATATCAATGTTCCCTTGAGGCAGCAGATTTGACAGTATTTAAATGGTTCAATATGGGAATGTGCTGTACTCAGATGTTGCAAGATGAACTTGGGTGCAGCACCACATTCCTTTATGGTATGAGTTAGGGTTTTGCAAGATAAGCATGCTCATGGCTTTTTGATAATTGGTGGTATTGTTCTTTAATTTAGATTCCAAATTCATTATCCTGTTTCCTTTCTTGCACATTCTTTGATTATATTTCTCTCACACACACACACACACACACACACACACGCACACACACACACACACACACACACACACACACACACACACACCACATGTGGCACAGGCTGGCTTTTTTTAAATGGACATCCTTGAAAACACCATTGCACCAACCAACACAGAATTCTAAAATAAGTATTATGAAGCAGCTAAAAGGAAGGTCAAATGAAATTGCACATCGACCATAGACCTTGTGTGAGGAGTATAAGGGAGATTTGAATAGCAGGTAATTGTGATCCAAGTTTTTCAAGGAAAGA
This sequence comes from Trematomus bernacchii, assembly GCF_902827165.1. Taxonomy (NCBI): domain Eukaryota; kingdom Metazoa; phylum Chordata; class Actinopteri; order Perciformes; family Nototheniidae; genus Trematomus; species Trematomus bernacchii. Next base: position 1,656,831 of record NW_022987582.1, on the reverse strand, counting down.
ATATTTCAAAGCCTTTGGGCAATGATTACAAAAACCCTCTCTGTCTTTTCAGCCTGGTTCTTTGGAACGTTGGCATTCACCAGCAGAGAGATCTCACTGTTGAACACACCCAGACTCTCAAATACATTTCAGAGGGAAGGAAACATGCCTTTAATTATTTTAAAAGTAAAACAACATTTGAAGTAAGAATAAACTACACAATTTAGCTGCTAGGCTGCAGGAGTGTGTGAAAAGGGCCTTTAAACAGCTGATAGCTTGATTTGTCATGAAAGTAAAGCACAGGTGTGACTTACAGTATCTCAATAACATTGTCATGAGAGTCTGGCAAGAAAATAAATAAAAGCAGTATCTGTCACTTGGAGGAAAAGCACAGGTAAAAGTAATGATGGCTGAAGGCTGTTTAGCTGTTTTGATTGCAGGGTCTATAATGTGATAATGTAATCGTTACTGTTATAAGTGACACCGGTGCTTTTCCAGAAACTTTTTTTAAATAATCTGTCATAAGTCATTTATAGGCCTTTAATAGGGCTAAATAATGAACTCATTAACATACCAATAAGTGGAAAGTGAACATACTTGATGAAATAATCAAAAACAAATCTTTATAAATGATAAATAAGTATTCACTGTGATCTGGTGGGTCACGTTACATTTTTAAAAGGTATACAAAGCAGAATTTACCCTCACTTCTTTGTCAATAAAAATAGCATAAGCGACTTCTAAAATGATCTTACCTATCATATATGAGGGTAGAGTCACCAGCCCTTCTGTTAACATGCAAGCAAGGAACTTATTTACAGGTCATAACATGTGCAGAGGTTAACGCTATTCCCCAGATCACAGTGATTCATGTATCAGCAAATTACTTATTAATCAACGACAAATACTTTCTTAATGATTATTTCAGGATTAACTAAATGTTTCTACATGACATTTTTGGCTCAAAAATGTGACCTCTGTGTTGTGATGTTGTCATTTAGGTTATCTTGATTTGATAGTAGTTTCATACTTCATCTCATATAAAAAAATGTTCTTCCATTTCTTCCCTTTTCCCAAATTTAAATGGCCTGCTCTTGACATTATATAGGTATATTTTTACACATGCCAGTAAATTAACTGTACCTGAGTATAATTGCCACGAGGTGTCAGTACTTTTACTTGATCATGTCACTCTTTCTATCCCTGTAAATGTATAGGTATAGTTTTCATCAATTATGTGAGAGATCCAAGTAAGTTGGATGTCACAATATATAATAAGAAGTTAGATATCAAAAAGACAGTTAAATGTACTCAATATATTTCTGGCGAGGGGATAGTCACAACTCGGCTATCAGCCTTTAACATCACTGGGATTTGGTCCTTTAAGCAGGAAGTAATGTATGGACTTTATCACGCCACTAGATGTCAGAATACTCTTTTAAAAAAACAATATTTTGTACTCAGATATTGCTCCACTGTTTTTTCTAATTCCACCACTTGAGTTTTATAAGAAAATGCAGCTTAAGTCAAGGTTGTGTTATCTTAAGACACAAAACATCAGTTGAATGGACATCATACATCAAATATATATTTTGTACAGAGAGTGGTGTGTACAGATGATGTACAGGAGTTGTTAGGAACACAGTCTTCATAACAGCTCCTGTACATCCTATACAGTGTCAGAGACTTATCTTGCTATCTGTCGCAATGTCTGTCTGTAAATGTGGAAAAGGTATTTTGGGTATGTTGTTTCTGTGGGTGGAAATGGTTTTTGCTTTCAAAAGTACCTCCTTTGGACCTTTTGTTTGTATACACTACAATATAGAGAAACCTGTATACACATCTGGTAATTTTGAGAAATTCCATCCATTGCTGTATGATTCATGGCTATTATGTTTAAGTGTATATTTTACGACTTTTTGCTCTTGTTTTTTCACTTGCAAAGCTTGCCTTTCTGTTTAACTGGTGGGTTTTATTTAAAATGAAGAGAGCCACAGCAGCATATAGATTGTAATAAATCATTTAGATTAAGTCTTGAAAACATTTACATCTGTGACTTAATGGTAAAACTAATATTTAGAAGGTAGTTCTAAGCTATTTGTGTTTCATTTAAGATCATGTGCTCATGTTCATGGTGCAGACTGCAGAGGTACAGAAAGGCTCCAACAGTGAAACTGTAACTCCAGCCAGCAGAGTGTGGAGAGATGAACTTTTTTGTAATTAACACCACATGATCCTAGGTCTCTATTTTCTTTTCCTCCCCTGCAAGGAGAATCTGATCGTATTCAATAAGTGAAAGTAATACGGCCAAAGTGAAGAGCAGACTGGTGCTGAATGGTTTAATCTAAAAGGGACTTGGCATGGGGCAAAACAGGGTAAGAGAGGAGGGAAATGTTTCTCTTCTGCCGCCTGTGTACAGACGAGTGGAAAATGGAGGCTGAGTTTTGCAACAGTTGAGCAGGATGAGCGGGGAGTGGCTCCAGAAATCCAACATGTTAAAACGGATAGCCAAGACACTCACATTGAGATACTTGAAGACTCTAATCAAGCAGATTTATGATTATGACTGCTGCTGCCAAGTTTAAAACTGGCTCTCATATAGCTCTTTTTCACTTCTTAACTTTTCAAGAGAAAGAGTTTTAAGAAAATAAAAGAAATCACTTTGTAGCTGCAGTAGAACAACAGGAATAAACTACTACTGTTTTTGTTCTGTTCTGGTCTGTCATGTTCTTTTTCAGTTATATAATTGACTAAACTACAACTACAACATCATTTGGTGGTTCCACACATTGCATATTGACAATAAATGAGCCTTAAATGAAGCATTTTCTGTGTTAAAAAAACTCTTGGGCAAACAGGAAATGGAGACAAATTCCGCACACACGCTCACACACACACACACACACACACACACACACACACACACACACACACACACACACACACACACACACACACACACACACACACACACGCACACATACACACACACACACACACACACACAGCTATGACTTCACACTCACCACTTTGGGCTGGGTGCTGACTGTAACTTTCCATTCACTGACATATTTTCTCCAGAAGGCTTCACTGAGCAGCTCCTCAATGAAGAGCCTCGCTTTAGATGATCTACTCCCACTGTTCACCAATGCACACAGACACCCACAAACACACACATGTCAACATGGGTAACAATTGCTCTATAAAACACAAACATAAACACTGTCTTGTATTTATTATGGAAATACTCAGAGAAAGACATGGTAACACTATTTTGGTTGGAAAGGGGGAACATTTCCAGTGCATGAATCACTGCTGGTGGGTGTATACAAGCCCCTGTGTGTGTGTGTGTGTGTGTGTGTGTGTGTGTGTGTGTGTGTGTGTGTGTGTGTGTGTGTGTGTGTGTGTGTGTGTGTGTGTGTGTGTGTGTGTGTGTGTGTGTGTGTGTGTGTGTGTGTGTGTGTGTGTGTGTGTGTGTGTGTGTGTGTGTGTGTGTCTTCTCTTTAAAGGGAGGCTTTCCCCTCAGACTGAAACATTCTCACTTGGGACAGCCGGCAACACAGACGTGATCTCTCTTCATCCGGGGAACTTGAACTCTAAGGTAAGTACTGCTTAAAGCTAATTGTTAGAGAAGGACAGTAGCATTTCATTTAGATGATGATAATGCAAGGCACAATGGAATAGTCAATAAATGGCATTATTGTTATAAATTCATTCATCATGTTAATTCAGGTTTCATCCTATTTATTTACTCTTTAGCCAGTACTTTAAGCATTGGTCTTATGACATATCTCTTACGAACTCACAACGCTTCATAGTTTTGACAATATAGTGTCTACTATCATGTTTATTTTGTTCATTTTATTGTCTATGTTGTCAAGGTATTTCCTCCTTCCTCTGCTAATTACTTACTATCTTTCTCTCCAGCTACAGCCATGGCTCGTCTGGAACAGGTCATTACAAACATTGTTGACGTATTTCTGGAGTATGCTGATGATGATGGCAAAAAACCCCAGTTAAACATTGAAGAGTTGAAGAAGGTGTTGGAGCTAGAGATACAAAGCCCAGAGTTAAAGGTAAGAGACTTTAAACACCTACTTTGCATGACATGCTATTCATAAAATAAAAGTGATACTGTAGACAACCATTCAGGTGGGCTTCTGTGCATTTCATGTTGTTATTGAACTATTATGATGTGTCCTCCAGGATAAAATCAATGCAGATGACATCGGGGAGGCAATGGAGATGTTGGATAAAAACCACGATGGAGAGGTCAACTTCCGTGAGTTTTGTCGGTGTGTGTGTGTCCTGGCCAGATGCTACTACCAGAAGAAGACAGGGAAGGGTGGCAAGAAAGTCAAGGGCAAAGAACCAGAAGCTGAACAAGAAGACTGAATATTACCTGCAAAACCTACAAATGTTTGTATAATATGCATAATATATTTACAAATGGCATCTAGGCCGCAGTATGTTTATGTTATATGTGACACAACTGACCCTGAAAACAGATGCTGCTGCTATTAAGCTATTTGCACATCCATTATTTGCACATCCATTATAATATTTAGGTCACAATATGCATATATTTTATGTGACACAACTGAACCTGAAATCAGTTGTAGCTGGTATTAGCTTTGTGCACTTACATTATGAAACTCAAGCTTGTGTATTAAAGTTGCATGCACAATGTGAGATTCACTGCCTTCATACCTCAGTCATCTGTTTTCAAAGAAAGTTTCATTCCAGAAAATAAACTTCCATAAGTTAAGTTTGGTTTGTTGTGTTTTATTTTTTTATTGGTTTATAGCAATCACTGTACAAGTAGCTGATAGGTATCTGATGTCACTGCTGTGGAAACATGCATTGGATCATCAAACATTCAACAGACATCACCTGCTATGTTGCAGTGCACTCATCACTGTCAGTGCTTCATCAATATAAATGTTAGCTCTATTATTTCCAAAACTACTGACTTGGGTGCAATCAATGGGAGTGATGGGTGTTCATCATAGACTGTATATATAAAGGTGTTCATACTACTTTTAATATCAAGATTGTTTGATTTTGCTTCATTCTATATGGATTTTCTTCCACTCCACAAAGTGTTAACTCACTCCCATTCAGTTTATCAGCAACCACCCCTTTTTATCTGTTCTAGTTTTTTTCGCATAAGGCTGATTGGCTGAAAAGCGGTTTCCAAAATAATACATGCTGCAGGCTATTCAATGGCATAGACAGTGTTTAACTTGGCTGTGGGAGAACAACGGTTGGGCAATTATGCAGCAACAGGTAATGCAGGTTTACCTTTAGTGTCCAACAGAGGGCAACAACACCCCAAAGAAAATCAAATATCAATAACTTTAACATGTTTTAATCATGAATTGATTGTAGCACTATTATTTATTTGCAAATGACATTCAGCCCACAGTAGGTTAATGTTATGTGTGGCATAACTGACCCTTAACACATTTGTGGCTGCTATTAAGCTAAATGCACATCCATTGTGAAACTCAAGCTTGTTATTGGTCCATTATGTTGCATGCAAAATGTGAGATTCACTGCTTTCCTACCTCTGTCTAACTGAGTTTCGGATGTAAGAATGTAAGTTTGGTTTGTTGTAAAATCCTTTACGGTTTATGGCAATCACTGTGTATGTAGTTGATAGATATCTAATGTCACTGCTGTGGAAACATGCATAGGATCATTGTCAAGTGTCCTCTGTTTTTGTGCAGATTCCCCACTTGAAAGGGACCTGAGGACTTTGAGAACAGGATTCCACTCCAATGACACAGCTTATCTTTTCAGACTTTTTATTTAGCAGTTCACTTAACAAATGTCTTTGCTGACTGGGTCACTTTATGCGGGTGAAAAACCTTTGAAAACAAGAATGATGCATTTTAGAATTTGTAAGTTATCAAATAAATAAAGCATGTAAACATGTAAATAAAGCATGTACACAATACATTTGTTTGGCAACTGCTGCCTTAATTATGAATATGTTACACATAGATTGAGCAGACTAAGCACAGAAATATTCATTTTAAACATAAAAACGTTTCTTTAAACCCAAGCTCTTTTAAAATGTCAGCAGATTTAATTAACTGGACTTTACTAGAAATGTTCTTAACAAATCTAATTAATTATTTTTAAACAAGAAAAGATTCTTTCCTCCTTTAACAGAGGTATTCAATTAATTAAACAAGACTTCACTATCAATGCTTCTAATAAATCAAATGAATTCAAACATTCACTTTCCAATACTACTGTCTGGAGTACCTCACAGGTTAAGGACTTCTTGTATATCAGAATCCTTTTACGCCATAAAAGGAGTTAAGAGTATATCTCTCTGTTTTCTGTCTTTCTCTGTTTGGATGTATTTGTGTAAATGAACATGAATCAAACCCAACATTTATCTTGTCAAATTACAAAATTCCAACCCATAAATAAACATTTAGAAAATGACTTATTATTTATGATTAACAAAACACAGGGGGCAGTATTTGCATATTATCTTTAGCTGCACCTTAAGCTCTTAGGAAGCATTGTTTTAGGGTTTTGTTGTTTGCCAATGATGCCTTTAGAAGTTTGATTACAACACGCTTTGCTCAGTGTGAATGTTTCCATACCACTTTAAATATCAAGATTAATTGATTTAGCTTCATTCTATATGGATTTTCCCCCGCTCCATAAAGTGTTCAATCACTTCCATCTGGTTTATCAACAAATATACTCTCTGTTGGTTCTTGTTTGTTTTCATAAGGCTCTTGTGATTGGATAAAAGCTGTTTAAAGAAATACCTGCTGCAGGCAGTTGTAGCAAAATGAGACAGTGTTTTACTTGGCTGCCAGAGAAAGGTTGGACAATGACAGGTAATGCAGGTTAACCCTTCGTGTCAGCAGAAGGCAACAACACCCAAAAGAAAAACAAATAACAATAGCCTTTAAGATGTAATGCAAATTACCTTCAGGCCACAATAGGTTTGTGTTATTTCTGACACACCTGACCCTGAAAACAGATGCTTCTGCTATTAAGCGATGTGCAGAGCCATTGTGAAACTCATGCTTGTTATTTGTGTATAAAAGTTGCATGCAAAATATGAGATTCACGGCCCTCATGCCTCTGTCAACTGTTTGCAAATAACATTTCATTCCTGGAAAGCAACTTCTAAAAGTCTCGTTTGTTGTAAGATCCTTTACGGTTTATGGCAATCACTGTACAAGTAGCTGATAGGTATCAGATGTCACTTCTGTGGAAGGAAACACTCATGGGCTCATCAAACATTCAACAGACATCACCTGCTATGTTTTCCGGGGCACATATCACTGTCAGTGCTTCATAAATAGAAATGTTATGTCTATTATTTCAAATACTACTGATTCTTTTCCCATATCAGATTTGTTCTGATTGTTTCATAAATATCATTGATAGTATATATCTCTTTGTCTTTCCGTCTTTCTCTCTTTGGATGTGTTTATGTCAATTCACATGGTCTAATCCCAACATGTATCTTGACAATTTACATAATTCCCAACCCATCACTGACTGCACATAGAGATTATTATGTATTATAAACAAAAGACAAGGGGCACTAATTGTATTTTTGTATGTATCCACACAATTATCTTCTTAGGAAGCATTGTTTTGAAGTTTTGTTATTTCCCAACTTCTTTAGAAGTTATATTCGAACATTTGCTCTGCAATGGGAATGTGTCCTTACTTTTTTTTTAATATCAAATAGTCCTGTCTCCACAAAGTGTTAACTCACTCTCATCTGGTTTATCAGCAAACACACCTTTCTATTGGTTCTCGTTTGTTTCCATGAGGCTCTTGTGATTGGTTAAAAAAAAGGCGGTTTACAGAACCTAATGCAGGCTGTTGTCTAATGGTTCAACAGGTTCACTTGGCTGCCGGAATAAAACAGTTGAGCGATCAAAACAGGCAATGCAGGTTTACTATTAGTGTCCAACAGAGCCTAGCCACATCCAAAAGCAAAACAAATAGACAAACAATAACGTGTAGAAATTAAATCTCAAAAGGGAATTTGTTCAAATAGTGACTTCATAAAACCACCTGATCATTTATGTGATTAGCTTATAAAATGATGGCTGACAACAAATCAACAACAACTAATCTAAATAGGTTTTTCATTACTTAACGCATGTTGTGGCAAAGGTAAATCATACTTTCTTAATATAAGTTATTTTAATATTTACAAAAGTTTGTGTTCCAAAGCCTTTGATAGCTGCAGAGTGTAATGTAAAAATAGGGGACATTCAGTGTTGTATTTCTATGAAGTATAACCTTTGAATCACTTCAAGTTGTGACCGCACCCATTTCTTGCTCATGTATTGCATTCTGCATTCTCCATGCTGCCTGCTAGGTGGAGCAAGTGTAAATACTGTAAAGAGGTGAAGGGCCTCTGCCAGCCAAACACGTCCTGTCCTCGTGAACTGTCAGTGAGTTTAAATGTAAACATTTATTTCAAAATTCAAATGTAGTGTGTTTTAGAAGTAGAACACATGGTTTCTATATTGTTGGCTGAGGAAGTAAAGATATTCCTTGCGTGTATGGTTATACATTTTGTAAGAATGAACTAATCCTTCGGTTCATTAAGGTGGTGCTTTCAAACAAATGAAAGCATGTAATATAAAACAGGGGGTTCCCTGCAAATAAATGGGAAATGAGTGAGAGCAAATACTTTTACACATGCAGCAATTGCCATTAAAAGACAAAGAAGATCATAAAACATAAACATTTATATTATAATTTGTCTTGGCATTCAGTTATTATGCTCCAAATATCTGGAACAAACTCCCAGAAACCTGCAGGTCCGCTGCAACTCTTACTACTTTTAAATCCAGGCTGAAGACTTTTCTTTTTGCCGCTGCTTTTAATTGAACTATTCACATCTTAAACTGCACTGTAACTTTTAACTTTTATCCATGTATTTTTTCTTTTAATGTTTATTTTATTATCTTTTCTTTTTAATGACTGATTTTAAATGCCATTTTTAAAATGTCTTCCATTTTTGTAAAGCACTTTGAATTACCTTGTGTTGAAAGGTGCTATATAAATAAACTTGCCTTGCCTTGCCTTGCCTTGGCCATTTTTGGATGGACTCTTTTTTGCAAACAACTTTTAAACTGAAACATGCTTGAGTGGATGTAGCAGTAGCACCTGTCAGTGAAGGCCGTTTCATACATGCCATTTGTTTATTTTAGTTCGACACATTATGATGGTTTTGAGGTTCTTCCTTAATTTTACGGGATTTCTTTATGCAACAGCTTTAACGATAGCAGATTCCTGAAACATATCGACAGTGTTGAAGAAAACATTTTAAAACACAGATAATGAACAGAGAATGTAACACAACCATGCTTGGGTTCATATCCAGTTTGTTGTCTCAGTACCTATACTCTGTACAATGACAGAAATAAATCCATCTTATCTAACATAAGTAGGTTACAGGATGTATATTTAGTGTCTGCAGTAGCACAGAATAAAGTTTACATTTATGGAATTACTCTCAAATTCTAGATTAATAACTAAGTTGCCATGTCATTGCATGAATCAGCCTTTTTTTTACCTACAAATCTTGTTTTAACAGAATGTCTGACATCTGTACACACATATTGTAAAATGAAATTAAAAAACATCAGGTGATTCATGTATAATAAAACTCTGACCTACTCCTCACAAACCGGCTTGGCCTGTCCTTTTATGCCATAGAGATGAAGGGATAGACTATAACATTGTAACAATCCTGTATAAAGGTTCATGCATTGATGTGTGAAGTGTTTTGGTTACAGGCAGATTACATAATTTTAGAATATAAAATCCTTCTTTCTATTGAGTAGCTGCCATGTGGGGCCTATTGTTGAGAACATTTGTCAATTAATCAAGTTTGATTTATATAGCCTAACTGTCTCAGGGGGCTTAACATTTGGTATACTGTAGCATACGACCCTTTTTGTTATTTGGAAATTCCCTAAAGAAACACCACAATCAACGGCTGCCGGGTCGGACAGACATGCAACAGATGTTGTACACAGAATAAATCACAAAATAAAATTACAACATACAGAAATAAGTATAATTATCATATGTCATTTGACAACTGAATGGTCAATAATAGGTTTTACAATGAATTGCTCAAACACATCATTTACTTCAGAGTATGTCTATCGTTGTCAGGGTAATGTGAGGTGAACTCCATCTGTAACAAAACCACTTCACATCACTGTACCGCACCTACACACACCTTTGAGCAATGTCAACAAATGCAAAGCAACACAAACATTTATTCACCCTTTCAAACATGATAAATTATGGATCTTGGCTCAGTATTGCACAAAAGCGCTGGAACTGGTTTGGCGGGAGTTGGTCAGATTTTCAGTACATGAATGACTTGGCAAAATCAAGTCTTGGCATGATTTTTGCCTAATCATTCATGGTGTGTAGGCCCTTATAAAAGTAGGCTTTCCCCTCAGTCCAACATCACTCTCATCTGGGACCAAGTTAGTGACACAGACGTGAACTCTCTCTACCTGGGAACCTCAACTCTAAGGTGAGTCTTGATATCAAGCAATATATAGAGTGAGTATGTTTTGTATGTAAGTGTCACATGTTCACATTTTGATCATGATGAGTACCAAATGGCCTGACACAACAGAAAATGACATTGTATAGTCTGTAAACTGGCTATGTAATTATATAATCTTAGACTTTAGAGTGATTGAATTTGAACTTCTGGCTTGAAATTGTTCTTATGTGTACTTAAGTTGAATCTAATTGGACAATATCAATAGTTTCACAAGACTTGACGATATTGCCACTGCACACATCCTGACACCTTTGATTTTCTGTTCATCCTCTCAGTTTTAAAATGATAGAAAGTCTAGTGTTTCATATATAATTACTAAAAAAATATACCTTTTTTTTCAGATACAGCCATGGCTCATCGTCTGCAAGACATCATTAAAAGCATGGTGGAGTTGTTCGTGGAGTACTCTGACGCTGAGGGCAAGATCAGCAAGGAGCAGATGATGAAGATGATTGATAAAGAAATTGAATGCGCTGAGATGAAAGTAAGAACCTCCCTTTACATGACACAGTTACAATGAACAAGCCCCTTATAGATAACACATTCCCTTACTATCCTGCTTCTTCTTCACTACTCAGGTGTGTTTCTTGCTTTTAACAGTAATATTATTTTCCCCAGGAAAAGCTCAAAGCAAAAAAATGCGACAAGAATCCCTGCGACTTCAGAGACTTTTCTTGTTGTCTGGGACAAGTGGCCGTTTGCTGCTACCAAAAGAAGACTGGCCAGGGCCAAGACTGGGAAGACTGCTCAAAAAAGTGATAATGGCATAATGTTACACTCCCTACACGAGAATGTGATGTTTACTGTCTCACTGTCAATTGGTTTTCAAAGGCCCTTCAATACTGGCAAATAAAAAATAAAAATTATTGAGTTTAAATCAACATGGGTGTCTTCATTTGTTTATGGCTCTATCGCTATCACTTGCATACTGTTGTAGTTTATAATGTCATCAATTGACAATTAATGATTTAATTCTACCATACGTTTGAGCGGTCAACAATACATTTTTGAACAATTTTTTCCAATTTAAGTCTTCACAACTCTCTAACTTTCTGTGTTAGTTTCCATAATTGCAAAACCTTTTATCTTTTCCTATTTGCAACAATTAGTTTCAATGCTCTGCCTTTATAAATCCTTAAGCCAGTTCGAGCTGAATAAACATAACGCAGCCGGTCTGAAATTTGTCCAACTATCAAGTATGTTATTCTGAACAAAAGCATGATACAAAACCAACTCTTATTCGCCTTTTCATAAGCTTTTATTAAACAAGATGATATCCTCAACAAACAGATGCTCACAGGATGAATTGCTTAATGTAAATTATGGAGAAAGTAAAACTTTAACAGAGAGGCTTACATAAGTTGGCCCTGGTTGTTGTAACATTTCAACAATAGAATAATAAATAATGCCCAACACTGGTGTATCGTGTGTTCGGCAGTGGCTCAGTCAGGCTTGGAGTGTGAGCCGTATCTATCTATCTATCTATCTATCTATCTATCTATCTATCTATCTATCTATCTATCTATCTATCTATCTATCTATCTATCTATCTATCTATCTAAGGATAGAAGAAGGTGAGGGATTACACTGAATAACAGTAACTATTAATAATATGTATTTATGTATTAGTCATCATATTTCTCATGTGATTAATTTCATGAAAAAATAATATAACATGCAAACATGAGGTTATCCCTATAAGTCATAACATGGAATATGACGGTGAGAAAAAATTATTGTTTTGTATATCTTTCTATAACTACGTATTTGATTTAATCCTTATCAGGCAAAATTCATTTGTATTTTGTATATGTATAAATAATATTCAGGTTAAGTTGTAGATGTGATGTAATGGTGCTGGTTGAGTGTCAGGGCGAAAGGCAGCTGCTGGAAACTGCTGCATCTGAAAAACTGCTTTTTGTAATGATCCATTAAAAATTAGGAAATAAACTCTGCTTGACTGACATTACTGATCTCTCCATCACACTTTACACCTCAATATCATCAGCTTTCACTCTTTTTGTAAGGGTTTTCCACCCAAAAAACTTTAAAACCTTGCAAAGGAAACAGCTACATGACAGATAGGTGTCCATTTGTAATTGACTTCTGGAGTAATGAAAAGCTCGAAACTCAATAGGTACAGCCACAACAGAGCACTGGCATGAATGGTGCTTTGTTGGAAAAATAAGGGTAGGACTCAATAATACACTGCAAACAGTCCAATACAAAATGTGTTTGTTTTAGAGCATATTGTCCACAACAGCTTTACAATAGCAGAAATAATAAAAACTGACAAAGCACAGAAACAGTGGGAACCAGAGCAAATATAGCTCATAGAAAGAAAGAAAAAGAGAGTCGTACAGGACCGGTTGGCGTCTGCAAGTCTCACAATATCTGCTGTCCAGCTAAACATTGTGTATGAATAAACGTACCCTTCAGTTCAGTAGGGTGGTGCTTTCAAACAAATGGATGCAAATAGGAGCAAACAGGTGGTTTCCTTCAAAAAGATAATAGAACAAGAGTGAGAGCAAATGCTTTAACAGATGCAGCAATTGCCATTAAAAGACAAAGAAGATCAATGCAGACTTTACAGTTTACATTTTTTTTTAAAGCTATTATCGAATACCATAAACTCAAAGTGTGGATGTGAGACAGTATCATAAATGCAATTTTTACATTTGAATTTGACATATTATGATGGTATTGAGTTTCTGACTTCATTTTCAGGGTGATGTTAATGTTTTTCAAATGCAGATAATGACCAGAAAATAGTTGTTGCCAAAATGTTAGCATCGTCTAATGGTCAGACCTCTTGCTTGTGTGTGTCCAGTTCCAGTTGCAATTTCCATTGTATGACTCAGCATTTTTTACCCACAACCCTAACTCAATGAGAACTCCTTTTTTTCAAAAGCAGACACACAATGTCTGACATCTGTCGACACCTATTGTACAAGAAAAAAACAGTGATTCATGGAATAAAACTCTGACCTACGCACCACAGAGCAGCTTCCCTTGTCCTTTTGTGCCATACAAATGAAATACTCAATACAAAAAGTGTATCATGGTTCATGCATTATTGTGTAGTATTGTGATTACTGATCTGCCCTGTGGGGCTATAATCAATTATAACTATAATTAATTTTTATTTAAATCAAGGAAATGTTATTTACAAAGCATTCGTCTCTTTACAATTTGTACAGCACACACCCTCAGTGCTTAGATTATTGTAGCGCATATGAAAAAACCTCCACAAAATACACCAAAAGTGGCAAAAATGGCAGAACTTCAGGGAGAGCAACAGCTCCAAGGTTGGGCTGACGGGCAATATATATTGCGTGTTCTGAATAAAAAACAAATTGAAACAACAACAGATAATGACAAAATTGATGTGAATTGGGAAGCTGTATGACCAATAATATAACTTTTAGGTTTTACAAAGGATCAAAACCTTACCATGGATACAAATCAGTTACTTGAGACCAGTATCTATTATTGTCAGGGATAATTATATTTCTCTGTCGTGTAGACGTTTAGTTTACAATTACATAACTATTGGTTGCGTTGCTTATTTCGTAGTGGGAGGGGAAATCTTTAGGCAGGGATACTGTATAGCTTTCCATTTATAGATTTTTTCTCTACAATAGGTTAGGCTTTACAAATCTTAAATGTGCTCCACCTGTAACCAAAACACTTCGAATATCAATGTACTGCACACACATTTAGACAATGTCAACAAAAGCTTAGCAACACAAACATGTATACACCCATGATCTATTTATGTTCTTATGCGTTTGTGCAATACTGCATACCTATAGATGCTATAGGTATGCAGTATTGCACAAACGCACTGGTGAAACTGGTTTGTTGGGAGAACATAAATTAGTGTACAAGTGTTTTTGCCTGGTCATTCATGGTGTGTACACCGTTATAAAAGTAGGCTTTCCCCTCAGTCCAACATCTGTCTCATCTGGGACCAAGTTAGTGACACGGACGTGAACTCTCTCTACCTGGGAACCTCAACTCTAAGGTGAGTCCTGTTGTTAAGCAACATATTAGTGAGTATGTTTTGTAAAAGGAAATACATTAAGTGTCATCTGTTTCGATATTGAATTGTCTTTTTGTACAGATACAGCCATGTCTCGTCTGCAAGAAATCATTAAAAACATGGTGGAGTTGTACGTGGAGTACTCTGATGATGATGGCAAGTTGAGCAAGGAGGAGCTGATGACAATGGTGGATAAAGAAATTGAATGCGCTGAGATGAAAGTAAGAACCTCAACATACTCACTTTACATGACACATGATGGCAAATCACTTACTATCCTGCTTCTTCTTTATTAGTCAGGTGTGTTTCATGATTTTAACAGTAATATCATTTTTTTTCAGGACAAAATCAAAGCTAAAAGATTTGAGAAGCAGGCAGGTTGCATGGCACGTGATGGAGAGATCGACTTCAGAGAGTTTTCTCGTTGTGTGATTTCTCTTGCCAACAACTGCTACCACAAGAAGATAGGCAAGGGCAAAGACTGCGGCGACTGCTTCGATGAATGAATGTAAAACCTTTGAAGAGTTATCATTATAACGTGTGTATATGTAACACTAACTGCACTGAAAATGAAACTTTCACTGTCTCACTGTCAATTGGTTTTCGTAGGCTGTTCAATACTGGTCAAGAATGAATAAAAATAATTGAGTTTAAATCAACGTGAGCATCTTCATCTGTTCGGTTTTATGGCTATCACTTGCATAGTTGTGCTCAACGGTATTGCTGTGGATGAAAATTAGCATAGACTGTATATCTCCAAATTTGACAGATTTCTTAAAATGTAGGTCTCCACAACTCTCAGTCTACCTCTAACTTGTGTTAGGAGTCATCTTTTTGTATGAAACCATTTATCTTTACCTATTTGCAAAAATGTGTTTGAAAGCTCTGCGTTTATGAAGCCATCAGTCAGTTCCATCTGAATAAACAGAATGCACTTGATCTGAAATAGGTTCAAGTATCATGTATGTAATTCAAAACCAAAGACAACTTCTTGCTGTGCTTTTCAATCAGAAACAATCTATTTTCAAACAGGATGAAATCCTCAACCGCCAAATGCACACAGGAGTAGTTGCTGAATGTAAATTATGAACAAAACACAGAAGGCATTTCATGTAAAACTCTAAGGGGCTTGTACAAAATATTCAGAGTTTACCATTATGGCACAGAAATCCTATATTAACCATAGAATAATCAATACACTTGTTCATAGAGTCTTTTCGCAGGTGACCACTTATTCCATCAAACAGCAGGAATGTGTCCATATCACTGTTTTGATTACATAAAATGCTATATTTTCATGAAATCACTATGAATTGTATCCACTCCCACCCCATAATTCACTCCCACTTGAGTCACTCAGGGTGCTGCAGGCCATACCAGTAGGGGAAATTATTATGTAATATATTGAATGATACAGTGTTTAATTAAACTATTTTTGTGAGCAAGCAGGTGTATAATGACAACCAGTTGTGATATAAAGAGTTGGTATAAAATATCATTAAAGATTTTTAAATGCAGCTACTGTCAGTGACAGAAATATGAGTCTGTATGACATGAAACCTACACATACAGGTACTTTGTCTGTGTAAATCCACTCCAACAGTGGCCTGCAACGGACACACAAGACTGCTGAAGCAAGCTACACCAACAGTAGTGGAAGCCTAAATGAATGCTAATGCCAACTTCATAAAGACATATAATGAATCCCATACAGAAGAAACAACACACAAGTAAATTAAGTGTTTTAGTTCAATATGCAACTCCCCCCTGCTTCCTGTCGTTGTACACAGAATATGTCATGGAGGAATCAAACTACTTTGTAAAAATGAAAGGTGAATTTAACAATGTACATGGGATGCAAAAAAATCAAATCCCAGCAAAGATGTCCCTCAGTTGAGTTTATTTCAAAAAGTACCAACTTGAGCACTGGTCTAAAAAAATGTGCCTTTTGTTTGACTTGCCAGTTTTGTAACATCAGTTTTTTTTCATTGTTGTTTTTGAACAGTATACTTTACTTGCACCCTTTTAGACAATGTTTACAGCTTAAAGACTGGTCTAAACAAGGGGCTTATCTTTTTACATGTCAGGGCAGAATGAAAGAGGTTCAACTACAGCAAAGAAAACATTTTGAAAAAAATAAAATAATCATGCCTTTCCTTGATATGGTGCAACACTGTTTGAAATTGAAAATGGCAAATGCAAAATGTGAAGCCCAACAGTGGTTTATTTGATCTCAGAGAATAGATACTGATTCAGTTTACGTCAGTTGAGCATTTTCACCACAGAAGGGATCAACCTACTTACTTTGAGCAGTGTAAAGAACACACCCCACCATGGTATTACTTCCGCCTTTGCAAGAGGCTATACAGGTGTCTCTTTTGTTCTGTATTTTAAATCTCAGATGTGTGTTGTGTGTGTATTCTAAGGTCAAAGTCATTCAAATCATCAATGGTATCATCGTTAAACATTTTCCATGTAACATCTGAATGTCCAAATTGGACAAAACAGAAATAAAATGAAAAGACGGAAATAAGTGAAGCACTATGCCTTCACTGAATTACAGTATAGATTAATGTGATTAATTACATGAATATGAAGTAAGAGAAAGCTCCTAAAATACTCTTCATAGCTACAGCCAGAACAGAGCATTTGCATGACACACACCCACACACAATTAAAAACTGGTTCGTAGTGGAAGGTTTTTTGGGCGTTGGTACAAAGAAAGAGTGAGAGACTATGCAGCACACACAGAAGCCTGCTTTTGCAAAAACAAGGAAGTCACTCCGAACAGTAATGGTAGTGTATGACACTCCAAGCTGAAGTTTATATTCATACATCAAAAACTAATACTGAGCACATTTCTTTTACTTTTGTACTTTTATTTGCAGCAGTAAAAAGTCTGTTGAATATCTGCAGATACTGCCACTGTGTGTCTCAAGTGTGTGCATTTCAACCTTGAAACTGTTTTCAGACATTAAAAAAGAAAAACATGCAGGCACATGATGGAAAACCTTTGAGGCTTCACAGGGGTCCATCAAGAGATTTGTAGACATTTCAGAGATGAGATGTGAACTGATGTTATCTGAACCAAATTCATGGCAATCTGTCCAATAGTTGTGTTATTCATTTCAGTATTTCAGTTCACTGATGGAACAACTACTGACATAAATCAGTATGGCTGTTACTGTAAATCTGTTAAATCTGTATATTCTTCATGAAAGATAGACACATAATTTCAAAAATAATGCTGAAAACCTGCAAATCAATAAGTAAGCAAAGTAAGATGAAACATATTTTTGTGTGAATGCTGTTTGCTCTTCAACACAGTAAATCTTTGGGACTTCGGCATGCACTTCTAATTAACTGGATTATACACAAGGACAAAACCACAAGGCGCTGTATTGCACCATGGGAATTCAAATAAAACAACTTCTATGTTTGTCATTCTAGCAACACGCCTACTAGTGTGTTGTTGAAAAAGATTGGCAAGGAAAGGGTTAACCCTCACAATAGTTTTAGAGTTATTGATTGCTCACCCGACTTAGCAAATATGTTCTGTAGATATGGGTGTGTTTCTGTGAGGACACCAAAATGAAAAACGGTTGGGCGTAGTCGGTGCCTGCAAACATTCCCCACCAGTGAATCATGGAGTCTCCTGACTATGCTTATCCTTTGTTGTGGTATTCTTCTTGCTGTCTCTACAGGTGAATCGATAACACCCATAACATTAAGAATCCGATTTTACTGCACACAGCAACCAGTTGCAACATTTCATCCATCAGACTTGTTTTAACCTTTAGTTTCGTACTTATGTTACTACTGTTTTGCTTCTTTCATAAAAACAATAATTAGAACAATCAATGCATATATCAACTAAAATAGACTAGAATATAAAGAGAGATTCCTTAGTTAGGGTTTTTACATGTAGTCATTTACTTTGTACTGGGATGCACCCTGCGAGGCCAAATGTGCTAGTTTGACTAGCGAAGGATATTATTTTGAAACTTAAATTCGATATTGGCCCTGAAGAAAAAACAACGTTTATAAAGTGTGTCACATACAAACAGAAAAATAACCAACGCAATAACAAAAAGGAAAGTTCACTGCAGCCAAGATATTGAAACATAAATGAATGAAATCAATGAATACAAGCAGAAAACATAATCGGGTCATATAGCATTCGGTGCCATTTAGGTCCCCACCACATTATATCATATATTTTGTATTTATAAGGTCTAAATGCTTATTTGTTTAAAGCTTGGTTTTAAATGTTTATACCCTCTACCATAAAACAACAATGTTATTTAGCCAGGATATTCAAAATTCTAAATAATTACTCTGATTTTAGCACAAGTAGGCCAAATTGCTGTGTCCCCAATTATGTTTGCTCTACTTCTGTAACAGATATACAAAAATAAATCAAAGAAATACAAACAAATTCTACATTTTTGTCACTGTTGTATAACCGTTTTCCTAATATTCCTCACCAAATTGAAATTGTTGTTATCATTTTTATTGAAAATAAAGTGTGTGTCCCCTGTTTGAATGTCCCCCCTGTTACTCTGATTTGAATCCCTCTGGACACGCCCTTTACTATTCCACTATTTGTATGACTCAAGAAGAAGAAGGATACATTTTGAGTGGGAAAATCATCTTCAAGAAGAGTGAATGCGTTCTTCCTTCAACGTTTTTTTAATGTTTTAAAGAACTTAACTGTTGCGGTAAAGCATAACATGTCCACGCTGTTATGCTCCTTTTTAGTGGAACTGATTATTTGTTTTACATTTAGAAAATATGGTGAATATATCTATCAAATATATGTTTCTGTTGCCACCAAGTGCTAGCTTGATTATCATCACGCATGTAGCAATAGCCAAGTTTAGCATAAAATGTCCACCCTGTTGCTATGTTTCACATTAACAGGGTGGACACAGTAACTGGGGATGGTAAAAATAAATGTTTTAAACATAATATCCTGAGCTTGACCAAAATATTTTTCTTATACTTTAACAGGCCATCATTCAGATTAAATTAAAAAAAACATGGACAATTATGTTTTTTATTTTTGAATACCCTAGCTGAAATGGCACCGAATGCTAGGAATGACCCAAACATGTTAATAATATAAATGTCATTAAAATACATTTTTGAAAGTGTTTCAAAAGTTAAAGTTAAAGCCTTTTATTCAAAAGAGAACACTGAGGTAATAGCATTTGTGTCCCTATTCAGACTTGGTGTAATTATGAATATTATGTAAGGTAATTAACACCTGTGTTAAATAAATTGTGAGCCATAGTTAGTATGTAGCCTACAAGTTTGTTGGAAACACAGTGGCCTATTCTAATGCTGATAGTTGCTGGTTTGTTTAGGATTATAAACCATGCTGGTAATGTTGGTATTTCATCTATTTCATTACTCATTGTTACATAGAGTTTGGAGAGTATGTCTCCTACCTCTTTGTGTAATTGCCCTTTTCTCCTCTTAATAAGATAATTGTTATTCTTTTAAAATGACTCATCTAGTTTTCACCTTAGAAGCTCTCTCAAAGGCTGGTACTCTATAAATAACTTTTACCTGCAGGGTCTCAGCTTAACTGCAAGGGCAACTGTTATTATAAAACATCATCCTTTTGAGAGTTTTCTTATAGGTTTGTCACAAGGTAAAACTCTTTAAACCAGGAAGCTTTATGAATACACCCTCTGACATTGTGTAAGCTTTTCCGGAGAGAAGCAATAAAGAAAAATGAAAAAAACAGGGTGTGGGTGCTTGAAAAGTGGGTGTGTCAACCTCTCTATATAAACCAAGGTGTCCGTGTTCTCTTCACAAATCCTACTCTTCCATTCTCTCTACCTACTCAAGCTTTCATTGAATTTGGTAAGTGAACATTTTTCTTTAAGTCCATTTAGACATGAATCATTAACCATTGTGCATTTGAATTGTCTAAATAGTTGATATCTATAATGTAGCATTATGTTTTATTAGTATAGGATTTAAGTGTCAATGCATTAAAACCAAAGGTACATTTAGTAATTACCCCTTAAAGAAAAGATGAGATGGCAACATGTGAGCAAGACTTTATCGCACCGTTTTAAAATAATCAGTAATGTTCACAAGACAAATGATGGTTGGGCAGTAAGAATCTTGATCCTAGCACGCTCCAAGAATCCATTTATAAATAAATAAACACTGAACTACGCAGTCAACAGTATTTTTTCGTTTCAGCAAACATGGGAGAAATGATTGCAGCCATGGCATTATTGATGAAGAACTTCAAAAAGTATGCTGGACAAGACGCAGACAAAGAAACAATAAGCAAGAAAGAACTTTCTGATATGCTCAACGCGGAGATTCCTGGAATGGTCGTAAGTAAAAAAGATGAAGCACTATTGTAATATAGATCTGTGTAGTCCCCTTTAAAAAAAAATTATGTTTTAAAATCTAATAAAAACTTCTGTGGACTTTATCTCTTTAGGGGGACAAAAAACAGTTAGACGCATTCTTCGCCGGCCTCGATGGGGACAAGGATGGCACTGTTTCTTTCGAAGAGTATATTGTGCTTGTAGGATCCTTAATGATGATTCTCAAGGAAATGCTGGATGAATAAAGTTCATGTCATTATGTGTTCTGAGGAAACAACGATAAATCATTGATGGGTTCTTATGTTAGCTTAAAGAACCTGAAAGGTGCTGTCTTTGAGCATAAATCATTGATTTTTAATATCAGATGTTAACTAACAAAAATAAATGTTGTCACATTTTATAACTGTGTGTGTGTGTTATTAAACGAAAGAGATATTGTGAGAACTCCTACAGCCAGCCCTCTCTTTAAAATGCATTTAAAAATATTATTTAGAGCACACTCTGAAATGCCATAGAACATATTAAAAAATATCTCTTGGCTCCTAATTAAGAGATCCATCCTATATTAAAATATTCACAAGTATGTCCCTGTTTAGACGCTTTGCCCTTAAAAACAATGTCTGTCTATCAAATTCTCCCAAGATGTTAACTTGAATTCTTATTCTTACATGAGAATCCAATAATGTGGTTAATCATTAATTAATTGAAGTAAATGGATACCAGGTTTAACATTAGCAAAACTTTATCAAAACATCCAATCCAACTTTTTTAAACTTTAAAACCTCAAGACCAAAGTGCTGTACAGATAAATACAAAATTACACAGTGCAGCTCACAAAACTAAAAATAAATAAAGGTACAGTAAGAACACCAAATAAACAATACAAATATCAGCCATATAGTAAAAAATATATACAATTTTAAAGCAACAATCTGCAAAGTGCAGAACGCTAAGAGAAGAGGTGGGTTTTAAGACTTAAGATTTAAAAGCGGACAGTGGAGAAGTCTGATGTGGAGGGGCAGAGCGTTCCACAGTTTAAGAGCCGCAGCAGCGAAAGCACGGTCTTTGAGCTTTAGCTTGGTTCTGGCCTGGGTACATTCAGGAGCAGGTGATCAGCTGACCTGAGAGGGCGAGTGGGCGTGTACGGGCGTGTTTCAGAATACTATATGTTATGATTATAATTATTGATGTATTAATATGATTACCACAGCTGGTAAAGGTGGAACTATGTTTAATTACTGTATTTACTGCTGGGTAGCTTGTGTACTTTATCCAGGTGTAACTAAATTCTCATTTAAGTGATATATATATATATATATATATATATATATATATATTATCATTAATCCGAATCTGCAAAGTAACTAAAGTTATCAAATAAATGTAGTGAAGTGTAAAAGTACGATATTTACCTCTGAATTGTAGTGGGCTAGAACTTCTTCAAAAAATGCATTCAATTCAAAGATTCAAAGGCTTTATTGTCATACAGTATGCACAGTACAGTGTAGATATGGCAATGGAAAACCTAAGTCCCAAGCTCCTCCAACAATG
Organism: Trematomus bernacchii; assembly: GCF_902827165.1. Taxonomy (NCBI): domain Eukaryota; kingdom Metazoa; phylum Chordata; class Actinopteri; order Perciformes; family Nototheniidae; genus Trematomus; species Trematomus bernacchii. Next base: position 1,634,294 of record NW_022987582.1, on the reverse strand, counting down.
CAACATGATATAGGACATCACATTTAATTAAATAAAAATAGTGCAATAAGAAACAGAGTAGAACAAAACATATTACAGATTTTGTAGCAGGACCAATTTGCAAGTAATGCAGATGTCAGAAAAATAATACAATAAGCAAAATGATGCAGAGAATGTTAACTTATGTTACTCCTGTTTTGCTTCTTTCATAAAAACAATTATTAGAACAATCAATGCATATATCAACTAAAATAGACTAGAATATAAAGAGAGATTCCTTAGTTGTTTTATAAACTCTTTAGCCTTGCTGTGAAAAACCCTACCAGGCATGCAGGTACCTGTCAATACCTGCATGCCTGTCAGGGTTAGTCATTTACTTTGTACTGGGATGCACCCTGCGAGGCCAAATGTGTTAGTTTGACTAGCGAAGGATATTATTCTGAAACTTAAATTCGATATTAGCCCTGAAGAAAAAAACAACGTTTATAAAGTGTGTCACATACAAACAGAAAAATAACCATAATAGAAATGTTATTAAAATACATTTTTGAAAGTGTTTCAAAAGAGTACACTGAGGTAATAGCATTTGTGTCCCTATTCAGACTTGGTGTAATTATGAATATTATGTAAGGTAATTAACACCTGTGTTAAATAAATTGTGAGCCATAGTTAGTATGCCTACAAGTTTGTTGGAAACACAGTGGCCTATTCTAATGCTGATAGTTGCTGGTTTGTTTAGGATTATAAACCATGCTGGTTATTTTGGTATTTCATCTATTTCATTACTCATTGTTACATAGAGTTTGGAGAATATGTCTCCTACCTCTTTGTGTAATTGCCCTTTTCTCCTCTTAATAAGATCATTGTTATTCTTTTAAAATGACTCATCTAGTTTTCGCCTTAGAAGCTCTCTCAAAGGCTGGTACTCTAAATAACTTTTACCTGCAGGGTCTCAGCTTAACTGCAAGAGCAACTGTTATTATAAAACATCATCCTTTTGAGAGTTTTCTTATAGGTTTGTCACAAGGTAAAACTCTTTCTACCAGGAAGCTTTATGAATACACCCTCTGACATTGTGTAAGCTTTTCCGGAGAGAAGAAATAAAGAAAAATGAAAAAACCAGGACGTGGGTGCTTGAAAAGTGGGTGTGTCAACCTGTTACGTTCCCTCCTAAACTAGGGGTACAAAGGGAAGTAACAAAACACAAAAACAACCGGGCGAGAGAAAAAGAGGAAACTCATTAATTAATAAAAAATAAAAGAGGCTCACCAGCCAATTTGCAAAACAAACTTAAAGTAACTAAAAACAACTTTCTTCTAAAAGAAAGTGACTAAATTAAACAATACACAAAAAGGTAAACTGGAGCACATCTAACAATTCACAAAAACACAGACCTCACACAGACAGAGACATGCTGCACACATGCAGCCAGAGGAGAAGGAGAAAGGCCACTGCAGCCTTCCTCAGGTCCTTTAAGGAGGCCCTGATTGGGGATTGGGAGCACCTGGGGGATTGGGAGCACCTGGGGGATTGGGAGCACCTGGGGGATTGGGAGCACCTGGGGACAATCAGGGAGAGAGACACACAAAAGCACCAACTGCGGCACGTAACACCCCCCCATAAAACACACGTTATACTGCTCACAAGCAGCAAACACCGGAGCAACACCACATCACACAGAATACCCACATCACTCACTGACCACAGATCCACATCGCTCTGAGCCAGGTCCACCGCTTCAGAGACGGGAACACCCACACCCACAGCACTGTCAACGGACGCAGAACTTAACTGCTACTCACCACTCTGTCGCATTGCAACTGGGTGCCGGCCTTTTGGTTTTTCCATAGACCGCTTGGAGGCTGCCACCTGCTTCTTCCGAGCTACACACCCTGCCACTAGATGACCAGGGTCAAGACAAAAGAAACACAATCTCTTTTTCTTGGGTCCTGGAAAAGAAACAGAATGAGAATGTGTGGCACGCCTGTTACGAGCTTTCCGGAAAGAAACACGATGGGGATTGCTCTGAGCCAAAACACCACTGTGCATTAACACAAGCTCATCCGCCATAGTGGCAGCCTGCTGCAAGGAGGTTATTTGTCGTTCATTTAAATGAACAGTATGTTCTGGGACACCGTTTTTAAACTCCTCCAGCACTATGAGATCACAAACTGAAGTCAAGTCGTCAGCCTTTGATGCCTTACGCCATCCGTTGAATAGCTTGCTCTTCTCCATTGCAAAGTCTACAAAAGTTTGGCCAGGTGTTTTCTTTAGGCCACGAAAACGCTGTCTATAAGCCTCAGGCACAAGCTCATGCACTTTAATAGCGCATTTCACTTTTTCGTATACACAATACTATCTTCAACAGGAAGAGAAGAGCAAACCATCTGAGCCTTACCAACTAACTCGCACTGTAACAGCATGGCCCACACATCTTTCGGCCATTGCGAAGCAGCAGCAATGCGCTCAAACACAACAAAGTATGACTCAACTTCAGACTCACGAAATACTGGAACCAGCTGAATGTTGTTACCAACATCAAAAGGAGCATCAGAACCTGACAATGGTTGTGTACCCGAAGAGGATCCCACTGAACCCGTCTGCAGCTCTAGCTGACGCATCCTGAAAGCTGTGTCTGCATCCAACTTTCTGATCTCCAACTCCCTCCTGAGCTGAAAATCTCGCTCACGCTCCTCCTTCTCCCACTGTAGACGAGCTAACCTCACTTTCAACCAGGCATCACATTTAGAACTAGTATGAGAGGACTCAAACAAGGGAGGCCATACTAAACACACAAACTAATTTTCAACACTCACACTATAGTCTACCACCACCATAGACGTACAGCTTACTTGCAACTACTCACCAGCCCCCATTTGTCACGTTCCCTCCTAATCTAGGAGTACAAAGGGAAGTAACAAAACACAAAAACAACCGGGCGAGAGAAAAAGGAGAGGAAACTGACTGCTGAAGCCACAAAGTGATGCTTTAATTAATAAAAAAGAAAAGAGGCTCACCAGCCAATTTGCAAAACAAACTTAAAGTAACTAAGAACAACTTCCTTCTAAAAGAAAGTGACTAAATTAAACGATACACAAAAAGGTAAACTGGAGCACATCTAACAATTCACAAAAACACAGGCCTCACACAGAGACAGAGACATGCTGCACATATACAGCCAGAGGAGAAGGAGAGAGGCCACTGCAGCCTTCCTCAGGTCCTTTAAGGAGGCCCTGATTGGGGATTGGGAGCACCTGGAGGAGAGGCTGCACCTGGAGACAATCAGGGAGAGAGTGAGACACACACACAAAAGCACCAACTGCGGCAGGTAACACAACCTCTCTATATAAACCAAGGTGTCCGTGTTCTCTTCACAAATCCTACTCTTCCATTCTCTCTACCTACTCAAGCTTTCATTGAATTTGGTAAGTCCATTTAGACATGAATCATTAACCATTGTGCATTTGAATTGTCTAAATAGTTCATATCTATAATGTATTATGTTTTATTAGTGCTATGTATAGGATTTAAATGTCAATGCATAGAAAGATTATAGCAATTCTGTAATTTACATATTATAGTGAAATTCATCACATTTGTGGGAATTCTGTCAATTTGAAAATGCAAAGTTGTTTGAAAAGTCATGCAAAAGGTAAGAGAAACTGAGATGAATTGAAGGAGGAACAACAAGTACAGGGAGTTTGGAAATCAGACTAGATGTGTTTGGTTGCCTTGAATTGTTTTGGAAAGATGCAGAATTGCCAACCACACCAAATCACGAATGAGCTTTTTTGTTGCTCCACCCACACATTACTTTATCATGTCTGTTGTTTAAAACCAAGGGAACATTTAGTAATTACCCCTTAAAGAAAAGATGAGAAGGCAACATATGAGCAAAACTTTATCGCACCGTTTTAAAATAATCAGTAATGTTCACAAGACAAATGATGGTTGGGCAGTAAGAATCTTGATCCTAGCACGCTCCAAGAATCCATTTATAAATAAACACTGAACTACGCAGTCAACAGTATTTTTTCGTTTCAGCAAACATGGGAGAAATGCTGGGAGCCATGGCATTATTGATGAAGAACTTCAAAAAGTATGCTGGACAAGACGCAGACAAAGAAACAATAAGCAAGAAAGAACTTTCTGATATGCTCCACGCGGAGATTCCTGGAATGATCGTAAGTAAAAAAGATGAAGCACTATTGTAATATAGATCTGTGTAGTCCCCTTTAAAAATAAATTATGTTTTAAAATCTAATAAAAACTTCTGTGGACTTTATCTCTTTAGGGGGACAAAAAAGACTTGGACGCATTCTTCACCGGCCTGGATGAGGACGAGGATGGCAAAGTTTCTTTCGATGAGTATATCGTGCTTGTAGGATGCTTAATGATGATTCTCAAGGAAATGCTGGATGAATAAAGTTCATGTCATTATGTGTTCTGAGGAAACAACGATAAATCATTGATGGGTTCTTATGTTAGCTTAAAGAACCTGAAAGGTGCTGTCTTTGAGCATAAATCATTGATTTTTAATATCAGATGTTAACTAACAAAAATAAATGTTGTCACATTTTATAATTGTTTGTGTGTGTTATTAAACGAAAGAGATATTGTGAGAACTCCTACAGCTAGCCCTCTCTTTAAAATGCATTTAAAAATATTATTTAGAGCATACTCTGAAATGCCATAGAACATGTTAAAAAATATCTCTTGGCTCCTAATTAAGAGATCCATCCTATATTAAAATATTCACAAGTATGTCCCTGTTTAGACGCTTTGCCCTTAAAAACAATGTCTGTCTATCAAATTCTCCCAAGATGTTAACTTGAATTCTTATTCTCACATGAGAATCCAATAATGTGGTTAATCATTAATTAATTGAAGTAAATGGATACCAGGTTTAACATTAGCAAAACGTTATCAAAACATCCAATTCAACTTTTTTTAAACTTTAAAACCTCAAGACCAAAGTGCTGTACAGATAAATACAAAATTACACAGTGCAGCTCACAAAACAAAAAATAAATAAAGGTACAGTAAGAACACCAAATAAACAAGAATACAAATATCAGCCATATAGTAAAATATATATATATATATATATATATATATACAATTTAAAAGCAACAATCTGCAAAGTGCAGAACGCTAAGAGAAGACGTGGGTTTTAAGACTTAAGATTTAAAAGCGGACAGTGGAGAAGTCTAATGTGGAGGGGCAGAGCGTTCCACAGTTTAAGAGCCGCAGCAGCGAAAGCACGGTCTTTGAGTTTTAGCTTGGTTCTGGCCTGGGTACATTCAGGAGCAGGTGATCAGCTGAACTGAGAGGGCGAGTGGGCGTGTACGGGCGTGTTTCAGAACACTATATGTTATGATTATAATCAGGGGTGCACATAACTGGTACGCATGCGCGGCAACAATCTGAAATGCGTAACGTCACTTGTGTCACAACGCGCCTTTGCGTACCTGATAGGTCAACAAAACACATATTTCGCCTACACATGTTTCTTGTCAATACTGTGGAGTAAATTATTAGACATGTCCAAAAAAAACAAAGACATTAAGCAGCCACGTTGCCGTTTCGCTCCCTGCTAAAATCTTCAGACTTTCTATGACTGATTGAACTGGGTGCTGGCCGTGCCGCGCAGGGCATAACCGACGGACCTGTGAAGCTTCACAGGAGGCAGAGGCTTAGATCACTGGACGACAGAGTTGGTCGCCGTGTGCACAGACGGAGCTGCTGTTAACGTCGGTGTGTACAACAGAATTGTACCAAAACTACGTCAACTGGCTGCGGTGGGAGACTCCCCTGTGCACATTCTGTGCCCCGCGCACACACTGGAGAACTGCGCAAAATCAGCTGATCACAACGTTCACGCTCTGTGGTCAAGCTGCTGCAGTTTTATTTACAACAAAGTGGAGTGAAACACACAGCTGCAAACTTACTCAGGCTGTTAATGGAAGAGTTTGAAATCAGACAGAGGTGGAAGAAGTGTTACTCAAGTAAAATTAGAAAAGTATTATCAAAATCTAGTTAAAGTAGTGACAGTAAAAGTAGTCATTTTGCAGATTGGTCCATTTCATAATAATGTATATGATATGTTTTATAATTATTGATCATTAAAGTGTTTAAAAATTAGTTTGAATGACTTTGTATACTGCAGGGTAGCTTGTGGATTTACTCCAGGTGGAACTAAAGTCTGATTTAACACTTGATTATATTTTCACATCATTCATCCACATCTGTAAAGTAACTAAAGGTATTAAATAAATGTAGTGGAAGAAAAGTACATGATTTACCTCTGAACTGTAGTGGAGTAGAAGTACAAAGTAGCATAAAATAGAAATACTCAAGTAAACTACAAGTATCTTAAATTGTACCTAAGTACAGTACTTGAATAAGTGTACTTTGTTACTTCCCACCTCTGAAATCAGATATGACTTCAAGTCATGTGATAATTTCTTAGTATTTGATCCTTCAACTTGGCCTCAGGAAATGCAAGGACTTCACAGTTTTGGCAACAAGTTTTGGAAAAAGCAAATTGGAGGCTTACAAAGAGACAGGGAGGTGCATCTTCATCTTCATCATCTAGCATGCAAGAAGTGTAAATAGAGGACAGTGAAGGAGACACTGAGGAGGACAGTGAGGAAGACTGCGCTTATTAACACCACGCTTCATGTGGGGTGAGTACCAAACGCTGTCTCCTGGTACTCATCTGAGTAACTCACTCAAAAAGTTATGTGCACACCTGATTATAATTATTGATGTATTAATATGATTACCACAGCTGGTAAAGGTGGAACTATGTTTAATTACTGTATTTACTGCTGGGTAGCTTGTGTACTTTATCCAGGTGTAACTAAATTCTCATTTAAGTGATATATAGATATATATATATATATATATTATCATTAATCCGAATCTGCAAAGTAACTAAAGTTATCAAATAAATGTAGTGAAGTGTAAAAGTACGATATTTACCTCTGAATTGTAGTGGGCTAGAACTTCTTCAAAAAATGCATTCAATTCAAAGATTCAAAGGCTTTATTGTCATACAGTATGCACAGTACAGTGTAGATATGGCAATGGAAAACCTAAGTCCCAAGCTCCTCCAACAATGCAACATGATATAGGACATCACATTTTTTAATTAAATAAAAATAGTGCAATAAGAAACAGAGTAGAACAAAACATATTACAGATTTTGTAGCAGGACCAATTTGCAAGTAATGCAGATGTCAGAAAGATAATAATACAATAAGCAAAACGATGCAGAGAATGTTAACTTATGTTACTGTTTTGCTTCTTTCATAAAAAACAATAATTAGAACAATCAATGCATATATCAACTAAAATAGACTAGAATATAAAGAGAGATTCTTTAGTTAGTCGTTTTATAAACTCTTTAGCCTTGCTGTGAAAAACCCTGACAGATACCAGGCATGCAGGTACCTGTCAATACCTGCATGCCTGTCAGGGTTTGTAGTCATTTACTTTGTACTGGGATGCACCCTGCGAGGCCAAATGTGCTAGTTTGACTAGCGAAGGATATTATTCTGAAACTTAGATTCAATATTGGCCCTGAAGAAAAAAACAACATTTATAAAGTGTGTCACATACAAACAGAAAAATAACCAACGCAATAACAAAAAGGAAAGTTCACTGCAGCCAAGATAGTGAAACATAAATGAATGCAATCAATGAATATTATGTAAGGTAATTAACACCTGTGTTAAATTGTGAGCCATAGTTAGTATGTAGCCTACAAGTTTGTTGGAAACACAGTGGCCTATTCTAATGCTGATAGTTGCTGGTTTGTTTAGGATTATAAACCATGCTGGTAATGTTGGTATTTCATCTATTTCATTACTCATTGTTACATAGAGTTTGGAGAGTATGTCTCCTACCTCTTTGTGTAATTGCCCTTTTCTCCTCTTAATAAGATCATTGTTATTCTTTTAAAATGACTCATCTAGTTTTCACCTTAGAAGCTCTCTCAAAGGCTGGTACTCTATAAATAACTTTTACCTGCAGGGTCTCAGCTTAACTGCAAGGGCAACTGTTATTATAAAACATCATCCTTTTGAGAGTTTTCTTATAGGTTTGTCACAAGGTAAAACTCTTTAAACCAGGAAGCTTTATGAATACACCCTCTGACATTGTGTAAGCTTTTCCGGAGAGAACAAATAAAGAAAAACGAAAAAACTAGGGTGTGGGTGCTTGAAAAGTGGGTGTGTCAACCTCTCTATATAAACCAAGGTGTCCGTGTTCTCTTCACAAATCCTACTCTTCCATTCTCTCTACCTACTCAAGCTTTCATTGAATTTGGTAAGTCCATTTAGACATGAATCATTAACCATTGTGCATTTGAATTGTCTAAATAGTTGATATCTATAGTGTAGCATTATGTTTTATTAGTGCTATGTATAGGATTTAAGTGTCAATGCATTAAAACCAAGGGAACATTTAGTAATTACCCCTTAAAGAAAAGATGAGAAGGCAACATATGAGCAAGACTTTATCGCACCGTTTTAAAATAATCAGTAATGTTCATAAGACAAATGGTTGGGCAGTAAGAATCTTGATCCTAACAAGTTGTTCATCCAATAATCCATTTATAAATAAACACTGAACTACACAGTCAACAGTATTTTTTTCATTTCAGCAAACATGGCCATGATTGAAGAACAACTGAAAGTATTGAAGAAGACCTTCGATAAGTATGCTGGAAAAGACGCAGACAAAGGTTCAATGAGCAAGGCAGAACTTGCTGATTTGCTCCGCGAGGAGTTTCCTGGAATGGGCGTAAGTAAAAAAGATGAAGCACTATTGTAATATAGATCTGTGTATGCCTCTGTTTATGTTTTAAAATCTAATACAAACTTCTGTGGACTTCATCTTTATAGGGAGACAAACAACAGTTAGACGCATTCTTCACCGGCCTGGATGGGGACAAGGATGGAAAAGTTTCTTTCCCAGAGTTTGTCCAGTTTGCAGCAACCTTGCTGTTGATGATGACGGGCTAAATGTAATTTGGCAACATTGCCTCAGAATTCTTTGCCTTAAGGTTATCTCTATAACATCTAGAAAGTACATGTCATTATTATGTGTTCTGAGGAAACAACGATAAATCATTGATGGGTTCTTATATTAGCTTAAAGAACCTGAAAGGTGCTGTCTTTGAGCATAAATCATTGATTTTTAATATCAGATGTTAACTAACAAAAATAAATGTTGTCACATTTTATAATTGTTTGTGTGTGTTATTAAACGAAAGAGATATTGTGAGAACTCCTACAGCTAGCCCTCTCTTTAAAATGCATTTTAAAATATTATTTAGAGCACACTCTGAAATGCCATAGAACATGTTAAAAAATATCTCTTGGCTCCTAATTAAGAGATCCATCCTATATTAAAATATTCACAAGTATGTCCCTGTTTAGACGCTTTGCCCTTAAAAACAATGTCTGTCTATCAAATTCTCCCAAGATGTTAACTTGAATTCTTATTCTCACATGAGAATCCAATAATGTGGTTAATCATTAATTAATTGAAGTAAATGGATACCAGGTTTAACATTAGCAAAACTTTATCAAAACATCCAATCCAACTTTTTTAAACTTTAAAACCTCAAGACCAAAGTGCTGTACAGATAAATACAAAATTACACAGTGCAGCTCACAAAACAAAAAATAAATAAAGGTACAGTAAGAACACCAAATAAACAAGAATACAAATATCAGCCATATAGTAAAAAATATATACAATTTAAAAGCAATAAAGCAACAATCTGCAAAGTGCAGAACGCTAAGAGAAGAGGTGGGTTTTAAGACTTAAGATTTAAAAGCGGACAGTGGAGAAGTCTGATGTGGAGGGGCAGAGCGTTCCACAGTTTAAGAGCCGCAGCAGCGAAAGCACGGTCTTTGAGCTTTAGCTTGGTTCTGGCCTGGGTACATTCAGGAGCAGGTGATCAGCTGACCTGAGAGGGCGAGTGGGCGTGTACGGGCGTGTTTCAGAAAATATGTTATGATTATAATTATTGATGTATTAATATGATTACCACAGCTGGTAAAGGTGGAACTATGTTTAAAACTGTATTTACTGCTGGGTAGCTTGTGTACTTTATCCAGGTGTAACTAAATTCTCATTTAAGTGATATATATATATAGATATAGATATATATATATATATATATATATTATCATTAATCCGAATCTGCAAAGTAACTAAAGTTATCAAATAAATGTAGTGAAGTGTAAAAGTACGATATTTACCTCTGAATTGTAGTGGGCTAGAACTTCTTCAAAAAATGCATTCAATTCAAAGATTCAAAGGCTTTATTGTCATACAGTATGCACAGTACAGTGTAGATATGGCAATGGAAAACCTAAGTCCCAATCTCCTCCAACAATGCAGCATGATATAGGACATCACATTTTTTAATTAAATAAAAATAGTGCAATAAGAAACAGAGTAGAACAAAACATATTACAGATTTTGTAGCAGGACCAATTTGCAAGTAATGCAGATGTCAGAAAAATAATAATACAATAAGCGAAATGATGCAGAGAATGTTAACTTATGTTACTCCTGTTTTGCTTTCATAAAAACAATAATTGGAACAATCAATGCATATATCAACTAAAATAGATTAGAATATAAAGAGAGATTCCTTAGTTAGTCGTTTTATAAACTCTTTAGCCTTGCTGTGAAAAACCCTGACAGATACCAGGCATGCAGGTACCTGTCAATACCTGCATGCCTGTCAGGGTTTGTACATGTAGTCATTTACTTTGTACTGGGATGCACCCTGCGAGGCCAAATGTGTTTGACTAGCGAAGGATATTATTCTGAAACTTAGATTCAATATTGGCCCTGAAGAAAAAAACAACATTTATAAAGTGTGTCACATACAAACAGAAAAATAACCAACGCAATAACAAAAAGGAAAGTTCACTGCAGCCAAGATAGTGAAACATAAATGAATGCAATCAATGAATATTATGTAAGGTAATTAACACCTGTGTTAAATTGTGAGCCATAGTTAGTATGTAGCCTACAAGTTTGTTGGAAACACAGTGGCCTATTCTAATGCTGATAGTTGCTGGTTTGTTTAGGATTATAAACCATGCTGGTAATGTTGGTATTTCATCTATTTCATTACTCATTGTTACATAGAGTTTGGAGAGTATGTCTCCTACCTCTTTGTGTAATTGCCCTTTTCTCCTCTTAATAAGATCATTGTTATTCTTTTAAAATGACTCATCTAGTTTTCACCTTAGAAGCTCTCTCAAAGGCTGGTACTCTATAAATAACTTTTACCTGCAGGGTCTCAGCTTAACTGCAAGGGCAACTGTTATTATAAAACATCATCCTTTTGAGAGTTTTCTTATAGGTTTGTCACAAGGTAAAACTCTTTAAACCAGGAAGCTTTATGAATACACCCTCTGACATTGTGTAAGCTTTTCCGGAGAGAACAAATAAAGAAAAACGAAAAAACTAGGGTGTGGGTGCTTGAAAAGTGGGTGTGTCAACCTCTCTATATAAACCAAGGTGTCCGTGTTCTCTTCACAAATCCTACTCTTCCATTCTCTCTACCTACTCAAGCTTTCATTGAATTTGGTAAGTCCATTTAGACATGAATCATTAACCATTGTGCATTTGAATTGTCTAAATAGTTGATATCTATAATGTAGCATTATGTTTTATTAGTGCTATGTATAGGATTTAAGTGTCAATGCATTAAAACCAAGGGAACATTTAGTAATTACCCCTTAAAGAAAAGATGAGAAGGCAACATATGAGCAAGACTTTATCGCACCGTTTTAAAATAATCAGTAATGTTCATAAGACAAATGGTTGGGCAGTAAGAATCTTGATCCTAACAAGCTGTTCATCCAATAATCCATTTATAAATAAACACTGAACTACACAGTCAACAGTATTTTTTTCATTTCAGCAAACATGGTCCTGATTGAAGCACAACTGACATTATTGAAGACCACCTTCGATAAGTATGCTGGAAAAGACGCAGACAAAGGTTCAATGAGCAAGGCAGAACTTGCTGATTTGCTCCACGAGGAGTTTCCTGGAATGGGCGTAAGTAAAAAAGATGAAGCACTATTGTAATATAGATCTGTGTATGCCTCTGTTTTAAAATCTAATACAAACTTCTGTGGACTTCATCTTTTTAGGGAGACAAAAAACAGTTAGACGCATTCTTCACCGGCCTGGATGGGGACAAGGATGGAAAAGTTTCTTTCCCAGAGTTTGTCCAGTTTGCAGCAACCTTGCTGTTGATGATGACGGGCTAAATGTAATTTGGCAACATTGCCTCAGAATTCTTTGCCTTAAGGTTATCTCTATAACATCTAGAAAGTACATGTCATTATTATGTGTTCTGAGGAAACAACGATAAATCATTGATGGGTTCTTATGTTAGCTTAAAGAACCTGAAAGGTGCTGTCTTTGAGCATAAATCATTGATTTTTAATATCAGATGTTAACTAACAAAAATAAATGTTGTCACATTTTATAATTGTTTGTGTGTGTTATTAAACGAAAGAGATATTGTGAGAACTCCTACAGCTAGCCCTCTCTTTAAAATGCATTTTCTAAAATATTATTTAGAGCATACTCTGAAATGCCATAGAACATGTTAAAAAATATCTCTTGGCTCCTAATTAAGAGATCCATCCTATATTAAAATATTCACAAGTATGTCCCTGTTTAGACGCTTTGCCCTTAAAAACAATGTCTGTCTATCAAATTCTCCCAAGATGTTAACTTGAATTCTTATTCTCACATGAGAATCCAATAATGTGGTTAATCATTAATGAATTGAAGTAAATGGATACCAGGTTTAACATTAGCAAAACTTTATCAAAACATCCAATCCAACTTTTTTAAACTTTAAAACCTCAAGACCAAAGTGCTGTACAGATAAATACAAAATTACACAGTACAGCTCACAAAACTAAAAATAAATAAAGGTACAGTAAGAACACCAAATAAACAAGAATACAAATATCAGCCATATAGTAAAAAATATATACAATTTAAAAGCAACAATCTGCAAAGTGCAGAACGCTAAGAGAAGAGGTGGGTTTTAAGACTTAAGATTTAAAAGCGGACAGTGTAGAAGTCTGATGTGGAGGGGCAGAGCGTTCCACAGTTTAAGAGCCGCAGCAGCGAAAGCACGGTCTTTGAGCTTTAGCTTGGTTCTGGCCTGGGTACATTCAGGAGCAGGTGATCAGCTGACCTGAGAGGGCGAGTGGGCGTGTACGGGCGTGTTTCAGAAAATATGTTATGATTATAATTATTGATGTATTAATATGATTACCACAGCTGGTAAAGGTGGAACTATGTTTAAAACTGTATTTACTGCTGGGTAGCTTGTGTACTTTATCCAGGTGTAACTAAATTCTAATTTAAGTGATATATAGATATATACATGGGCGTAGGAAGCATCCTGAATGTGGGGGGGACATTTTTAACGGGGGGTGTTGGGGCGAAAAAAAATATAGATTTCCTGTATTCTGGTGCATTTTAACAGGTGGTTTGATACTTTTATGTGGCTATACTAGCATGAGGAAAATGATGGGTACATTTTGTAATTTCATCCAGTAGTAAAGAAAGGAAACATATTTGATTATTAATTCAGAGCCGTCTTTGAATTAATAAAAAGCAGTTTAAATGCCCATTTTTTTGTACATTTATATACAACAATAAATATTTGTGAGTGCATTGAGAGATATTGTTGTGGAGAGTCATTTATATATAAATCGCAAAATACATTTGTGAATCCTTCTGTGAGCATTTATTAATATTGAGACTGATCTGACTCCATACAGATGTTAAGTTCACCTAGGAATGGTATCATTGACTTAAATGTTCAAATACATGTTGCTCTTCTGTCTATATTGGTCATATGATGCCCCTTGACTGAAATGTTTCCTGTTCAATATCCCCACTGATTTCCTTAAAATCCTGGGATGAGAGTCCACATCACAATTTACTCTCAACTGTCATTTCCCTTTCATCACTCACCTCAGCAATGGACCTCTCTCCACTGTCCCTGCATTCTGCCTCTGACTCACTCTCAAGTGCCTAGATGTCAAGAGAGGTGGTGAAGTGATCATTATTTATTGAGCAGTATACTCTTTCACATTGAATCATAACAAGTCATACTGAATGTAAATACAACTGACTCTAAAGTAAGTCCCAGTCTGTGACATTGGACATTTTGAAGACTCAAAGTCCCAAGCAGTAGGTAGAATATTAGCTAGTCTATGTAATGTGCACAGAAAATAAATAGTTAACTGAATACTGGGATGGAAATAGCCTATAAGCACTCAGTAAAACATAAACACACACACAAAAAGCTTCTGAATGATAAGAAGTATAATTAAAACATAATGCACATTACCATTTTGAGAGAGTACCTAAATTAAAGAACTCAGAAAATAATCTCGTATCGAACTGAGGCTCCAGTAAAACACACTGACTGTGTCTCTACATGGACATCAGTAAGCCGTTTAAGAGTATTATCCCGGTTATGATGTGTTTACATGAGCAGAGAGATCGGGTTATTCATGTTCCCTGTTTACCTGATAAATACTAGTAACCTGGCATTTCGATGCCTTTTCTCATCTAAACTATTCAGTATTTCTCTATCATGACATAAAGACGAAACTCCTCTCCAGAAGTGAGACGCATTTGCCGCCACCACCGCCATCACTGTTAAGTTAACAGTGTTAACTGATTAACTGCTACCAGCTGATGACTTACTTTCCTCTTCTTTGCAAAAAATGTTCTTATGTCCATGTTGTCTGAGGGAGAAAACATATCAAACCCAGAGATAGTCAGCTTTGATTTTCGCTGTATTAACCATTTCCTGAACATTTGGTGTGTGTGCCTTACCTCCGCTACCGGCATCCTTCATACAACAGAATCTGAGCTGTCCAACTATGACAACACTCCTTGAACATGCGCGCGCTATGTGAGAATCTGCCTTGGTACAAAGTAGCAGTGAAAACATGGTACGGAGTTTCATTGATTTGGGCATTCTCTCAATAAGCAAGTGGAATGGATTTCAATTGATAGTGAAGCACTGACACAGCGCTCTGCAAAGAGCGGCGAGTGGATAGACCGATTCACGGACTTTCCGCATAGTAAAAGTGGGGGGGTCTAAACTAATCATTTGAAAAAGTGGGGGGGACTTGTCCCACCCTCATATAATGGTTGCGACGCCCATGGATATATATATATGGAGATATATATATGGAGATATATATATATATATATATATATATATATATATATGGAGAATATATATATATATATATATATATATATATATATATATATATATATATATATATATATATATGGAGTATATATATATATATATATATATATATATTATCATTAATCCGAATCTGCAAAGTAACTAAAGTTATCAAATAAATGTGAAGTGTAAAAGTACGATATTTACCTCTGAATTGTAGTGGGCTAGAACTTCTTCAAAAAATGCATTCAATTCAAAGATTCAAAGGCTTTATTGTCATACAGTATGCACAGTACAGTGTAGATATGGCAATGGAAAACCTAAGTCCCAAGCTCCTCCAACAATGCAACATGATATACTGTAGGACATCACATTTTTTAATTAAATAAAAATAGTGCAATAAGAAACAGAGTAGAACAAAACATATTACAGATTTTGTAGCAGGACCAATTTGCAAGTAATGCAGATGTCAGAAAAATAATAATACAATAAGCGAAATGATGCAGAGAATGTTAACTTATGTTACTCCTGTTTTGCTTCTTTCATAAAAAACAATAATTAGAACAATCAATGCATATATCAACTAAAATAGACTAGAATATAAAGAGAGATTCCTTAGTTAGTCGTTTTATAAACTCTTTAGCCTTGCTGTGAAAAACCCTGACAGATACCAGGCATGCAGGTACCTGTCAATACCTGCATGCCTGTCAGGGTTTGTACATGTAGTCATTTACTTTGTACTGGGATGCACCCTGCGAGGCCAAATGTGCTAGTTTGACTAGCGAAGGATATTATTCTGAAACTTAGATTCAATATTGGCCCTGAAGAAAAAAAACAACATTTATAAAGTGTGTCACATACAAACAGAAAAATAACCAACGCAATAACAAAAAGGAAAGTTCACTGCAGCCAAGATAGTGAAACATAAATGAATGCAATCAATGAATATTATGTAAGGTAATTAACACCTGTGTTAAATTGTGAGCCATAGTTAGTATGTAGCCTACAAGTTTGTTGGAAACACAGTGGCCTATTCTAATGCTGATAGTTGCTGGTTTGTTTAGGATTATAAACCATGCTGGTAATGTTGGTATTTCATCTATTTCATTACTCATTGTTACATAGAGTTTGGAGAGTATGTCTCCTACCTCTTTGTGTAATTGCCCTTTTCTCCTCTTAATAAGATCATTGTTATTCTTTTAAAATGACTCATCTAGTTTTCACCTTAGAAGCTCTCTCAAAGGCTGGTACTCTATAAATAACTTTTACCTGCAGGGTCTCAGCTTAACTGCAAGGGCAACTGTTATTATAAAACATCATCCTTTTGAGAGTTTTCTTATAGGTTTGTCACAAGGTAAAACTCTTTTAAACCAGGAAGCTTTATGAATACACCCTCTGACATTGTGTAAGCTTTTCCGGAGAGAACAAATAAAGAAAAACGAAAAAACTAGGGTGTGGGTGCTTGAAAAGTGGGTGTGTCAACCTCTCTATATAAACCAAGGTGTCCGTGTTCTCTTCACAAATCCTACTCTTCCATTCTCTCTACCTACTCAAGCTTTCATTGAATTTGGTAAGTCCATTTAGACATGAATCATTAACCATTGTGCATTTGAATTGTCTAAATAGTTGATATCTATAATGTAGCATTATGTTTTATTAGTGCTATGTATAGGATTTAAGTGTCAATGCATTAAAACCAAGGGAACATTTAGTAATTACCCCTTAAAGAAAAGATGAGAAGGCAACATGTGAGCAAGACTTTATCGCACCGTTTTAAAATAATCAGTAATGTTCATAAGACAAATGGTTGGGCAGTAAGAATCTTGATCCTAGCAAGCTGTTCATCCAATAATCCATTTA
The DNA here is from genome assembly GCF_902827165.1 of Trematomus bernacchii. NCBI lineage: Eukaryota > Metazoa > Chordata > Actinopteri > Perciformes > Nototheniidae > Trematomus > Trematomus bernacchii. The sequence continues at coordinate 1,617,160 of NW_022987582.1, read as the reverse complement.
TAAATAAACACTGAACTACGCAGTCAACAGTATTTTTTTCATTTCAGCAAACATGGCCATGATTGAAGAACAACTGAAAGTATTGAAGAAGACCTTCGATAAGTATGCTGGAAAAGACGCAGACAAAGGTTCAATGAGCAAGGCAGAACTTGCTGATTTGCTCCGCGAGGAGTTTCCTGGAATGGGCGTAAGTAAAAAAGATGAAGCACTATTGTAATATAGATCTGTGTATGCCTCTGTTTATGTTTTAAAATCTAATACAAACTTCTGTGGACTTCATCTCTATAGGGAGACAAACAACAGTTAGACGCATTCTTCACCGGCCTGGATGGGGACAAGGATGGAAAAGTTTCTTTCCCAGAGTTTGTCCAGTTTGCAGCAACCTTGCTGTTGATGATGACGGGCTAAATGTAATTTGGCAACATTGCCTCAGAATTCTTTGCCTTAAGGTTATCTCTATAACATCTAGAAAGTACATGTCATTATTATGTGTTCTGAGGAAACAACGATAAATCATTGATGGGTTCTTATATTAGCTTAAAGAACCTGAAAGGTGCTGTCTTTGAGCATAAATCATTGATTTTTAATATCAGATGTTAACTAACAAAAATAAATGTTGTCACATTTTATAATTGTTTGTGTGTGTTATTAAACGAAAGAGATATTGTGAGAACTCCTACAGCCAGCCCTCTCTTTAAAATGCATTTTAAAATATTATTTAGAGCATACTCTGAAATGCCATAGAACATGTTAAAAAATATCTCTTAGCTCCTAATTAAGAGATCCATCCTATATTAAAATATTCACAAGTATGTCCCTGTTTAGACGCTTTGCCCTTAAAAACAATGTCTGTCTATCAAATTCTCCCAAGATGTTAACTTGAATTCTTATTCTCACATGAGAATCCAATAATGTGGTTAATCATTAATTAATTGAAGTAAATGGATACCAGGTTTAACATTAGCAAAACTTTATCAAAACATCCAATCCAACTTTTTTAAACTTTAAAACCTCAAGACCAAAGTGCTGTACAGATAAATACAAAATTACACAGTGCAGCTCACAAAACTAAAATAAATAAAGGTACAGTAAGAACACCAAATAAACAAGAACACAAATATCAGCCATATAGTAAAAAATATATACAATTTAAAAGCAACAATCTGCAAAGTGCAGAACGCTAAGAGAAGAGGTGAGTTTTAAGACTTAAGATTTAAAAGCGGACAGTGGAGAAGTCTAATGTGGAGGGGCAGAGCGTTCCACAGTTTAAGAGCCGCAGCAGCGAAAGCACGGTCTTTGAGTTTTAGCTTGGTTCTGGCCTGGGTACATTCAGGAGCAGGTGATCAGCTGACCTGAGAGGGCGAGTGGGCGTGTACGGGCGTGTTTCAGAATACTATATGTTATGATTATAATTATTGATGTATTAATATGATTACCACAGCTGGTAAAGGTGGAACTATGTTTAATTACTGTATTTACTGCTGGGTAGCTTGTGTACTTTATCCAGGTGTAACTAAATTCTAATTTAAGTGATATATATATAGATATATATATATATATATATATATATATATATCTATATCTATATATATATATAGATATATATATATAATCATTAATCCGAATCTGCAAAGTAACTAAAGTTATCAAATAAATGTAGTGAAGTGTAAAAGTACGATATTTACCTCTGAATTGTAGTGGGCTAGAACTTCTTCAAAAAATGCATTCAATTCAAAGATTCAAAGGCTTTATTGTCATACAGTATGCACAGTACAGTGTAGATATGGCAATGGAAAACCTAAGTCCCAAGCTCCTCCAACAATGCAACATGATATAGGACATCACATTTTTTAATTAAATAAAAATAGTGCAATAAGAAACGGAGTAGAACAAAACATATTACAGATTTTGTAGCAGGACCAATTTGCAAGTAATGCAGATGTCAGAAAAATAATAATACAATAAGAAAAATGATGCAGAGAATGTTAACTTATGTTACTCCTGTTTTGCTTCTTTCATAAAAACAATAATTAGAACAATCAATGCATATATCAACTAAAATAGATTAGAATATAAAGAGAGATTCCTTAGTTAGTCGTTTTATAAACTCTTTAGCCTTGCTGTGAAAAACCCTGACAGATACCAGGCATGCAGGTACCTGTCAATACCTGCATGCCTGTCAGGGTTTGTACATGTAGTCATTTACTTTGTACTGGGATGCACCCTGCGAGGCCAAATGTGCTAGTTTGACTAGCGAAGGATATTATTCTGAAACTTAAATTCAATATTGGCCCTGAAGAAAAAAACAACGTTTATAAAGTGTGTCACATACAAACAGAAAAATAACCATAATAGAAATGTTATTAAAATACATTTTTGAAAGTGTTTCAAAAGAGAACACTGAGGTAATAGCATTTGTGTCCCTATTCAGACTTGGTGTAATTATGAATATTATGTAAGGTAATTAACACCTGTGTTAAATAAATTGTGAGCCATAGTTAGTATGCCTACAAGTTTGTTGGAAACACAGTGGCCTATTCTAATGCTGATAGTTGCTGGTTTGTTTAGGATTATAAACCATGCTGGTTATTTTGGTATTTCATCTATTTCATTACTCATTGTTACATAGAGTTTGGAGAGTATGTCTCCTACCTCTTTGTGCAATTGCCCTTTTCTTCTCTTAATAAGATCATTGTTATTCTTTTAAAATGACTCATCTAGTTTTCACCTTAGAAGCTCTCTCAAAGGCTGGTACTCTATAAATAACTTTTACCTGCAACTTTTATTATAAAACATCATCCTTTTGAGAGTTTTCTTATAGGTTTGTCACAAGGTAAAACTCTTTCTACCAGGAAACTTTATGAATACACCCTCTGACATTGTGTAAGCTTTTCCAGAGAGAAGAAATAAAGAAAAATGAAAAAACCAGGACGTGGGTGCTTGAAAAGTGGGTGTGTCAACCTGTTACGTTCCCTCCTAAACTAGGGGTACAAAGGGAAGTAACAAAACACAAAAACAACCGGGAGAGAGAAAAAAAGAGGAAAGTGATGCTTTAATTAATAAAAAAGAAAAGAGGCTCACCAGCCAATTTGCAAAACAAACTTAACCTCTTAAGCCCTGAGCCTGTTTTTCAGGTCTCAGGCTCGAAAATGACATTCCCAGAACAAATGACCATATCTTCCCTTCTAAAAGGGTTAAATTAATCATCTTTTTTCTCAAAGTAATGATAAACCTGTGAGTTGGATTTAGAAAAGTCAGAATCAATATAGATGTTTTTTTATTTTAAAGAAAATTCAGATTTTACATAGTAAAAAACTGTAAATTATAGTGTCCGTCCAAAAATTATTTTTTACAGATAGTGAAAACTACCCTTGGATGATGGGTTAGTAGACTAAAAGCTTTAGGAATCCAAAGTACAACATATAATAAGTACCCTGTATCAAGATTGATGCAAAACAAGTGAAATTTGACCTTTTTAGAGAGATTTAGCCAAAAAAACCCACTTCTGGGGTCATTTGGGTGGATTTGACCTATCTCTGGCCCCCCTTGCTCGATTTTTCGACCGCTCGAGCCAATGGAATCGAGGGAAAGTTATATACACACCAACACGTTAACAAATAAGGAGTGAGAGTGACGCGTTACCAAAACCGGAAGCTGCATACACTCTGGTGGCTACCATTAGCAGCTAACTTTTCCGCTCCGATTTTTACATAAAAAAAAAGAAAATGGGATTATGGATTATAAATAATTTTTTAAAAGGCACAGGTACATTATCAACCTATGGATCAACAGTTGTAGATTTTTTTTTTCGTTTTAATGCCATTGAACACGTCTTTTGACCTAATTGACAACTACGGTGAGACGATCTGCCGTAAAAGCTCCGTAAAGGTACGTGTTGTGATGTCTGTGTTTGCTTCCCCTGTCGCAATTTAGGATCGGTCAGTGATGATACTATACCTAAATAATCAGTGGAGTCTCAGCTTTAATCGGCTATATTGTATGTGCAGCTACGATAAGTAATAAGGGTATTTTTATCTTGAATTGTGTGCCGCAGTGCGTTAGAATTTTTTCGCTCAGGGGTCATTTAGACGCTTCTTAAGAGACTTGTGTTTTGTTTTGATAAAAATGGTTCATATCTTCAGTTAGCTGAGATTCTTCCCGTTAATCTGGTGCTACACATTAATAGTTTCATAAATGTTAAGAAGCCCGAGACATTATCTCGAAAACAAAACGGTGGGAGGGGTCCAATGGGGGGACCGCCGTGCTTAAGAGGTTAAAGTAACTAAAAACAACTTTCTTCTAAAAGAAAGTGACTAAATTAAACAATACACAAAAAGGTAAACTGGAGCACATCTAACAATTCACAAAAACACAGACCTCACACAGACAGAGACATGCTGCACACATGCAGCCAGAGGAAAAGGAGAGAGGCCACTGCAGCCTTCCTCAGGTCCTTTAATGAGGCCCTGATTGGGGATTGGGAGCACCTGGGGGATTGGGAGCACCTGGAGAAAATCAGGGAGAGAGAGACACACAAAAGCACCAACTGCGGCACGCAACACACACCCCCCCCCCCCCCATAAAACACACGTTATACTGCTCACAAGCAGCAAACACCGGAGCAACACATGGAATACCCACATCACTCACTGATCACAGATCCACATCGCTCTGAGCCAGGTCCACACCCACCGCTTCAGAGACGGGAACACCCACACCCACAGCACTGTCACAGACGGACGCAGAACTTAACTGCTACTCACCACTCTGTCGCATTGCAACTGGGTGCCGGCCTTTTGGTTTTTCCATAGACCGCTTGGAAGCTGCCACCTGCTTCTTCCGAGCTACACACTCTGCCACTAGATGACCAGGGTCAAGACAAAAGAATCACAATCTCTTTTTCTTGGGTCCTGGAAGAGAAACAGAATGAGAATGTGTGGCACGCCTGTTACGAGCTTTCCGGAAAGAAACACGATGGGGATTGCTCTGAGCCAAAACACCACTGTGCATTAACACAAGCTCATCCGCCATAGTGGCAGCCTGCTGCAAGGAGGTTATTTGTCGTTCATTTAAATATACAGTATGTTCTGAGACACAGTTTTTAAACTCCTCCAGCACTATGAGATCACAAACTGAAGTCAAGTCGTCAGCCTTTGATGCCTTACGCCATCCGTTGAATAGCTTGCTCTTCTCCATTGCAAAGTCTACAAAAGTTTGGCCAGGTGTTTTCTTTAGGCCACGAAAACGCTGTCTATAAGCCTCAGGCACAAGCTCATACACTTTAATAGCGCATTTAACTTTTTCGTATACACAATACTATCTTCAACAGGAAGAGAAGAGCAAACATCTGAGCCTTACCAACTAACTCGCACTGTAACAGTATGGCCCACACATCTTTCGGCCATTGCGAAGCAGCAGCAATGCGCTCAAACACAACAAAGTATGACTCAACTTCAGACTCACGAAATACTGGAACCAGCTGAATGTTGTTACCAACATCAAAAGGAGCATCAGAACCTGACAATGGTTGTGTACCCGAAGAGGATCCCACTGAACCCGTCTGCAGCTCTAGCTGACGCATCCTGAAAGCTGTGTCTGCATCCAACTTTCTGATCTCCAACTCCCTCCTGAGCTGAAAATCTCGCTCACGCTCCTTCTCCCACTGTAGACGAGCTAACCTCACTTTCAACCAGGCATCACATTTAGAACCAGTATGAGAGGACTCAAACAAGGGAGGCCATACTAAACACACAAACTAATTTTCAACACTCACACTACTGCATAGTCTACCACCACCATAGACGTACAGCTTACTTGCAACTACTCACCAGCCCCCATTTGTTACGTTCCCTCCTAAACTAGGAGTACAAAGGGAAGTAACAAAACACAAAAACAACCGGGCGAGAGAAAGAGGAGAGGAAACTGACTGCTGAAGCCACAAAGTGATGCTTTAATAAATAAAAAAGAAAAGAGGCTCACCAGCCAATTTGCAAAACAAACTTAAAGTAACTAAAAACAACTTCCTTCTAAAAGAAAGTGACTAAATTAAATGATACACAAAAAGGTCAACTGGAGCACATCTAACAATTCACAAAAACACAGGCCTCACACAGAGACAGAGACATGCTGCACACATGCAGCCAGAGGAGAAGGAGAGAGGCCACGGCAACCTTCCTCAGGTCCTTTAAGGAGGCCCTGATTGGGGATTGGGAGCACCTGGAGGAGAGGCTGCACCTGGAGACAATCAGGGAGAGAGTGAGACACACACACAAAAGCACCAACTGCGGCAGGTAACACAACCTCTCTATATAAACCAAGGTGTCCGTGTTCTCTTCACAAATCCTACTCTTCCATTCTCTCTACTCAAGCTTTCATTGAATTTGGTAAGTCCATTTAGACATGAATCATTAACCATTGTGCATTTGAATTGTCTAAATAGTTGATATCTATGTAGCATTATGTTTTATTAGTGCTATGTATAGGATTTAAATGTTAATGCATAGAAAGATTATAGCAATTCTGTAATTTACATATTATAGTGACATTCATCAAATTGTGGGAATTCTGTCAATTTGAAAATGCAAAGTTGTTTGAAAAGTCATGCAAAAGGTAAGAGAAACTGAGATGAATTGAAGGAGGAACAACAAGTACAGGGAGTTTGGAAATCAGACTAGATGTGTTTGGTTGCCTTGAATTGTTTTGGAAAGATGCAGAATTGCCTACCACACCAAATCAAGAATGAGCTTTTCTGTTGCTCCACCCACACATTACTTTATCATGTCTGTTGTTTAAAACCAAGGGAACATTTAGTAATTACCCCTTAAAGAAAAGATGAGAAGGCAACATATGAGCAAAACTTTATCGCACCGTTTTAAAATAATCAGTAATGTTCACAAGACAAATGATGGTTGGGCAGTAAGAATCTTGATCCTAGCACGCTCCAAGAATCCATTTATAAATAAACACTGAACTACGCAGTCAACAGTATTTTTTTCATTTCAGCAAACATGGCCATGCTTGAAGAACAACTGAAAGTATTGAAGAAGACCTTCGATAAGTATGCTGGAAAAGACGGAGACAAAGATTCACTGAGCAAGGCAGAACTTGCTGATTTGCTCCGCGAGGAGTTTCCTGGAATGGCCGTAAGTAAAAAAAGATGAAGCACTATTGTAATATAGATCTGTGTATGCCTCTGTTTATGTTTTAAAATCTAATACAAACTTCTGTGGACTTCATCTCTTTAGGGGGACAAACAACAGTTAGACCAATTCTTCGCCGGCCTGGATGGGGACAAGGATGGAAAAGTTTCTTTCCCAGAGTTTGTCGAGTTTGCAGCAACCTTAATGTTGATGCTGGTGAGCCCAATGTAATTTGGGAACATTGCCTCAGAATTCTTTGCCTTAAGGTTATCTCTATAAAATCTAGAAAGTACATGTCATTATTATGTGTTCTGAGGAAACAACGATAAATCATTGATGGGTTCTTATGTTAGCTTAAAGAACCTGAAATCATTGATTGACAGATGTTAACTAACAAAAATAAATGTTGTCACATTTTATAATTGTTTGTGTGTGTTATTAAACCAAAGAGATATGGTGAGGACTCTTAGAGCCAGCCCTCTCTTTAAAATGCATTTTAAAATATTATTTAGAGCATAAATAAAGGTACAGTAAGAACACCAAATAAACAAGAATACAAATATCAGCCATATAGTACAAAATATATACAATTTAAAAGCAACAATCTGCAAAGTTCAGAACGCTAAGAGAAGAGGTGGGTTTTAAGACTTAAGATTTAAAAGCGGACAGTGTAGAAGTCTAATGTGGAGGGGCAGAGCGTTCAAACCTGTTAAGCACCAAGCCTGTTTTTCATGTTTCAGGCTCGAAAATGACATGCCCAAAACAAATGACTACAACTTAACTTCTAAAAGGGTTATATGAATAATTTCTTTTATCAAAGCAAGGTTACATCTGTGAGTTGGATGTAGAAGTGTCAGAATCAATATAGATGTTTTTTTATTTTAAAGAAAATTCAGATTTTACATAGTAAAAAAACTGTAAATTATAGTGTCCGTCCAAAAATTCTTTTTTACTTATAGTGAAAACTACCCTTGGATGATGGGTTAGTAGACTAAACGCTTTAGGAATCCAAAGTACAACATATTAAGTACCCTGTATCAAGATTGATGCAAAACAAGTGACATTTGACCTTTTTAGAGAGGTTTAGCCAAAACCACTCCACCTCTGAGGTGATTTGGGTGAAAATGTTTTTTTTCCCATATCTCTGGCCCCCCTTGGTCGATTTGGATGGTTGACACCTCTTTCTGACCGTTAGAGCCAATAGAATCGAAGGGGGAGCTTCCCGCATGCAGGTTTGCACCAGAGTGAAGCGATCTCTCGCTCTGACATTTGGAAACGAAAAAGCAGTTTTATTGCTTATGGATTATCAGAAATCATTTCATCGACACATTGGATTAACCTATGGATTAACTGCAGCATCGTTTTTTTATCGTTTTAATGCCATTGAAGACCAAGGTAAGCCATGTTAGCGTTTCTAGCTACCTAGCTCCACATGTTCTGATGTACGCTTTTGTTTATAGCGTCGCAAATGTTTATCACGGAGTGTTGAGGTGGGCACCAAACGACTCTGTCTCCAGGAGATGCTAATCGAGGGGTTTGCTGTGCATCTAGGATAAGTAATAAGGGAGTTGTGAGTTTAGGTGCAGTGATAGGTTACATTTTTTCGCTCGTGGAAAAATTCAGAGACTGAGTGTTAGCATTGTGGGGTTTTCTTTGGAAGAAAAAAATTAAAAAGATCAGTTGGCTGAGTTTCTTCCCGTTACATGGATATAAAACATTCATAGTTTATTAAATATTAAGATTCCGTAGACGTTGTTTCCTGCAAATGACGCGTTTATCCGCCCGGTACCGGGAGGGCGGTGCGTAACAGGTTTAAGAGCCGCAGCAGCGAAAGCACGGTCTTTGAGCTTTAGCTTGGTTCTGGCCTGGGTACATTCAGGAGCAGGTGATCAGCTGACCTGAGAGGGCGAGTGGGCGTGTACGGGCGTGTTTCAGAAAATATGTTATGATTATAATTATTGATGTATTAATTATTACCACAGCTGGTAAAAGTGGAACTATGTTTAATTACTGTATTTACTGCTGGGTAGCTTGTGTACTTTATCCAGGTGTAACTAAATTCTAATTTAAAGTGGACCCATCATGCTATATTTGAATAGTGTAGGACCATACCTATATAAGGCATATTTATACTTTTTTTTGCAAAATACCAAACAGATCATGCATTTTAGCCTTGCCTCATTTTGCTCAATTTGAAGTTTTTTAGCTCTGTGTTTGTAAGGGCAGATTCTGTGAGAACAGCACCATCTACAGGCCTGGCATATGTACTACAGCGTCTCCAGCGTTTTCGAACGGCAATGGCCGTGGTTGTCTCCTCCTGATTGGTGGAGTTGGCCCAATAGCCGTAGCGCCACTGTCCTGACGTCAGATCCGTTGCAGCCCCTTTTTTAGAGATTTGGGTATGGAGGAAAATAGAGAGGGTTGTGTTTTCTGACACTTGGTGAGTTCCCTGGAACACCGGGGACACATATTCATGTATACAAGACATACAAAAGTGCATTTTGCATGATAGGTCCCCTTTAAGTGAGATATATATATATAAATAATCATAAATCCGAATCTGCAAAGTAACTAAAGTTATCAAATAAATGTAGTGAAGTGTAAAAGTACGATATTTACCTCTGAATTGTAGTGGGCTAGAACTTCTTCAAAAAATTGATTAAATTCAAAGATTCAAAGGCTTTATTGTCATACAGTATGCACAGTACAGTGTAGATATGGCAATGGAAAACCTAAGTCCCAAGCTCCTCGAACAATGCAGCATGATATAGGACATCACATTTAATTAAATAAAGATAGTGAAATAAGAAACAGAGTAGAACAAAACATATTACAGATTTTGTAGCAGGACCAATTTGCAAGTAATGCAGATGTCAGAAAAATAATAATACAATAAGCGAAATGATGCAGAGAATGTTAACTTATGTTACTCCTGTTTTGCTTCTTTCATAAAAACAATTATTAGAACAATCAATGCATATATCAACTAAAATAGATTAGAATATAAAGAGAGATTCCTTAGTTAGTCGTTTTATAAACTCTTTAGCCTTGCTGTGAAAAACCCTGACAGATACCAGGCATGCAGGTACCTGTCAATACCTGCATGCCTGTCAGGGTTTGTACATGTAGTCATTTACTTTGTACTGGGATGCACCCTGCGAGGCCAAATGTGTTAGTTTGACTAGCGAAGGATATTATTCTGAAACTTAAATTCGATATTAGCCCTGAAGAAAAAAACAACGTTTATAAAGTGTGTCACATACAAACAGAAAAATAACCAACGCAATAACAAAAAGATAGCCGCCAAGATAGTGAATACATAAATGAATGAAATCAATGAATACAAGCAGAAAACGTAAAGTAAACATGTTCATAATAGAAATGTTATTAAAATACATTTTTGAAAGTGTTTCAAAAGAGAACACTGAGGTAATAGCATTTGTGTCCCTATTCAGACTTGGTGTAATTATGAATATTATTTAAGGTAATTAACACCTGTGTTAAATAAATTGTGAGCCATAGTTAGTATGCCTACAAGTTTGTTGGAAACACAGTGGCCTATTCTAATGCTGATAGTTGCTGGTTTGTTTAGGATTATAAACCATGCTGGTTATTTTGGTATTTCATCTATTTCATTACTCATTGTTACATAGAGTTTGGAGAGTATGTCTCCTACCTCTTTGTGTAATTGCCCTTTTCTCCTCTTAATAAGATAATTGTTATTCTTTTAAAATGACTCATCTAGTTTTCGCCTTAGAAGCTCTCTCAAAGGCTGGTACTCCATAAATAACTTTTACCTGCAACTTTTATTATAAAACATCATCCTTTTGAGAGTTTTCTTATAGGTTTGTCACAAGGTAAAACTCTTTGTACCAGGAAACTTTATGAATACACCCTCTGACATTGTGTAAGCTTTTCCGGAGAGAAGAAATAAAGAAAAATGAAAAAACCAGGACGTGGGTGCTTGAAAAGTGGGTGTGTCAACCTGTTACGTTCCCTCCTAAACTAGGGGTACAAAGGGAAGTAACAAAACAAAAAAACAACCGGGCGAGAGAAAAAGAGGAAACTGATTAATTAATAAAAAAGAAAAGAGGCTCACCAGCCAATTTGCAAAACAAACTTAAAGTAACTAAAAACAACTTTCTTCTAAAAGAAAGTGACTAAATTAAACAATACACAAAAAAGGTAAACTGGAGCACATCTAACAATTCACAAAAACACAGGCCTCACACAGAGACAGAGACATGCTGCACATATGCAGCCAGAGGAGAAGGAGAGAGCCCACGGCAGCCTTCCTCAGGTCCTTTAAGGAGGCCCTGATTGAGGATTGGGAGCACCTGGAGGAGAGGCTGCACCTGGAGACAATCAGGGAGAGAGTGAGACACACACACACAAAAGCACCAACTGCGGCAGGTAACACAACCTCTCTATATAAACCAAGGTGTCCGTGTTCTCTTCACAAATCCTACTCTTCCATTCTCTCTACTCAAGCTTTCATTGAATTTGGTAAGTCCATTTAGACATGAATCATTAACCATTGTGCATTTGAATTGTCTAAATAGTTGATATCTATGTAGCATTATGTTTTATTAGTGCTATGTATAGGATTTAAATGTTAATGCATAGAAAGATTATAGCAATTCTGTAATTTACATATTATAGTGACATTCATCAAATTGTGGGAATTCTGTCAATTTGAAAATGCAAAGTTGTTTGAAAAGTCATGCAAAAGGTAAGAGAAACTGAGATGAATTGAAGGAGGAACAACAAGTACAGGGAGTTTGGAAATCAGACTAGATGTGTTTGGTTGCCTTGAATTGTTTTGGAAAGATGCAGAATTGCCTACCACACCAAATCAAGAATGAGCTTTTCTGTTGCTCCACCCACACATTACTTTATCATGTCTGTTGTTTAAAACCAAGGGAACATTTAGTAATTACCCCTTAAAGAAAAGATCAGAAGGCAACATAATTATGAGCAAGACTTTATCGCACCGTTTTAAAATAATCAGTAATGTTCACAAGACAAATGATGGTTGGGCAGTAAGAATCTTGATCCCAGCACGCTCCAAGAATCCATTTATAAATAAATAAATAAACACTGAACTACGCAGTCAACAGTATTTTTTCATTTCAGCAAACATGGCCATGCTTGAAGAACAACTGAAAGTATTGAAGAAGACCTTCGATAAGTATGCTGGAAAAGACGGAGACAAAGATTCACTGAGCAAGGCAGAACTTGCTGATTTGCTCCGCGAGGAGATTCCTGGAAGGGGCCGTAAGTAAAAAAAGATAAAGCACTATTGTAATATAGATCTGTGTATGCCTCTGTTTATGTTTTAAAATCTAATACAAACTTCTGTGGACTTCATCTCTATAGGGAGACAAACAACAGTTAGACGCATTCTTCACCGGCCTGGATGGGGACAAGGATGGAAACGTTTCTTTCCCAGAGTTTGTCCAGTTTGCAGCAACCTTAATGTTGATGCTGGTGAGCCCAATGTAATTTGGGAACATTGCCTCAGAATTCTTTGCCTTAAGGTTATCTCTATAAAATCTGGAAAGTGCATGTCATTATTATGTGTTATGAAGAAACAACGATAAATCATTGATGGGTTCTTATGTTAGCTTAAAGAACCTGAAAGGTGCTGTAAATCATTGATTGACAGATGTTAACTAACAAAAATAAATGTTCTCACATTTTATAATTGTTTGCGTGTGTTATTAAACCAAAGAGATATGGTGAGGACTCTTACAGCCAGCCCTCTCTTTAAAATGCATTTTAAAATATTATTTAGAGCATACTCTGAAATGCCATAGAACATGTTAAAATAATATCTCTTGGCTCCTAATTAAGAGATCTCCTAAAAGTGCTGTACAGATAAATACAAAATTACACAGTGCAGCTCACAAAACAAAAAATAAATAAAGGTACAGTAAGAACACCAAATAAACAAGAATACAAATATCAGCCATATAGTACAAAATATATACAATTTAAAAGCAACAATCTGCAAAGTGCAGAACGCTAAGAGAAGAGGTGGGTTTTAAGACTTAAGATTTAAAAGCGGACAGTGGAGAAGTCTGATGTGGAGGGGCAGAGCGTTCCACAGTTTAAGAGCCGCAGCAGCGAAAGCACGGTCTATGAGCTTTAGCTTGGTTCTGGCCTGGGTACATTCAGGAGCAGGTGATCAGCTGACCTGAGAGGGCGAGTGGGCGTGTACGGGCGTGTTTCAGAATACTATATGTTATGATTATAATTATTGATGTATTAATATTACCACAGCTGGTAAAGGTGGAACTATGTTTAATTACTGTATTTACTGCTGGGTAGCTTGTGTACTTTATCCAGGTGTAACTAAATTCTCATTTAAGTGATATATATATATATATTAATCCGAATCTGCAAAGTAACTAAAGTTATCAAATAAATGTGAAGTGTAAAAGTACGATATTTACCTCTGAATTGTAGTGGGCTAGAACTTCTTCAAAAAATGCATTCAATTCAAAGATTCAAAGGCTTTATTGTCATACAGTATGCACAGTACAGTGTAGATATGGCAATGGAAAACCTAAGTCCCAAGCTCCTCCAACAATGCAACATGATATAGGAAATCACATTTTTTAATTAAATAAAAATAGTGCAATAAGAAACGGAGTAGAACAAAACATATTACAGATTTTGTAGCAGGACCAATTTGCAAGTAATGCAGATGTCAGAAAAATAATAATACAATAAGCAAAATGATGCAGAGAATGTTAACTTATGTTACTACTGTTTTGCTTCTTTCATAAAAACAATAATTGGAACAATCAATGCATATATCAACTAAAATAGATTAGAATATAAAGAGAGATTCCTTAGTTAGTCGTTTTATAAACTCTTTAGCCTTGCTGTGAAAAACCCTGACAGATACCAGGCATGCAGGTACCTGTCAATACCTGCATGCCTGTCAGGGTTTGTACATGTAGTCATTTACTTTGTACTGGGATGCACCCTGCGAGGCCAAATGTGCTAGTTTGACTAGCGAAGGATATTATTCTGAACTTTAAAGGGGACCTATCATGCAAAATGCACTTTTGTACGTCTTTTATACATGAATATGTGTCCCCGGTGTTCCAGGGAACTCACCAAGTGTCAGAAAACACAACCCTCTCTATTTTCCTCCATACCCAAATCTCTAAAAAAAGGGGCAGCAACGGATCTAATAAAAACTGATCCAGATTTGAACACTGTCCTGACGTCAGGACGGTGGCGCTACGGCTATTGGGCCAACTCCACCAATCAGGAGGAGACAGCCACGGCCATTGCCGTTCGAAAGCGCTGGAGACGCTGTAGTACATATGCCAGGCCTGTAGATGGTGCTGTTCTCACAGAATCTGCCCTTGCAAAAACAGGGGTAAAATCAAGCGGCAAACTCTGGGGAAGAGCCGGGACGCCAATACGGAAGTGCCACAAACTGTAGTTCATATATTGGCCGATAGGCGATGACTGCAGAAAGGAGCAATTTCCATAGACCCCCATGTTAAAATGCCCAATTTCACAGCAGAAAAAAAACGTTTCTATCCCTGGATGCAATAAATATTATGTATATAGTTAGTTTCCACCTTCATGATTATGAATCTGTGAGTGAATTGTTTTCTAACATGACCCTTTTATTTATATTAGGTCTTAAAGTTTTTGCATAAATTAGGGCGTGGTCACATTGAGTGACAGCTCTGTCAAGTGACTGCTGCTGTTAGCTTCTTGTCTCTCTGCTAGCTGCTCCGTCTCCGTGAAGCTACAGGGACTCTGCCTGCTCAGTTCATCCAGGGAACACGACTTGACCCCGGCCGTGTTTGTTTGTTCTTCATGCTTATATATCGGACTATTGTGACTCGCTCTGTGGTTAAAACAGATGGTGCATGAATGCGGTTTTGTGGTAAGTGAAATTTGAGTATTTTATTTATGTGTTTATGATTTTAATCAGCTACATAATGAATGTGTTAGCGTGTAAGCGAGTGGTAGCTACATCGGTGCTAACGATGCTAATCGTAGCCTCCAAGTTAAAACCATAGACCGTATATATAAAGGTTAAAACGAAATAGACAAGTGTTAAGTGGGATAATACTGTAGAACAAACAGCTTCTGTTTGAGGTTGATCAAATAAGGTCATCCTTGTAACTTAGAGAGATATTTTATTATGTAGGTAGGAACTGTATGCATCGCTAAGGTTAATTTAAATTGGATATGCTCAAGTATGTAGACAAGCTAATGTCGAAGTAGTGTATGTGAAATCAACCTCACAATAAGATGTGTGTATATTACAATTATTAATGTCATATTTCAAGATGATTACTTAGATATTACAATATGGTTGGTTGAGCTGGAGTTCATTATTGAGCTTA
Source organism: Trematomus bernacchii (assembly GCF_902827165.1). NCBI lineage: Eukaryota > Metazoa > Chordata > Actinopteri > Perciformes > Nototheniidae > Trematomus > Trematomus bernacchii. The sequence continues at coordinate 1,601,634 of NW_022987582.1, read as the reverse complement.
CACGTTAACGTCACAGTTATCTGAAGAACGAACCCAAACCTTGTTTTTATTAATTGCATTACCAAATTGGTATCAAATAAATAGTAAGCATTGGTAACACAACTTCCAAAGTTACAGTAAAATAAAAAGGACCCTGACTCGGACAATACACAATCCAACATGTTCAACAGAAGAGAATAAGTTATATTGTTTGTACACATGGTACTTTACATATATATATGTTTGTTTAAAGTGCCCAGGTGATGCTGACAGGCTGGACCAGAGAGTGAGAGACAGAACTGGACTCCTCACAGCAGTGAACTTCAGCACAGGTACAAATACTCTTTTTTCATACTGTACAAAGAATCAAGAAAGATATTGGTTTAAATAAATGAAGTATTGACTTTAATACACTGATATATATTCCATTAAACAATACTAAATACTAGATCACCTACACATCAGTTAAGTTGAGGGTTTTTTCCATGCAAAAGGTTACATTTAGATGTTAACAAGCAATATGACTTGTCAGCTTTCTAATTTAATGTATTGAAAGCAAAGCTATTTAACACATAGTGACAACTGCTATTTATCTCTCAATATTGTCTGTAAAAAAACGTGGTAAAAGTGATTCTTTCAGTGAGACAACAGAGCAAGCTTCTACAGTTCCACTACGTTTTGATAACAGTTCAATATTATTTTGATAATAAAATATATTTCAATGTTGATGCATTTCATACTGTTCATTCATAATCTGATTGTCTTTGTAGCTCACTGTTGAAATAAAAAAAAAAACATACCAAACATATAAATAATTATATCTACAGCCCCTAAACACACAAACACACCGCTTTCATAAATAACACAATAATATGTTTTATGTTTCCTGTAATTTTTGTTAGGAAAGGACATGCCTGAAAGACACGACTCAGCATCTCCTCTTTCTCTGAGGGTCAAGAAGAACATCCAAGAGGAAAATTAAAAGCTGATGTTATGAGATTTTAAGACCAGTATAGGACATTCACTAAGAAACTACTTTTATTGTGAAGTCAGCTGATCGAATGCACCTATTTCCACATCTACACTCCATCAGCTGATTAATTCTATTTGCCTCACTTTATGAGCTTCACATCACTTGTGCCTTGTACCGCAGAGTTTGCAACGTCACAAATAAATGGGGCCAATCTTCAGTCAGATGTGAATGTGTAATCTAACATTTTCAGTAGGAGTAATGGACAAAAGGAGTGCAAATACAAATTCAATTTATTGAAATGTGAACCAAAAGTTAATCAAACATGTTTTAAATAAAAAGCACATATGGACAGAAGGTGTAAACCTATTAAATGTATAAGTAAACACATTTAGTCAAATAAAGTGACCGACTAGGCCTGATCAGGTGGTATCAGCTATGCCCAGCATGGGCTCCTCCATCAGGCCTGGTCCTCCTCGCAGAGGAAAGACCCTCAGTCCTCTCCGGCCAAACCAACAGACAGGACGTCCATCACACGGAGGTTTCTCTCTGAAGTCTCTGCAGCTCTCTGGACACCACGCTGTCTCAATCCATCCACACTGAATATGAGAGGGGAAAAATGAAAATAATAAATGCTTTAGACAATAAGAAATATAAAGTTGACTGTTGAGTTGCTCAGTTTTTTTAGATTGTCAATACTATTACTGTATAACTAATATCTCAGGTTAAGAGGCACCTTCAAATAAAGATTGGTCTTTAAATACATTTTGTCTTTTGAATTGTTTGTCTAAAGTCAAGGATCTAGAACTGGTACTTGTAGTTTTAATGATACAGTCTGGTTATAATGCTGTTTGGAGGAGGCCTCACAGGTAAGAGCACTAACTAGCTATCATCACATGTACCTTAGCTTAACTTAAATGTATTAAACGTATAATTATGTGATGGCAAAATATAAATAACTAATGTCATGCAAACATATTAATATTTGCTTGATTCCAGTGTTTAATTTAGCACAATTGCATACAAACGTTAAGGGATTTTAAGATTCTGAAGTATTATGCTAAAAACTCAATTTAGATTATTATTTATAATTTTGCTGAATAGTCTCATGTCCGCTTACCTTAGAAACGTAAAATGCGACGGCAGTGTGCAGATGGGGAGCATGTTAGCTTAGCTTGGTAGCTTCAGCTAGCTCTGGAACTTCCAGCCCGGTGGCAGCAGGTCCCGCCTCGGCTCCGCCTCTTTGCCCTTATTTGGAGCAGGCGGGAGTGGAACTCTGACGCCACTGTCGAGCCGTTAGTGGCCGACTCCGCCTACTAAGGGCTTCTCGGCAACTCTGCAGAATCCTATGGGTGACGTCACGGACCCTACGTCCATTTATATATACAGTTTATGGGTAAAATAGTGCAAATTGAGCGAAATGAGAGGGGTGACGTAGGAGCAGCGACATGTGAGGACGCAGTTTTCTGAGCTCTGCTTGGAAAGAACATTTAAAAAGTTATTTTCGCCTCTTTTCTCGCTCCCGTGGGGTAAATGTGTCTCTAAAGTGTTCAGCTATCTAAAAGTGACCGTGTTTTGATTTGGTTGTACATAAAACTCTCAAAAAATGCCGAAGAGCCAAAGATCGAAGCCAGGCCCAAACGCCACGGACTCGCCTGAGAAAGTCACGGCCGGGTCGGCGGAGCCGCTGTCGGATACACAGACAATCATGATCGCCCTAAAGCAGACTGAGCAGTGTGTGCTAACTAAGATCGACTCAACGGTGACGGCGGCTGTAGGTGAATTGCACACCAAAATAGACAACTTGTCGAGGGACTTAAGATCAGAAATCTGCAATGTGCGCACAGAGTTTGCTAAGGTTGTTGAAGATGTTAAGAAGGAGAACGCAACTTTCGTAACGCGCATTGAAGACCTTGAGGAGGGGGCTAATTGCTATGCTAACCGGGTAGTGGAACTCGAGGCCAAAGTTACTACGCTGTCCTCACAAGTAAACAGGTTGGTGGACAAAACCGAAGATCTAGAGTCTCGACAACGGAGAGATAATTGTCGACTAATCGGTGTGGCGGAAGGGGCTGGGAATATTCGACCAGAGAAAGCCATAGCTCAACTACTGCAGGATGCTCTGAGCCTGGACTACACACCGACGCTTGACCGTGCACATCGGGGCTTACAGCCGAAACCAGCTGATGGGGATGCCCCGAGGCCGATCATCATTCAATTCCACTACTTTCAGGAGAAAGCTGATATTATACGGAAAGCCATGGGAGCGGGACCCATCTTCCACAACGGCAAGCGTTTCTACATCTACCCGGACTACACGCTCTCGGTGAGGAAAAGGAGGGCGGCCTTTACTGAGGTCCGGGGGCTGCTGCGCAGATGCCCTGGTGTGAAGTATGGTCTTGTGTATCCAGCCACACTTAAAATCACAACCTCAGCTGGTGAGCAAAAGTCATTTGAAGACCCAACCAAGGCAAAGCACTACATTGAGACGGATTTGCACCCGTGGGACCCGGAGGGAGAGTGATAATCAATATTGGGGCCATGACAGGTACTGTTGGAGCTGCAGGATAATGTCACAGCCTGTGTCACAGTGACTAAATGTTTGACTGTTAATTACACTACAGTTGGTTGCACTTTATGTGTGGACTATGGACAATGATGAGTCAGGGAAATGACAACAATGCAGATTTTCTTAAGTTATAGCTGTTTGTATCTCCCAACTGTAGGTATTTAAGGCTGTTTTAAGTTATGACCACATAAGTGCAGCAATGTCGGTGCTATGAGAGGGGCCATGTTTCATTTAAATTCATATTGTTCTGCCCTTGCACAGTTCAGTTGAGAGTTTAGGCTAGTCTTGACGTGTTATATGCCTAAGAGTAGGATGAGTGTTTGTAGGGCAGTCTCAGGTTTTAAGAAGACCAGCCCAGGGATCCAGGATGGTAAGAGTTTATTTGTTACCTTTTTAGCTTTTGTCTGTTTTATGGTATTTTTTAGTTTTTCTATTGTTTCATGCCTTAACCCAAGATTGCACATATGTGTTCAGATTTTGCCAGCTTTCAAGTCCAGACCATGTATCCAGTGGCAGAGTTATGGCTCCTGATGCTGTAGACAAACAACAAGGTGCATTCTCTTTCATCAGCTGGAATGTCAAAGGCCTAAATAACATGGTGAAACAGAGTAAAATATTTGCCCATTTAAAATCATTGAAGCCGGATGTGATGTTTCTGCAGGAAACACATCTGAATATTAACTCCCAAAAGAGACTAAGATGCAGTTGGATTGGACAAGTGTATCATTCACGTTTTGATTACAAAACCAGGGGCACAGCAATTTTAATTAGAAAGGGGATACCTTTTGAACTCTCTGAAATAATATCTGATCCCAACGGTAGATATATTGTTGCAGTTGGCAGGTTGTTTAATACTCCTTTAATATTGGCTAACATCTATGGACCGAATTGGGATGACTCACAGTTTTTCATAAACTTCTTTTCAGCTCTCCCTGACCTCAATACCTATAAATTGGTATTGGGTGGTGATTTTAACTGCGTTCTCCATGCCCACCTTGACAGATCCAACCCTAGACCTAATAGTACCCTGTCAACATCTGCGATAGCTATAAACTCCTTCCTGCGCTCCTGTGGCCTATCTGACCTGTGGCGGGCAAAACATCCTAATACTAAACAATTTTCGTTTTTCTCCCCTGTCCACCATAGCTATTCCAGGATTGATTATTTCATTGTAGATGACCAATTACTTCCCTTAATCCCCAGGAGCCAGTACCACAGCATTGTGTTATCAGACCATGGTCCAGTACAAATGGATATGATGTTTCCTGGTAATATAGCACCCCAACGCACCTGGCGTCTAGACCCCCATTTGCTTTCATATGAACACTTTAAAACTTACCTCAGTGACCAGATTGACTTTTTTCTAGAAATTAATGACACCAAGGATATTTCGAGGAGTGTTCTATGGGAATCCCTAAAAGCTTACATCAGGGGACAGGCTATTTCATACACTGCACATAAAAACAAAGAGCGATCTAAGAAACTTAAAGAACTGACACACAGCATTGCAGATGTTGATAAACGGTATGCTCTCTTGCCCACGGCAGATCTTTTTAAAGAAAAAGTACTGCTTCAATCTGAATTTAACACACTTTCGACGTGGAGAGCTGAAAAAAATATTTTAAAAACTAAACAGGTTTACTATGAACATGGGGACAGAGCAGGAAGACTCCTTGCACTTCAGCTTAAGCAACAGGCGGCTGGACAGACGATCCCAAGGATTTCTTGGATTCCTTACATATCCCAAAACTTTCACCAGACTCCCAGTGCTCCTTGGAACAGCCATTAACGGTTGGAGAAATAGAAAACGCAATCAAACTGTCTAGTACAGGGAAGGCACCAGGCCCGGATGGGTTTCCCATTGAGTTTTATAAGGAATACTCCTCAAAACTTGTGCCGGTTTTAAAATCGGTATATGAAGAATCACTGGTTAATGGTAAATTGCCACCAACACTCTCTCAAGCGACAATTTCAGTGATATTGAAAAAAGACAAGGATCCCTCACAGTGTAGTTCCTATAGACCAATCAGCCTTCTTTGCTGTGATTATAAAATATTAACTAAAGTCCTTGCGCAGCGATTAGAAGCCTTTATTCCTACCATTATTGATAAAGACCAAACAGGTTTCATCTCTGGGCGACATTCATTTTTTAATGTACGGCGGTTATTTAATTTATTATTGTCCCCTAAATCCACAGTGCGGCCTGAAATTATCCTGAGCCTTGAAAGGCGTTTGATAGGATCGAGTGGAACTATCTTTTTGCTGCCTTGGAAACATTTGGACTGGGACCTGTTTTTTGTAAATGGATTAAGACAATATATTCAGCCCCTACAGCCGCTGTTAAAACAAACAGTCTTATTTCTGAGTATTTTATGCTCTACAGAGGAACAAGGCAGGGATGATGCCTGTCACCCTATTTATTCGACATTGCAATTGAACCATTAGCAATTGCTATCAGAACGGACAATAGGATTAAGGGCGTTTCCAGGGGCAGCACAGTGCATAAAACATCTCTATATGCGGATGACCTACTTCTGCAAGTATCAGACCCAATAGAAAGCATGCCATATGTTCTCTCCTTGCTGAAGACATTTGGGAGCATTTCAGGTTACAAAATTAATTTGTCAAAATCTTTACTGTTTCCTCTCAATGACTTGGCAAGGCTGGAGGATTATGGTCATCTGCCCTTTAGGATTGAAAATGAGAAATTTACTTACTTGGGTATTGAGATGGCAAGCTCGGTTAAGACTGTTTTTACGTACAATTACAAATCTATCTTGGAATGCACCAAGAATGATCTAGATAGGTGGTCAAAGCTGCCTGTCACACTAGCAGGGCGGATAAACGCTGTGAAAATGACAATATTGCCCAGATATTTGTACCTGTTTCAGATGATTCCGATTTTCATCCCAAAATCCTTTTTTGCCCAACTAGACAGCCTTATCTCTGCGTTTATATGGAATAAGAAGCCTGCACGCACAAAGAAGGCAAATCTGGAGAGGGTCAAATCTGAAGGTGGTTTGGGTCTACCTAATTTCCTATTTTATTACTGGGCAGCTAACATTGCTAAACTCACATACTGGATTACCACATTTGCAGACAAGGAGGGCCCAATATGGGCTACAATGGAGTTGGAGTCCACACTCCCAATTTCCCCAATCTCATCTTTAACTGCCCCCCTTCCATTGAATGTTAAAGTAAGTGAGTTTAACTCAAACTTAGTGGTCCAAAACTCAATTAAGATCTGGGGTCAATTTAGGAAACATATGAATCTGAAAAGCATATGCAGTTTCTCGCCAATAATGTCTAATCACCTTTTTACACCATCCCGTTTGGACATGGCATTTGCTGTTTGGCATAGAAGTGGCTTGGTCTTTTTTCAAGATCTTTTTAGTGACGACAGTTTTGCATCCTTTACACACTTGTGTAGGGATCACAACATACCAAAATCTCACTTTTTTAGATATCTCCAGGCTCAGTCTTTTGCGTCAAAACATTTTCCAGGATATCCGTGTCCACCCTCTAAAGATCTAGCTCACTCGGTTCTTAATGTGAATCCATTTAATAAAGGGGCTGTGTCCAAAATATATACATTGATTCTGAATAACTGCCCTCCCACATGGGACAAAATTAAAAAAGCATGGGAAGGAGATATTGGTGATTCTATTTCAGAGGAAGCCTGGGAAAGCATTGTTTCACGTATACACACCTCTTCTTTCTGTATTAGACATGGATTAATCCAATTTCAGGTAGTACACCGACTACATTACTCCAACGACAGACTAGCTAAGATCTTTCCCAGTGTCGCTCCAACCTGTCCCAGGTGTCATTATTCCCCTGTCTCCCTGGGGCATATGTTCTGGTCATGTCCGTCATTAAGCAGTTTCTGGGCTTCTGTGTTTCGGTCACTTTCTGCAATATCTGGCAGGATACTATCTCCTAACCCTCAAACAGCTATTTTTGGAACTGTTGACACTGGACTAGGGTTCTCCTCCCTCCACAAAAATGCGGTTGCCTATGCGTCGTTGCATGCCCGCCGTCTCATACTGCTAAATTGGAAAGGAAAAAATCCCCCTTCCTATATTCATTGGATCAGGGAAGTGATGCTTGGGTTAGACTTGGAAAAATTGAGATATGCAGTGCGCAGTGCGCTATTTATTACCCATGTTAGAGGCCTTTCCCTCACCTGATTCACTGTGCATTTTTCTTTGACTATTGACCTGGACACTCTGGGGTCCTTAGTTGTGGGCTTGAAGTTGTTATGTACCTTGTCACACTAAGGGTTTAGAAGACTGGCAATAAGAATAGCATAAACTAAAATGTTTGTTTGGGTTATGTGTGTGATGTTTTATATCTGATTATTTACTCGTATACTGTCTATCGTCATTATTTTTGTTGTATGTGTTTATTTTGGTCTATTTCTATTTTTTTTTTTTCATTTATTTTACCTGTATTTATATATTTTTTATATTTGATTTCTATGACAATTCATTTATTTTTGTCGTATGTTTGTCTATTCACTGGGGAATACCACCTGGAGGGGGAGGGGGGTGGGATTTGGGGGGTTTGCAACTTTTTGTCATAAATATTGGACATACTGTATTTGTGAAAAACTGAAAAATAAAGTTGTTAAAAAAAAAGAAAATTGAGCGAAATGAGGCATGGCTAAAATGCATGATCTGTTTGGTATTTTGAAAAAAAAAAAGTATAAATATGCCTTATATAGGTATGGTCCTACACTATATTATTATAATATAGCATGATAGGTCCACTTGAAATTCGATATTGGCCCTGAAGAAAAAACAACGTTTATAAAGTGTGTCACATACAAACAGAAAAATAACCAACGCAATAAAAAAAGGAAAGTTCACTGCAGCCAAGATATTGAAACATAAATAGTATGTAGCCTACAAGTTTGTTGGAAACACAGTGGCCTATTCTAATGCTGATAGTTGCTGGTTTGTTTAGGATTATAAACCATGCTGGTAATGTTGGTATTTCATCTATTTCATTACTCATTGTTACATAGAGTTTGGAGAGTATGTCTCCTACCTCTTTGTGTAATTGCCCTTTTCTCCTCTTAATAAGATCATTGTTAGTCTTTTAAAATGACTCATCTAGTTTTCACCTTAGAAGCTCTCTCAAAGGCTGGTACTCTATAAATAACTTTTACCTGCAGGGTCTCAGCTTAAGTGCAAGAGCAACTGTTATTATAAAACATCATCCTTTTGAGAGTTTTCTTATAGGTTTGTCACAAGGTAAAACTCTTTAAACCAGGAAGCTTTATGAATACACCCTCTGACATTGTGTAAGCTTTTCCGGAGAGAACAAATAAAGAAAAACGAAAAAACTAGGGTGTGGGTGCTTGAAAAGTGGGTGTGTCAACCTCTCTATATAAACCAAGGTGTCCGTGTTCTCTTCACAAATCCTACTCTTCCATTCTCTCTACCTACTCAAGCTTTCATTGAATTTGGTAAGTCCATTTAGACATGAATCATTAACCATTGTGCATTTGAATTGTCTAAATAGTTGATATCTATAATGTAGCATTATGTTTTGTTAGTGCTATGTATAGGATTTAAGTATCATAGCATAGAAAGATTATAGCAATTCTCTAATTTACGTATTATAGTGACATTCATCAAATTGTGGGAATTCTGTCAATTTGAAAATGCAAAGTTCTTTTAAAAGAGGAGGAACAACAAGTACAGGGAGTTTGGAAATCAGACTAGATGTGTTTGGTTGCCTTGAATTGTTTTGGAAAGATGCAGAATTGCCAACCACACCAAATCACAAATGAGCTTTTCTGTTGCTCCACCCAAACATTACTTTATCATGTCTGTTGTTCAAAACCAAGGGAACATTTAGTAATTACCCCTTAAAGAAAATATGAGAAGGCAACATAATTATGAGCAAAACTTTATCGCACCGTTTTAAAATAATCAGTAATGTTCACAAGACAAATGATGGTTGGGCAGTAAGAATCTTGATCCCAGCACGCTCCAAGAATCCATTTATAAATAAACACTGAACTACGCAGTCAACAGTATTTTTTTCATTTCAGCAAACATGGCCATGCTTAAAGAACAACTGACATTATTGAAGACCACCTTCGATAAGTATGCTGGAAAAGACGGAGACAAAGATTCACTGAGCAAGGCAGAACTTGCTGATTTGTTCCACGTGGAGATTCCTGAAATGGCCGTAAGTAAAAAGATGAAGTACTATTGTAATATAGATCTGTGTATGCCTCTGTTTATGTTTTAAAATCTAATACAAACTTCTGTGGACTTCATCTCTTTAGGGGGACAAACAACAGTTAGACCAATTCTTCGCCAGCCTGGATGGGGACAAGGATGGAAAAGTTTCTTTCCCAGAGTTTGCCCAGTTTGCAGCAACCTTAATGTTGTTGTACAGCGCATTCTAATTTGGCAACATTGCCTCAGAATTCTTTGCCTTAAGGTTATCTCTATAACATCTAGAAAGTACATGTCATTATTATGTGTTCTGAGTAAACACAGATAAATCATTGATGGGTTCTTATGTTAGCTTAAATAAATCATTGATTTTTAATATCAGATGTTAACTAAAAAAATAAATGTTGTCACATTGTATAATTGTTTGTGTGTGTTATTAAACCAAAGAGATATTGTGAGAACTCCTACAGCCAGCCCTCTCTTTAAAATGCATTTTAAAATATTATTTAGAGCATACTCTGAAATATAGAACATGTTAAAAAATATCTCTTGGCTCCTAATTAAGAGATTCATCCTATATTAAAATATTCACATGTATGTCCCTGTTTAGACGCTTTGCCCTTAAAAACAATGTCTGTCTATCAAATTCTCCCAAGATGTTAACTTGAATTCTTATTCTCACATGCCTCCAGGGTGAACAGAGAATCCAATAATGTGTAAGTAAATGGATACCAGGTTTAACATTAGCAAAACTTCATCAAAAAATCCAATCCAATCCAACTTTTTTTAAACTTTAAAACCTCCAGACCAAAGTGCTGTATACAACAACAACAACAAAAACAAATAAAAGTAAGAACACAAAACAAGAATACAAATATCAGACATATAGTAAAAAAACATATACAATTTAAAAGCAATAAAAGCAACAATCTGCAAAGTGCAGAACGCTAAGAGAAGAGGTGGGTTTTAAGACTTAAGCTCAGAGAGGTGAGGTGCAGCAGCTCAGAGAGGTGGGGTGCAGCAGCTCAGAGAGGTGGGGTGCAGCAGCTCAGAGAGGTGGGGTGCAGCAGCTCAGAGAGGTGGGGTGCAGCAGCTCAGAGAGGTGGGGTGCAGCAGCTCAGAGAGGTGGGGTGCAGCAGCTCAGAGAGGTGGGGTGCAGCAGCTCAGAGAGGTGGGGTGCAGCAGCTCAGAGAGGTGGGGTGCAGCAGCTCAGAGAGGTGGGGTGTAGCAGCTCAGAGAGGTGGGGTGCAGCAGCTCAGAGAGGTAGGGTCAGCTCAGAGAGGTAGGGTGTAGCAGCTCAGAGAGGTGGGGTATAGCAGCTCAGAGAGGTAGGGTGTAGAGGTGGGGTGTAGCAGCTCAGAGAGGTAGGGTGTAGCAGCTCAGAGAGAGAGGTGGGGTGTAGCAGCTCAGAGAGGTGGGGTGTAGCAGCTCAGAGAGGTGGGGTGTAGCGGCTCAGAGAGAGAGGTGGGGTGTAGCAGCTCAGAGAGAGAGGTGGGGTGTAGCAGCTCAGAGAGGTGGGGTGTAGCAAGCTCGAGAGAGTGGGGTGTAGCAGCTCAGAGAGAGAGGTGGGTGTAGCAGCTCAGAGAGAGAAGGGTGGGGTGTAGCAGTCAGAGGGTGTAGCAGCTCAGAGAGGTGAGGTGTAGCAGCTCAGAGAGGTGGGGTGTAGCGGGTGTGGGGTGTAGCAGCTCAGAGGGTGTAGCAGCTCAGAGAGGTAGGGTGTAGCAGCTCAGAGAGGTGGGGTATAGCAGCTCAGAGAGGTAGGGTGTAGAGGTGGGGTGTAGCAGCTCAGAGAGGTAGGGTGTAGCAGCTCAGAGAGAGAGGTGGGGTGTAGCAGCTCAGAGAGGTGGGGTGTAGCAGCTCAGAGAGGTGGGGTGTAGCGGCTCAGAGAGAGAGGTGGGGTGTAGCAGCTCAGAGAGAGAGGTGGGGTGTAGCAGCTCAGAGAGGTGGGGTGTAGCAGCTCAGAGAGGTGGGGTGTAGCAGCTCAGAGAGAGAGGTGGGGTGTAGCAGCTCAGAGAGAGAGGTGGGGTGTAGCAGCTCAGAGAGAGAAGTGGGGTGTAGCAGCTCAGAGGGTGTAGCAGCTCAGAGAGGTGAGGTGTAGCAGCTCAGAGAGGTGGGGTGTAGCAGCTCAGAGGGTGTAGCAGCTCAGAGAGGTAGGGTGTAGCAGCTCAGAGAGGTGGGGTGTAGCAGCTCAGAGGGTGTAGCAGCTCAGAGAGGTGAGGTGTAGCAGCTCAGAGAGGTGGGGTGTAGCAGCTCAGAGAGGTGGGGTGTAGCAGCTCAGAGAGGTGGGGTGTAGCAACTCAGAGAGGTAGGGTGTAGCAGCTCAGAGAGGTGGGGTGAGGTGGGGTGCAGCCAGGCCATTGAGGGATTTAAAAGTAAATAAAATAGTTTTTAAATGAATCCTAAAATGTATGGTTTACAGGTTGAATGATTCCTTTTATGGCCACTAATGGCCACGCACCCACCCTTCTTTTTTTTAACTCTGCCGCTTCTATTAAGCATGCTGCACATGACGGCAACATTAATTTCCAGCAAGAAACCAAATAAGGAAACTGGATTTGATTGAAATAGATAAATGTAATTACAGTGAATACAACTACTTTTAAAGTATATTCCACTTCAGCAAAACTAGTTTGGACATAGAGCCACTCTAGACATGGTCTCAAGGTAATGGAACAATGCAGCACCTGTGTTAGCTTTTCACATTCACCCAAGATTTTTAAATGAAAGCCATTATATTTTATGAATTGACAGCAGTTTTATACAACTCAGAAGTTGGTTGTGTAAAGAAAAGTTTGCCATTCATTTGAAAGATGACATGAATCAATTATTTGATGTTCATATTAGTAAATTACCTTTCTCTTGACCATTAGAAAAAGCGTTAGCATAGTTGAATTGCTTCCAGTTCAGTCATTATCATTCGGCAGTTAAAATGCGAGGGGTCCCAAACCTATGGCCTAACGGGGAGAAATTATCTACTCGTGACCCATTACCTCAGGTCGTGGCCTATATGGGCATGACTTGTGAATTTTCAAACATCTATCGGTTAAAAAACTCTTACATATCTGAATAGGTGGACGATGTAATATGTCACAATAAAAAAGAAAAACGTGATCAAACCTTAACACAGAAATAGGGTTGAATATTTGTGTTTCTTATTTTTCGATCCCTGAGACTTTTTCTTGGGGCCCCATGGGGAATCGCGATCCACAAGATGGAAAACATTGCTTGCAGTCTTGGTTAATAATAACATTGGCTCATTCAGAACTTGTCTCTATCAGTGGCGAGCCGTCAGGGCCCTCTAGGCCCTCTGTGAGGGCCTAGATATTCCAAAAAATAATATTTAAAAACATTAAACATTTTTTTTTTTTAAATATATATTTTTTTAATATTATTTTTGTTATATTTTTCATTAGTTTTACCGAAAAAAAACTTGATTTAATAAAATAACATTTCCAAATAAATAAATCCTTCGAATCTGCCTGTTCAGTCTCTGTTTGAATGTGGGTTACATGAAAGAAGCTCGCCTGGCCCTCTCTGCGATTCACAAAGTAATGTCAAATGACAGTACAATTGACCAATCATATCTTCGCTCTGGGTTTCGCGGACTAGATGACAAGTTCCGCCCGCTGTGAAACTTTTCTTGTTTCCATAGTAACAACAACTTCCTGTCAACAGCGTGAACTCGCCTTCAAAATAAAAGCATGCCAAATTACACTTAAGACATACAACTGCAACGAAAGTAACAAACACAATGCAATATCATTTTCAATGTCAAAGAACACAAATTGGGTTCACAGGTGTTGTTTTGTGTGGTAGAGGGTCGCTGTCATTTATGCGTTTTGCACCCTGGGCCGTTGTTTTGATATTCCGCTGAAGTATATGCTGTGACGTAATAACTCTTTTGTTTTCTTTTTTCGAGGGAAGGGGTGGGGGTCAGAGGGCCTAGGTATAAAGCTCACGGCTCGCCACTGGTCTCTATTATATGCAGAGGGGTAAGAAGTACTCAGATCTTGTGCTAAAGTAAAAGTATAAATACCACAGTGTAGGAATACAAGTAAAAGTACAAAAGTACTAGCATCAAAATATACTTAAAGTACCAAAATAAAATTACTCATTATGCAGATTGCGCATTTCAGAATATAATATGTTATGATTATAATTATTGATGAATTAATATGATTACCACAGCTGGTAAAGGTATGTTTAATTACTTTATTTACTGCTGGGTAGCTGGTGTACTTCATCCAGGTGTTACTAAATTCTTTTTTAAGTGATTATATATATATATATATATATATATTATCATTAATCCGAATCTGCAAAGTAACTAAAGTTATCAAATAAATGTAGTGAAGTGTAAAAGTACGAAATTTACCTCTGAATTGTAGTGGGCTAGAACTTCTTCAAAAAAAGGATTAAATTCAATTAGATTCATTCAAAGGCTTTATTGTCATACAGTGTGCACAGCTCTACAGTGTAGATATGGCAATGGAAAACCTAAATCCCAAGTCCCAAGCTCCTCCAACAATGCAACATGATAAAGTATTTATAGGATATCACATTTTTTAATTAAATAAAAATAGTGCAATAAGAAACAGAGTAGAACAAAAAATAGTACAGATTTTGTAGCAGGACCAATTTGCAAGTAATTAATATAAATACAAATTAATACAATAAGCAAAATGATGCAGAGAATGTTAAGTGACCAAATAAATGCAGGAGTCTATATATATATGTAAATAGAAAAGTACAAGTCCCTCAAAATTGTACTTAAGTTCAGTACTTGAGTAAATATACCTACTTTACACCACTGATTATATGGCCTAAACAGGAAAGGAAACTCACCGCACGCGGAAAGGAGTCACTGACCCACATGGAACACATCCTGGGGCGCGCGCTCGCGAATCATCGGACTCTGTCGGCTCTTTCCGGAGATCTCGGTCAGTTAGCTAGCCAAGCTGATTAGCCTGCTACTACAAGCTAATGTTTGTTGGATATTTATCGTTAGCAGAATTTGAGTAAATGAAACAAAGAGTATAGAAAAATGGCGGACGTCGAGGGAGAGGGAATTTGTTCGTCGGTCCCTCCGTTACCTCACCCTTCTTCGCGTAACGGCTCCGGTAGCGGTAACGTTACACCGGGCAGCTGCCAGGCAACCACCGTTACATCAGGCCCACGGCTGGTGCAGATAGTGAAGTCTGACTCGGGATATGGCTTTAATGTTCGGGGACAAGTCAGTGAAGGTGGGCAACTACGGAGCATTAACGGAGAACTGTATGCTCCCCTGCAACATGTCAGTGCTGTCCTACCGGGAGGAGCCGCCGACAGAGCCGGTATTTCCAAGGGCGACAGGATTCTCGAAGTGTAAGTGGCTGCTATCTTAGCTTAACCGACTGCATGTGTTGGGTAACGTACACATGACTGTTGCATCTCAAAATGATTGTTAATGAAAATTGAGACAAGCAGGACCAATGAGCATCATTTAATTTATATTTAACGTTACTGAGAATCACCTAAAAGCCTGTGTGATCGTGCACTATCATGCTGGTCTTGCAGGGCAGAGCCACCGTTCATCCTCATGAAAGGATGTCTGTGTGTCAGACAGAAAAAAGCCCAGGGATCATTAGGAATTCCCGTCATACTGAAACCTATTCCACTCATCCACAGCATGCCAAGTTATTCTCAAGTCATCCCGTTTAGCCACACATTAATGTCAATGGAACCAGATGCAGTATGTCTCTCCAATAGCCATAGCCTGCTTTGCTAGAATTGATCATGAAGGTGAGTTGGTCAGTTAACCACTGTTACTATCAGTGAGCACTGATGTGTGCTGCTGCATTCAGGATAGTGTGATGTTAGTATGCATGGAGACTGCTTACTTATGTTAGGCTCTGTTGCTATGGAGAGGAGCACACAGCTCAGCATCAGTACTGGCACTTCAGTGTGTGTGTGTGTATGTGTGGAAAAAGGTGATGCAGAAAGGGAGGGATGCTTTCAGTTCAATTCTGATTGGCTTCCCTTCTCTAAAACCCTGTGTCCCATTGGCTGGTTTTTGCACACTGCTTTGTTAATGGATGGCTTTCAGTAACCTGGCAGTTTGTTGACCCCATTATTTTGTGTGTGTTGTGTGGAAGCATGTGGATGTATGTTTATGCATTTTTGGATACAAATCCCTTTATATGTCACCCCCTTATAAAATTGGCTTTGTTCACTGAAAGTAATGGTTTGGTTAATATCCATGCACTAGTGTAGGCTTTAACATTTTATACTTTACTAGCATTATTATTTGAAGGGTACTGTCTCCTCTCCTGTGCCTCATATGAAGTAGATAAGGCAGGCCCAGATATGACTAAGTCTCAACACATAGAGCATTGCTCCCTTCATTCAAGGCACAGTATGTTCACAATATCTCAGTAAGCAAACGATGAAGTACCTGCAGATAAGCTGCAGTGGTATAGAGCCTCTTTTCCGCTTTTCTCCATCAATACTTCTTTGCACATTTACAAACAACTCCCGCTTCCCGAGTCTTTGATGCAGAATAATCAATAGTACGAGAAAACTTGTTGGGCCTTTTGCTCGATGATAAAGCAAATGTATAGTGTTTCCTAGTGTTTCCTGTTTCCTGTTCTACTGTATATCATTGTGGCCTACATACATATAAAACACTCTAATCTTCAGCAGAGATATATATAAAAAAAATGACTCTATCCTTGAATTATTTATACAAAATAAATATGACACACAGGAAAATGTCTCTCAAAAGCTAAATATGCCCAGAAAGTGCTGATAATGCAAGAGCAGAGAGCCCTAGATCATGCAGCTGCTTATTATATAGTCATAGTCTGCCAAAATGCTTAGTCTGTATTTTGTGTAGTAGGAGACATGGGTTTCTTCTCCTACTACACCTGCAGAATAAATATATAAATATAGTTTTATTTGTGTCCCTCCCCTTTTGTTCTTTGCTTATTTCCACCTCAATAATCATCTTTTTTGCACCTGGCTCAGAAGGTTTTCCTTGATTTAGTCGCATGCTGCTGTGAAGTTATCTTTTGCGTTGAGTTATTAGGTATTATAGAGCGTTGGCAGTGTGTCACCCTGTCATCATAAGTCGTGCCATGCTGACATAACATCATCCATCCGACACAGGTTCTATGTTATAATGCAAATCAGCAGGCACTTGGTAGTACTAGATTTACAGATTCTTGCAGCAATGTGATGAATTGCCTTATTAAGTTTGTGTATTACTCGGATTACTGTTTTTATTACTTATTTTCTCATTTTGCTATGCACTGTTGTCCCTAGTGAGGCTATAATAATAATAATAATAATGTTATTTTTTGCACCAATGATGTGATCTATATCATATGAACATTTTGCATACAGTTACATCCCTGAATGTTGGAAATGTTTGGTCTTTATAAGGCAATGTGGAAACCGAGAAAGAAGACTTTTTACATAAGTGCAAAGTTTAACAAGAAATCTAACAATGCCCTATCTGGCAAGACTCAAAGAGGAAGCTTCATATGAGAACACCAAGGCCAGCTTTTACTAACAGATGTATGCCACACAAATAGTGATTAAGATGTTACCCAAAGTATAACCGGGTTGCACTCAGGTTATGCAAATTAACATTATATTGACATTTGAGTAATTTGTTGGTTTCTGTCTGTTGTAAAAAAAAAGTTTAAAGAAAAGAATAGGTCAATGTATTCATGCTAATTTGTGTTAGCTGTTGTTTAAGTTGAAGCAGTTCATTACATTTGCACAGAATATAAAGCACATAATAATGTAATTTACTGATATGATATTTATACAACGCTTTCTTTTGTTTTGAGTAAAGTAAAC
Source organism: Trematomus bernacchii (assembly GCF_902827165.1). Classification (NCBI taxonomy): domain Eukaryota; kingdom Metazoa; phylum Chordata; class Actinopteri; order Perciformes; family Nototheniidae; genus Trematomus; species Trematomus bernacchii. The sequence goes on along the minus strand of NW_022987582.1, from coordinate 1,584,074 downwards.
CATTGGTCAGGAGCACAACAGTCATAATCATGCCTGCCAAAAGGCGCACACCCAGTGTTACTCATGCTCAGCAGCTGTGCTAAAGACATAACCCAAAAGTGTTATTCCCTCTGGGGGAAGATTTGAGTCTAGAGTGGCTTTAAGGCCATAGCCTCTCTCCTCTTGCCACACATAAACAGAAGCTGTTTCACTTGATTTTCTTTTCTGTCATTTCATTCAAAACTTGTGTTCCATGTGATATATTTCTAGAGATATGTAGGGCTGTCCCAATATCAGGTTTCCACACGACTATCATGGCCAAATAACAGCCATATTAACCTGATACCTTTTTCTAAAAAATGTATGCAGTTGAAGAAGTGAGACAGAAGAAGTGAGAACGGAAATAAATAAAAGTGATTTAAGAGGCGCTGAATTATTTACATAATGTTATCATATGTGCCGCATAATGTGCCATACACACTAACCATGTAAGTAGTTCTCTTCGTAAAAGTTGAATAATGTAAGCAAGTAGTAAATAATGCTCTGTCTGCATTAATACAAAGAAAGAAGCTTTACAATAGTCTACATCTCTTCCTCTCGCTTTCCAACAGAAATGGTGTAAATGTAGAGGGAGCGACCCACAAGCAGGTGGTGGACCTGATCCGGGCCGGAGAGAGGGAGCTGGTGCTGGCCGTGCTGTCCGTCCCGCCCCAGGAGGCCGAGTGCCTCGATCCCGGAGACGACGTTTCAGCCCTGTCCTGCTATGACTACTCCGACAAGCAGGCTGTCCCCATCTCTGTCCCGAGCTACAAACACACAGAGCTCAACCAGGAAAAGTTTGTGGTGGGTGCACTTGTGGATGGCTTCGTAGATGGCTAAATGAGAGTAGGACCTTGGCCGCCGTAGTGACAGCTCATACGGCTGGAGGATTTGTCTTCAACTTCTGCCATTGTGTTTTATATTCCAACTCTCTGCATTCTCTTTCAGGTATATAATGTATACATGGCAGGCCGGCAGCTATGCTCTAAGCGTTACCGTGAGTTTGTGATCTTACACCAAAATCTGAAGAGGGAATTTGCCAACTTTACCTTCCCAAAACTGCCTGGGAAATGGCCTTTTTCACTGTCGGAGCAGCAGCTGGACGCGCGACGCAGGGGTCTTGAGGAATACCTAGAGAAAGGTCAGAGAAAATGAAATGTTAAGATAGAAAGTAGTAATCAGTATCATCCTGTTGTAAACTTAAGTACTGGGATAAAAAAATGTGGAAAGGTCTGGAAGACATACTGTCCACCCCAGAGTCCATAAGTACATTGTGTGTGCCATTGCATGACCACTGTTATTCCATATAAAAAACGGTTGCCTTCTTATATCTCTTGTTTGCAGTGTGCTCTGTACGGGTAATTGGCGAGAGTGACATCATGCAGGAGTTCCTGTCTGAATCAGATGAGGTAAAAAAACTAAAAACACGGTTGTTTATTTTTGTGGTCATTTGCCTGTGACTCATGTGCAGTTTGTCTCTCCTTCCTATTACATAGAACTATAATGGCGTGTCAGATGTGGAGTTAAGAATAGCCATGCCCGACAAAACTACGCTAACCGCCAGAGTTCGTAAAAACTCCACTACAGACCAGGTGTACCAGGTAAAAACACACACAGGCCTGAAAACAGTTACGCATTATAACCATGACCTTATCAGTTTAGTTTCTTCACCTTCTCTGACTTTGTCTCTCTCCGTCTTTCCTATTCAGGCTGTGGTTATGAAACTAGGGATGGACAGTGTAACAGCCAGCTACTTCGCTCTGTTTGAGGTCATCAACCACACCTTCGGTTAGTAAGAACGTGTATTTGAGCTTTTAGTTTTTGTGCATGCTCCTTTCTACACTGAAAATGTTCCCATGTTCGTTCAAAACACATGTTTTGACTAAAACAGCCAAATATCTAGAAGGCCTTTGTGCAAGAATGTTCATATGTCACTTCAACCAATCCTCACCTTCTCAAGGCTAGTTTGGTATGACGATAATTTAGATATTTCAAGCAGCTAAATAAATCTACTGTATATCAGAAGAATGTTCAACCTATGCAGCACCACTGAATGTATTCTCTATGAATGGGTGCAGAATAGTTACACGATTTCAAAAGCAAAAGTGACAGCTCAACAGTTTTTCTCAGACACATAATAACAGGATATCTCTCTCTCTCTCTCTCTCTCTCTCTCTCTCTCTCTCTCTCTCTCTCTCTCTCTCTCTCTCTCTCCCCTCACTTTCTTTCTTCCTCAGTGCGAAAGCTTGCCCCCAACGAGTTCCCTCACAAGCTCTACGTACAGAACTATACCTCAGCCATCCCAGGAACCTGCCTCACCCTGAGAAAGTGGCTCTTCACTACTGAAGAGGAGATTCTGCTCAATGACAACCAGCTTGCTGTCAACTACTTCTTTCACCAGGTGTGTGCATATGTCTTTTTACCTTTTCAGCGTGTGTGTGAATCTGTTTTTTGTGGGTTTGTTTGAACAGTTTCCCCTATTTGTTCATTCCTTTACAGGCTGCTGATGATGTGAAGAAAGGTTTCGTCAAAGCAGAGCAGAAGTCCCACCAGCTGCAGAAGCTGGCGGAGCAGAAGAAGATGTCTATGGTCAGTCTCTCACATTCACCAGACACCAAACAGCTCCTCTCTACTGCTCCTGGGGAACTTGCTCAGACAAAGTCAGATAGAGTTACTTTTTATAGTAATTACGCAGTGTGGCTATTACCATTCCCTCTCTCACCTGATCAGTCTCCTTTAAATGTGTGTAACAAAGCGCAAAAGGCACACATTTCCCTCAGGGGTTTACAGTGAGAGTCTAGATTTGGAAATATTGAGTTTTTCTAAAAAACATAAATAAATTAACCTGCTCTGGAGAGATGTAACCTCCCCCAGCTAGTAAATACTCATTACCTATTTTCAGATCAGTTGGGCTACAGCAAATATATAAAGTGAGTGAATGTTCTCTGCATTTGGTTGATTAAGCTTAGGTGCATCCTGCATCTAAACTTCAGTCAGTTGAAGAAGTACATATTGTAATATATAGTTAAAAACATACTTGTCTCTTCTGTCCGCTTTCCTTCTCAGTATCTGAGTTTGTTAAGGGGTTGCGAGGGCTACAATGAGATCCTATTCCCACACTGTTCCTGCGACTCGCGACGCAAAGGCCATGTCATCACAGCCATCAGCATTCACCACTTCAAGCTGCACGCCTGCACCGAGGAAGGGACACTCGAGGCAAGTGTGTGTGTGTGTGTGTGTGTGTGTGTGTGTGTGTGTGTGTGTGTGTGTGTGTGTGTGTGTGTGTGTGTGTGTGTGTGTGTGTGTGTGTGTGTGTGTGTGTGTGTGTGTGTGTGTGTGTTGTGTGTGTGTGTGTGTGTGTGGTGTGTGTGTGTGTGTGTGTGTGTGTGTGTGTGTGTGTGTGTGTGTGTGTGTGTGTGGTGTGTGTGTGTGTGTGTGTGTGTGTGTGTGTGTGTGTGTGGTGTGTGTGTGTTGTGTGTGTGTGTGTGTGTGTGTGTGTGTGTGTGTGTGTGTGTGTGTGTGGACATATTTTGCATGTATAAGGGAGTGAGTGTACTAAAGCCTTAATATTGTTCCAGAACCAGGTGATTGCATTTGACTGGGGTGAGATGCAGCGGTGGGACACAGATGAAGAGGGCATGGCCTTCTGCTTTGAATATGCACGAGGAGAGAAGAAACCACGATGGGTCAAGATATTTACACCCTATGTGAGTGTCGCACGCACACACATTTGCATATGCTAATAGCCCTCATCTTATACCAGTCAAATTACAGCTCCTAGAGAAATAAAAACACATCAATTAATCTTTTTTTTTTAACTATAACTCACGGGCAAAATGTGATATTTAAGGAAATATCTTCTCATCAATATGAATCTACTGCAGCCGGTTTACTTAGCTCAGCATAAAGATTAGACAACATGAATGGATGTGTCTACCAGCACATCTAAAGCTCACCTCTCGTTTGTTTAATCAATACAAAAACCAAAGTGTTGGCCGGTTACGCTACTCATTGGCTGTGAGCAGTTGCCTGGCAACAAGCGGAGACTCTAGGAAGTTTAAGGTTCTAGCCAAGAAGTAGCGCATAACTCTCCCTAAAACTGTACATTTACGTTTGACGGTTCAGTTTTTGTCAGGATTAAACATAACGTAGATTAGTGAGACTTACAGGCGCTGGTTGGTGTATTTTTTCTTGCCACTGGACAGAGCAGTGTTTCCAGTTTTGTGCTAAGCTAACCAGCTGCTGTCTTTAACCTTATATTAAAAGTACAGAAAATGAGTGTTATGAATATCATTGAAAGCAAATACGCATACATATCAAACCATTCCTCTCAAGAGAAATATGTAAACCATATCAAATCTAAATGCATGTTTCTCTCTTTGTATTTGCTTTGCGTGGCCGATGTCCAGTTTAACTACATGCATGAGTGCTTCGAGAGAGTCTTCTGTGAGCTGAAGTGGAGGAAGGAGGTAAGGACCATCTACAAACATTGTAATATGTTTTATTACAAGCCATTGGGTGCTTCACTCACACCTGCAATGTGTGTGTTTCTACAGGTGGAAGAGGAGGCTACAGACAAGGACAATAAGAACTGCAGTAAAGATGGTATGTGTGGCAAGGTAAGGCTTTGCCTGCCTCTGTCCAGTATACGATTTAATCAATAGCCTGGGTGAATTCCTCTGTGTTTTTGTTTACTGAGAGTGTCTTCCTCCTGATTGCTCTTTCTGTTTCAGAATATTTTCCAGCTGCTGAGGCACAGAAGGGATGGAGGCACCTAGGAAGGGAGATTGTTACCTCTTAACTCAACACCGCCACCGGCCCTCATCTAGCCCCGGACGCAGCTACGCTCAGCTATTAACTACCTGGTCATCCTTTACACTTCATCAGCTACAACCTAAAAGCTACCCCCGATAAATGCAAACCAACAAGCACCTGCAAATCGAATAAACCGAAATATAAAAAGCTACAGACACATGAACCAGAACTCTTGAATCCAGCGCACCATAATCACGCATAAGCAGAACTCTGTCCAAACTTGGATTCATGCAGGCCTTCTTCTTATTGGCCGGGACTTGAAGTGGAATGTGACTTGTACGTGGGGAGGTTGTTAGCCTCCTCTGAAGTAGTCCTACCGGGAAGAGCAAGCTGGAGTGAATAAGGAAATATTGTGGGACTAACAAGGAAAAGTGTTAGTGCTCGCAAAGGGGAACACAGATAACACTGATCAGCAAGAATGAGGGTTGACCACAGGAAGACTCAGTGTGTCCATTTACGGCCAGTTGTTAGCGTGCAGGTGTGTTTGTGCATGTTAATGCGTGCTGGGGGCCCCAAAAGGCAAGGGTCCGACCAGAGTGAGGCCCTCAGAATGTAAGTCATCGTTTAATTATGTCGCATACAAACATTTTCATTGATTTGTTGACCAGTTTGCATCTATAAAACAAACCTATTAACATTGTAATGTGACAGAAGAGAGAGAGAGAAAGTGGACATGATGTAAAATAGTTTTTTTCATTCAGAGACATAGCTGTGATGACTTGACACAAGCAGGAACGACTTTACATTTCAAACTAATGTTGCACTTTATCCGACAGTATTAACAGCCCCCTAATGTGGGAGATGTAACCGAAGAAGCAGATTGGTTTACATTCATTTCTGACTGAATTACAACATTATTGTTATCCACTGCATCATCAGACGACATGTGCAGTGTGCAGAGCCATACATTCACCTTTTTTGTACTTATAGTATTATGTGAACACTACATGTTCATATTTTGAGACCATTGTAGAGCAGCAGTGATCAGACAGTGGAGTACAATATGTTGAGCATGCATTCCCCATAAGAGACAGCAGGGGTCCTTCTCCTCCTTCTGCTCTTTAACAGGCACTGATTACTTTGCTCCTGAAAGCTCCCAAGGGGTTTATAATAGGCCTGTAATTCAAAAGGCCTTTCTAATTGGAGCACTATTTATCTCTGTTGCTGGAACTTCGCTGTACTGTTGAACTTCTCATGCACTCCAGATTCAGGTTAAGTGGGAAGAAGATTTTTATTCGCAAAAAAGGGCAGCTTGCACACTTCATCAACGTTATACAGATATGAAGATAACGGCACATTAACTAAAGGCTAGGTATAAACCCATCACACAGCTGCAGTGTAATGAAGTAAACAGTGTAATTCAATGTCCCTCTAAATGAGCATAGCTAATGTTCTCATTCGTAGTATAACGTAATAATAATGTACCAGAAAGGACACTCAGAGAGAACAGACCTCCGCCAAGGTCGTTTACATAAGTGAAAATGAATGTGTGTATCCGCCTTGCGATCCGGATCCAAAAGGTGAAGGGTTCTTCCTTCAAACAATTGATATGAAAATTGCCTTGGGCCGGTAGTTTTTCTGACAAACTGACGAACCAAAAATGTAACCTTCTTAGCAGAGGCAATAAGCGATAAACATCATTATTTGATCCAATAGAGACTTCAGGCTGACAATCAAATACATGTTTGTAATCATACGTTATTACATCACTAAACTCTGAACTGCTGACATTAAATGTTAATAATTGCCCAGTGTTATGTTGGGATATTACTACCATAACATCTGAACTGGTTTATCATATCATGAACTCATTTAGAAAGCCAATTTAAAAGATCTTGCTTAACTCAAAAGCTGCTTCATGTTTAGTCCAAATCAATTCATTTAAAATCACATGAAAAATATGTGTCCACTGTTATGCATTACAACATGACAAACTTCATGTTATTTTCTTGTTTTAAATGAGGTAATCAAATAAGTATAAGATGCCGGTGAATGACAGTTAACCATTATTTAAATAATATTTAGCCCTTACTACTATTTAGCTCCTTATGACATTATCAACAGTATTCTTCTATACTGCGGGCAAGTAAAGAGTCACAGATTGATTCTGATTGGCTCTTGCTCAGAGGGCTTGTTATAATGGTGGTGCTGTTCACAAAAGCCGTTTTGGGTGATTCATGAGCTTCAGCAGACCCTGGTGGGTGTGTAAAGGAGGTTTAATGAATGTATTGAGCCTTGAATTTAGAGACCTGCGATCCTAAAGTCTCAAAGCATTTCCCAGTGTTCTTGTCCGCTTACTGGAGCGTATCTGACGTGGTGGATCCTCTGACATTGTCTGATCTGCCCACCTTCAAGTATGCACTAAGCCCCCCTTCTTTCTCTCTCTCATGCTGACTAAAGTTTAGTGTCACTAACAGTATTTATTTTATTAAGATAATATGTTCATTTGAGCATCCCTGTTGTTCAGTTTATCACCTGATGTAGTTTGGCTTTTGAAGAGTCACGCTAAGAAGAGGATGGAGATTGTCAACCCGCAGATTCTTTGACATGTTGAAATGTAAAATTTCAGAGAGATTGTTTGGTTACGTCGCTTACTGTAATAAATTGTAACATATTCTTTTAAATAAACGGATTTATTGATGCAACGTTTTGTGGGTGTGTTCGGTGCAACTGCAGGAGTCACACACTGCCAAAAGTATGATCTTACACACAAGCAGAAAGATGATAATCCTATGGAAATTATTTTCCACTCTTCCCCTCACTCTCACTTTTGTACTGACGTCTGTTTTCTTTCTTTCTCTCTCCTGTTGCTGTCCCCTTCTCTCCACAACTCTAATGAGATCTGGGAAATAATTACCCAGCGGGCAGTGAGATGGCCGCTGCATATCGACCTGCATTGAGTGCCTGCACCCTGTAATTAATGGCTATCGACCGCTGCTGGTCAGGGAAGCTTTCTTGGAGCATCTGAATTTGGAAATGCAAACATCTCTGGGCCAGAACCCTGTCCTGAGAGATGTCTTACCAAGGGTCCAATTTCAGTGCATATCAGTTTCATACCTTGATCACAGGAAGAGGCTTTGAACAAATGATTTGAAAAAAGTGCACTATTGCTGCATCATGGGAGAAATGGTTTTACAATTTCAAGATGTTACATTGGGACTCTGAAATGGGAGCATGAGTTATTTGTAGCTTCTTCCTGTGCATGGGGAAACACTTAGACTGTCTGGGGAACTCGTACAATAGGCTGGGAGGATCCTAATCCCTCCTCTTTACTATAAAAAAAGGAAAAACTGACTGCCTCATATCGAGGATAAAATAAGAAACTATTGCATCGCTCTTTTCCTTCTTTGATTGAACTATTAAAACACAGCACGTCAACTATATTACTGCTTTCTTTTATATTCCCTCACCCCGGTTTTTATCGTGTGTGTGTGTGTGTGTGTGTGTGTGTGTGTGTGTGTGTGTGTGTGTGTGTGTGTGTGTGTGTGTGTGTGTGTGTGTGTGTGTGTGTGTGTGTGTGTGTGTGTGTGTGTGACAGACACGCTAAGAGATAGATCAGGTCTGCAGCAGGGTCCTTACTTGATGTATGAGTCGCTTAGCAGGACTCTGCAGATGTGGGTGCAGATGTGTGCGACACACTGCAGTGGCCCCGTGATACCAAACATTTCTGCATCCCACCCTCCTGCTCTCTGCATCGTGCTCCACTGTTTCTGTGTGATTCTCCTCTGAACAAACAGCTCTGCAGGATCTGTGCACACCGGGCCGCTGGATGACTGAGTCCCTGCAGTAGAGGAGTATCTCGAGATTTATTACTTGCGCTTTTTTGCATCTCTCAGCTACGTTAGGCCGCCCCGGCAGTCCCATCACAGACAGGATGAGCTCAATAGGCCATTGAAATGAATGGTAAACTGCCATGGCAGCACATATACTGAACTTACAATAAAACAAGTTTAAAGCCTTATTAATAGGCTTTGGGGTAAAGGTTTTCCGCACAGCCATGCCAAAAGAGCATTTAGCTAAATTCAATCATCACGTGTTTGTATTATTCATCATTTTGCATTAGAATATTTGCCAAGATCCGTAACATGCAATCTTTGCCAATTGAGAATATTTGTCCAGTCACCCATAAACGCTTTTCTGAGTACGGTTTAAAGGCAGCATCCAAGAGGAAGAGGAGGGGGGATTCACTCCTCTCTCCTTCCTCTCCACTCCCCCTCCTCCTGTCCCTCTCTCATTAATGAGCAATCAGTTAAAAACTTTATCGGCTCCTATTTCCTTTCTCAGCACATTTTTCCCCTCCCTCCACTGTTTCTCCCAACCACCCGCCTTGTTTTATCTCCTTCTCTAGTACTCTTTCATTCTGCTTCCCCTACGTGTCTGTGCCTCTGCATAGCCCTCCCCTGCATCGCTCATTCTGTCTCTTGCTTCCTTTTGCCCCTTTTTATTGTTGCGCTACATTACTTACATTTTGACTTTTCTCCATCTGGCTCTTTTTCCTCTCATACCCCCTTTCCTTCAATACTCTCTGTTTCTGGTTTACACCTTGATCAAAGGAAACGGAGCCAGAGAAAAACATGTGATACATGTCTAGAGAGTACAAAACATGAGGCTGTTTATGTTTTTCTGTGTGTGTGTGTGTGTGTGTGTGTGTGTGTGTGTGTGTGTGTGTGTGTGTGTGTGTGTGTGTGTGTGTGTGTGTGTGTGTGTCTAAAAGATTTTGAAAAGTCTTTTGAAAAGGGTTATTGGAAGGTTGACCTTCTTTCTTTCACGTGTTTCAATCTGAACCTTATCTAAATTCGTAAAAAGGGAAAATATTGTCCAATGATTTGAATCAAAAAGAAGCATTGAAATGTTTTTCTAGCTGTGAATGTCAAAGTGTATTACATATTCAGAAACAAGAAAGACATGGAGTACTTTTAACCATCCCTATTCAGCTGAGATGTCGTGTCATTCCAATGAATGATAAATACATTTTTGTAAGATCTTTTGAAGGATTTTCTTTTTTTTCTAAACTGTTATTCTACTGTTTTGTATCTGTGTACAATAACTTTTTTTTTATCTTTTGCTGCTGCTTATCTTGGCCAGGACGCCTTTGAAAGGTTTTAATCTAAATCAAATCTATCGTGGTTAAATGACGGCTAGATACAAATAAAAAAGGTAGAAAATAATCCCTAAGGCAGAATGCAGGGTTTTCTGTTTTCTGCGGTTCATCAGATACTGTGATTAGTAAAGGTGCTGCAGAAATGAATCACCAGTGTCATCATC